>NC_136414.1:18897500-19497500 GCF_051521515.1 Lactuca serriola | reverse complement strand
TAATACTGGAGTCATCACCGTCATCCTCATGCACACTTCTCGGATCGGAGCACTCGTTGCTCTACTACTCAGGGCATCGACTACCACATTAGCCTTTCCAGGGTGATACAAAATCTCACAGTCATATTCTTTAACTACATCCAACCACCTCCTCTGTCTTATAATCAAGTTGGGCCGATCCATAAGGTACTTCAGGCTCTTATGGTCTATGTATACAGTACATCGGACACCATAAAGATAGTGACATCAAATATTAAGGGCGAAGACCACCGCCCCTAGCTCTAAATCATGGGTGGGATACCTCGTTTCTTGAGGCTTTAGCTATTTCGACGCATATGTTATCACGTGTCCCCTCTGCATCAATATGACACCCATCCCCGATATAGATGCATCACAGTAGACTACAAAGTCCTCCACTCCCTCTGAAAGGTATAACACTGGAGCTTCGCACAATCTCTGGCAAAGAGTCTCGAATGAAGCCTGCTGCTCGGGCCCCCAGATAAAAGTAACACCCTTCCTGGTCAATCTGGTGAGTGGAACGACAGTATTGGAGAAATCTTTGATAAACCTCCGATAGTAACCCGCCAGACCCAGAAAACTCTTGATCTTGGATGAAGATCTTGGCACCTCCCATCGAATAACTACCTCAATATTGGCCGAGTCGACCAAAATCCCATTCTAGTTAACGAGGTGTCCCAAGAACTAGACCTCTCGTAACCAGAAATCACACTTGGAGAATTTGGCATAGAGCCTTTCCATCTTCAATACCCAAAGAATCTCCCGCAGATGCTCCTCATGTTGTTCCCTAGATCTCGAGTACAAAAAAATGTTGTCGATGAAAACAATCACTGACCGATATAACATGGGCCTACACACCCGATTCATGAGGTCCATGAACGTTGCTGGTGCATTGGTGAGCCCGAAAGGCATCACCACAAACTCGTAGTTCCCATAACGAGTCTGAAAGGCCGTCTTTTGAATATCCTCCTTGCAGACTCTCATCTGGTGATACCCAGATCTCAAATCAATCTTGGAAAACCAAGGCATCCCCTGAAACTGATAAAACAAATCGTCGATCCTCGATAGTGGATAACGGTTCTTGACCATTAACTTGTTCAACTCTCGGTAGTCAATGTACATCTGTGTGAACCATGCTTTTTCTTGATAAAAAGGATCGACACTCCTCACGTTGAGCTACTCAGTCTAATAAAACCCTTCCCAGACAACTCCTGGAACTGCAAGGACAAATCTTATATCTCGAGCGGCGCAAGGCGATAAGGTGCCTTGGCAATAGGCGCCACACTCGGAATTAGATCGATCCGGAACTCCACTTGTCTCTCAGGAGGCACAATCGACAATTCCTTAGGGAAAACACCCAAGAACTCACACACTACTGGAACATCGCAAATAAAACTTGGACTCTTAGTGGCAACTCGCGTATCCATCACGTATGCTAAAAAGCCTATACACCTCTACTTTAGACTCTGCCTCGCCCTGGCGGCATAGCAGAAAGCTGATCCGGATCTAGTTCCCTCGCCATACACAGTAAGTACTCGCTCACTTGGGTCTCGTACGATCACCATCTGATGCTCACAGTCAATCACGGCTCCAAACCAGCTCAACCAATCCATGCCCATTATGACACATACATCACCCATCACTATCGGCACCAGACCTATCGGAAACTCAACACCGAAATCTCTAATACACATCCCCAGAATACATCAATGGAAAAAACTGCATGCTCATCGGCTATGGAAACCCTCAGCGGTCGACTCAACGCCTCGCGTCTAACACTAATGTGACGACTAAAGGATAAGGACACGAAAAATCGAATCGCACACGAGTCAAATAACACCAAGGCAAGCACAGAACTCACAAGAAAAGTACCTATATGCAACAAAATATAAGCATAAACAAATCTTAAAATAATATGAATAAGGAAATACATACCAACAACAACATCAGGCGCTGTGCGGACCTCCTCCGCAGTCAGCTGTAATGCTCTCCCACAAGCTCTTGGAGCCTCATCCTTCCTCGACTGACCATCAGTAACACATAAAGCAGCAGGAGCAGAAGCTTGGGCTGATACCTGGGTGAGCTGAGGTTGATACCTTGGTGAGCTGAGGACACTTGACCTTCCATTTGCCAGTCTGGTTGTAATGAAAACAAACTGAAAATCCCTTGGGGCACTCCTTCGCCATATGCCCCTCCCTACCACATTTGTAGCAAATCCCTGCTCGGCAAGATACCTCATTACTCTTGCCGCACTTTCCAGAAATGCGGCCCTTCTGGCCTCCTGCTCTCGAATCATCAGGCTTAGCCCGCTTCGTCGTTGGCTACAACTGAACTGGTCTCCTATCTCTCCCCTGATGCTCTCCCTCCTCTCTGGTCTAAATCTCCAGCTCAATCTCTTTCCTCCTGCCATTGGTCTGCAACTCAGCCAATGTCCGATATGACGAGTTCGCCACGAACTTCCGAATATTTCTCCTCAGATGCTCAAATACCGGCTCACACGTGCCTGCTCAGTAGACACGTGCTCATGTCAGAACAACACCCTCTCATGAAACATCCTCGTAATCTCTGTCACTGTTTCTGTCTTTTGTTTGAGAGACAGAAACTCCTGGGCCAAACATTCGCTCTCCACCTGGGGGACATACTCATCTCTGAACATTTGGGTAAACCTCTCCCAAGTCACGACAACATGATCTGTAGGAGTGAAATCATTCGTCACGAACTTCCACCAGTCCTTCACTCCCAAGCAAAGCTGGTTCACTGCAAACCGAACTCTCAAATGCTCCAGGCATGAAAACGTATAGAAACACCCCTCAATGTCGTAGATCCATCTCATGGAAGAAATCGGGTCCTGGGTCCCATCAAAATATGGTGGCTTCGTGTTGCTGAACTTCCGAAACAACAACGAGTCACCCCCTGTGGCCTCACAACAGCTAAGGCTGCGGTGGCTGTGGTAGCAGCAGCCTCCGTGACAGCAACATCGGGATTTTACATACCTCTAGTTGGGGCCTCCAACTCGTCTAGTTGCCCTGAAAAAATGCGCATAATTTAAGTATATATTATACCTGGGAGTAGGGATGTTACATACCTCCAGTATGCCCCTATGCCCGCATGACAAACTTAAAAGACCAAAATACCTTCCATTACCAAAGCTTAATTCCATGTCCAAGTTTTGATTTCCTTTTTTCAGCTTCAATCACTTTTTAGGCTAATCACCACACTTTACATATTTGCAGTTAATCCAAATGCAGTTATGGTAACATTAAAGAACATTGCCTCAAGGTTAGCATACAAAGTAACACTTGACCCACAAGGAATGGTTGCCTACTTGCGCATGTTTTCACTGTCTTGGGGAAAATAGAGATCTACAACATGATCAAAGTTGGGACAAAGTCAAAAGAGTCAACTTGAAAAAGAGAAGTATAATGGACATTTCATGTAATGTTTGCTAGTTGATACTTTTATCAGTCAAAACCACATGTATCTCTAACTGCAATAGATTAAATATATCAACAGTTGGTAGAATATAGATTTCTTTTTGTTTCACTAGCGTAACTGTTGAATCCTTTTAGCCGTCAAGTTGTAAAATAGGTACATCTCTTGTGATGCTTCGAACTAAAAAGTGCAAGTCATCGATTTCCCTATTTTTTATTTTTGAAGGAAAATGAGCCTTACTGAAGGATGATCTTTCTGATTCGAGTGGAAAAGCATTGCGTACATGGTAACTTATTTTTATCAAATATACGTGCAACCTTTCCTCCTTTAAGTTCATAAGACCATTCCATTGAAGTAATGTTGTTGAAGCTTGGAGATTCGTCTAAAAATTTATTCTGAAAGAGAATATGAAATTACCAGCACTCAAAGATTTTAATGCCTTTCGTGATCCACCAGAAGCTTTTATGGCATCAAAAGCTTCTATAGAATCGTCTTCCACAGCACCGACAATACTGATGATCGAGCGGTGCAATCAGCCAAACGAGGAAGAAGAAGAGGGTTTCGAAAAGACAACATCTTCCACTGCTCGTTCGGGAAAGATCAGACGGGGGAAGGACCTGGTGCGGTGGAATTCATGGATTTCGATGATGAAGAAGGTCAAACGAGCGGAGTTACTAGGGTTTTAGTAGGGGAAACTAGGGTTTTCAGGGTGATTATTATCGATTGGGTAGTAGGAGGAGGAAGTGGATGTGATGAAGAAGATCGTCTTGTAAGGTCTGGCGGTGGCGGTGATAACAACAAGGCCGACGATGATTGACAAGAGGAGGAGGAGGACGGTGTTCTCGTAGATGCATTTAAAGCGAACAGAGAGAAAGGGAGAAGTTTTAGATGCTGTTTGTTTTTTCAAAAAACTTCTTCTAACCACTTGTTACTGCGCCGCAGAGCATATGCACAACACTTGGTCATTCACAACTGATTGTTTTTCAGAAAACTTCTGACTTAAAAACTGTTGCGCGTATGTTGCATGATGCAGCACTTGACCCCCTGCTTCAAAAATCTTCACATTTTAATCTAACTTATTGCAGCAATCTGCAGAGGTTAAAAAACTAACGAAGTTTTTATTACATGTTGCAGCCGTTTGATCCCCCTCTTCTGCTACAGAGGGTTGCAAAGGTGGTCTGCAGACTTTAGACATTTTCTCTTCGAAAAAACAAACGACACCTTAGTTTGGTGCATCGCAACACGATTAACTCTATTAGCTGATTAACCGAAGGTCACCATTTAATCCTTTATCATTTTCATTTACCAATTTTCCAAAAAATGGTAATTTTACTAACGGAATAGTGACGAAGTATAAATTAGTTTATTTTCGTCGGTAAACCTTCGGTAACATGTAACGGATTACCGACATAAATGATTTTGGTTGTTAAGCCGTCGAAAAAGTTTTGCTAAAATCATGAGACTTAGATTTTCATAATCCGTAAAATCCGTCGCTATTCCATCTCTATTACCAACAGATTATTCCGTCGCTAAAATTCTGTCGGTAATACCACTTTTTCCAGTAGTGTATAACCTAGTGATTATTATAAACACAACAAACTCAAAGCTTAGAAGGTGTATGAACTTTTTTTTGTTTCGAATAGACATCTCTCAGGGAAAAAAAACCCAAAACAAAAAATGTTAATATAACAACAATATATATAAACACAACAAATGAAAGCCTAAACATAGTACAAATTTAATGTCATACAATAGAGTAAAGCCTTGTTCTCATAAAGAAATAATGAAGTAATTAGACATTCAAGAGGTAGATTGCTTGAAAAAGAAGGTATGGCCGACAAATTGAAGAATCAAACAAAAGAATTGGCAGTTGGAGGTTGAGAGGGATGTATGGGGTGGTTTATTGATTCAACATCAGGGGTAGGCAATATTGAAGCTATAATCATCTTTACTCTTTCCTCAAACGCTTTAATGAGCAATTTATAAAGATGTACGTATGAGCACACAAACACAGTGACTGGAAAGAATGAGATCATGTACAACATAATGTTTGTCCAATCCTGCCCACTACTAATGGTTAGGATTAGTGTGGCAGCAAAAGATATCATCATCATTGACACGGAGAGTATCAACACTGTGAGGCCTAGGAGTAGTTTATTATGAAGAGAGTTCTTGAAATCCTTTAACCGAAAGGAAGATGTGAGGATGGAAAGGAATATGATAACTGATGTCAAAGAAAATGTGAGGGAAAGTGCATCGGCTATGGCAAATACAATAAAAAATGGTTTGCTCTTGAGAAGTGGATAACCTGTGCTTTGATTTGGGCCTCCAGGTACAGTGTAAGCTGCAGCAAAGGCAACTGTGGCAATTAGCACAGCAACAATGGAGCAATGCTCAGCTGTGCTTTTCATCCATTCTTTGGCATCAATGCGAAGCTGTGCATTGTTCTCGATGAATAGTTGTTCAGCAGTCTCGCCTTTGTTATTTACCTGTAAGGTTGCTAAGGTGGTACATATATTTTTCACACTCTGGATAGAATAAAAAAAAAGATGTCAGAAAGGTTATTATGCATATCATACTACTAAGGCTTCAATTATTATATAGGGTAAGAAAGTTTCGGTGTGTGTAAAAAATGAAGCATAAAGGATAAAATGTCATTATTACCTCGAATAGAAGCAAATCATCTCGTAGTACGACAGCAGGGCTTCTGATGTCCCCCTCGGTTTTCTGATCGCTAACTTTCATGCCTACCATGTGAAGTATTGAGTTGCCTTGTTTGTCAATCTTCCCCCTTAGCCTCGTCAAAGGAAACTTCCTATTGATCACAGCTTTATAGATCTCCATTCTTCGATATTTAATGGCTACATGCAAAATGTCACGTCCATCCTCATCAATATGTTCTACGGCCTGAGGGTACACTTGAAGTATTTCCTTTACAATCTCTGTACAACCCGATTTTGTGGCTAAAAACAATGGAGAGTCATGAGTAGGAGCATTGATGACAATATCTACAGAAGTTATGGTTGAAGACGATATCCCTCCTCCATATTTGTGGGGTTTAATTCTGTTCTGGTTTGACATGGGTGATGTTGCTTCCCATGAGGCATCTTTTTCAATTAAAATGGTTGCAAGTTTATTTGCTGATTCCGTTTTTCGATTTTGTTTCTGAACTTCTTTCAGGATAGGCACTCTACTGGTTCTTTCTTTAGCACTCAAATCAATAACTGAGATCCAGGTAAAAGTCAACAAGTTAAAAAGAGTGTTGTAATTGCTTAACTACCACACTTGCAAGTATGCATTGGCTGGACTTGACAAAAACTTTCAATATCTTTTTTTTTTTTTTTTTTTTTATTATTTTTTATTTATTTATTATTTTTTTTTTTTTATAATTATGACGTTAAGAAACGCATTCACATCTTTTTATGTACAAGATATTGGGAGTGAATCACGGAGTCCCTAATTATCCCACCTTGTTCCCCTTTTTGTGTGGGACAAAAAATGCAATTTTTGTCCCTTTTTAGTCCACTTCAGTTCGAATACATGCAAACACAATAAAGGGTTTTGTGTAACAAATGGGGTCTTAGTATTATTATACACTTAGATATGAACCGCTTGAAGAAATTCTCTTCGAATCCATGGTTGAAAGCAGATGGCTTGCAGGCAAGAAGTTGAAGACCAGTCATCCCATCTCCATCCTGTTCACCGATCAACATTGGATAAGCTTCAGCAATATCATGAGCCAAATCTGTGCATGCACATTCATATATTAGAAATTCGGGTTGCTGGAAATTTTTTAAAAAGGAAAAAAGACCATATATCACTGTAAACACTCTTACCAAAGTTCTCGCTATGGATTGCAACGTGAAGTATAGTTGCTTTATCATTTCTTCGAAGAAAACCCGTTAAGTCTGCCTCTTCTGGAAATCTCCTATTCACTTCACCTTTAAGAAAATAGAAACTCTTGATCTTGCCATAACGGGCTGCACGGAAAAAAGGCGTCTCTCCAAGCCTGTCAGTCATGGTGAGCAATGAAGGAGCTCGGTGAAGGATCTCAGCAGCAGCCTCGACAGTCTTATCATTGGTGGCTGTGGCATGAAGAATGGTGTTTCCGGCTTCATTTTTTAATGTAAGTTTGTTGGGTTCGTCTTCAGGTAGCAGACTGAGTAGCTGAAGAACGAGCTTGTTACGCTTGTAGTAACCAGCGATGTGGAGAATAGTGTCGCGATGTATGGTTAGCTTGTGCAAAGGACCATCTGGCAAGTCTCTGCATGCATCACATACCTTGGCGTCATCTCCTTCCGACAGAGCTTTATACAAGTCAGCATTGATCCTTCTGTAATTTCTAGATGTCATGTTATCAACCATTAATAATTACAACGACTATGTAAAATGAACAGATGAGCGAAAGGCTAATGATCTCAGTGTGTGTGTGTGTACAATGCTATGCGCTACTCCAAAATTCACTAAGTTTGAATGCTTTAAAAATTAAACATTGTAAAGTTTGGTGAGAGAGCAGAAAGCACTCTGTATTAATGCTTGGTCTTAGGTATCCACAGGCACCTTTAATCTGCTTTCATGGACATTGTTTCACTTTAGAGAAGATAAAGGAAAAGAAGTCTTGTATATCCGCAGATGCTAAGAAACTTAAATATTACTGCAATAGAAAGGAAAAGGGAAAAGGAAAAGGAAAGGGAACGCAGAAGGAAATGACACTGGCAATGTGATTGTTGTGATTAGTGCTTTATAGCAAAGGTCATAAATTAAGAAAAAGGGTAGATTTTTTATCGGATTCCTGTTTTTTTTTTTAAAAAAAAAAAAAGAAAAAAAAAACAAATTTATCTTATTTGATAATACAATGTTAGCATAACAAAAGTAATAAATAAAATCATTAAGCCATTAACCTTAAAGTTATACAAAATTAAAACCTAAATTTAAAGGTGTTAAAGTAGTATACATTGTTTATTAAACTATTAAAGCGATCGAGTATGCATGCATTGAGATTAGTATAAAGAAGATGGCAATCACTTACTTTAAATCGTATGATTTGAGGAAACTAATAAGACCATCAAGAATGATAAACAACCTACCCGAATTTTAAAACATTCGTGACGGTTAGTAATAGATTAGTGAAAATGTTGGACCTTGGCTAATCCGTCAAAAAATATGCATAAATGAAATTTCATGACGATTGAATTTCACATTAGTATATTACTCAATCCAAATATTTGAATATCAGTGTCATTAAGGATTGAACGATTTCTATTCAAAGTGAATACATGAAGATAATACAAACACCAATTTACATTCTCATAATTTCTAACTCGACACTATATTTTACTAGCTTGTGTCCCATCCTTCAATAAGTATATCAAAATCAAGTCCCAACTTTTTGATGTAACGTCTGATTTCCGGTACACATTTATTTATAATTTATTCATTTTGTAGAGCTACTCGACGAGTTAGGAGCCTAAGACTCGTCGAGTAGAAACGAGATTGGACGCGAGGTTTTAAGCAATCTACTTGACGAGTTGAGAACCCTCAACTCGGCGAGTAGGTCTCCCAGAGTGAAACTGTAATTCGGGTTTTTACACTCAATTTAAGCATCTTAATCCCCACCTTATGGCCTCATTTCTAGCCTCCAAGTCCTAAACCCTAATCCACGAAACCCTAGAGCATTTTGTGAGTGTGTGAGCGATTCTTGAGTAATCTTTGTGTGTTCTTGAAACTTGAAGAAGAAGAAGGAGCTAGAAGGTTCAAGGAGAAGATAGTAGATCCAAAGACTTCCTTCCATCCTCATCATTTTCTGGTAATCAAGTCTCTAACTTGGCAATTAGTTCATTAGATCTCCTTAGTTCCATTTTATGAGGGTTCTGGTTCAAGAATCTTGATCTTTGGGACATGGACGTCCCAAGTGGCTTACCTTTCAAATATAAGATTTAGAAGGGGTTTCATGGCATAAAGGTGCAAACTTTATGACCATGGAAGCCCCATGCAAGCTTAAAGACATTATTATGGCCTTTTTAACCCCCAAAAGGCTATGCATGGAAGTAAAGTCTGAGACGTTACGTGTTCATTTGGTGTCTAGGACCTAGATCTCGGTTTTCATGCTTTGGGTTGGAGTAATAAGGCTTTTGGACAAAGATCTATGTCTTAACGAACTAGGGTTTTAGCTAAACCCACTAAGAAGGATTATTAGAGGGTAAAGTTGGAAACTTTACCCTTAAAAGGGCATTTCTAGTGTGTAGATGAAGTATGGACTTTGGATCTGGAGAGTAGAGGCTTAATCTGTTAAGATGACCCAAACAGACAGAGGAACTCGTCGAGTCTATAGAGGAACTGTAACACCAGTCAAATTTAGGTCAAAATTAATCTTTTCTAAAATCTTATTTGGGATGAATAGAGTAGTAGATATCGTAGCAAGGTTTCCGAAACTATAAAGAGCACTAAAATCCGAGTTATAACGAAGATGTTATGACCAATCGAAGATCCGCGAAAATACCGGTAAAACACTGTTAAGCATAAGACAACTAAAAACTCGAAATAGAGGAAGTTATGATTTTTAACAGACTTTTCTAGTCCCGGCCTGTTAAAAATATATTAGTAAAAATAAAGTCAGAATTATCCGACGGAGTCTAAATGAAAGTTGTAGAGTATATTCCCACCTACGCGTGGATATAAAGAACGTCGAAAACGGAGATCGTACACAAAAGTTACAGATTTTACATGTTTTGGACTAAAATCTCAACATTGGTTCGAAATGAACGCCATGCGTTCGGACATGTTGGGTCTAGGTTCGTCCACATCGCTCCTAGTCACATCAGATGCTCCGTCCGAGGCTTCGGTAAGCAATGACACACAAGACTGCTGAACGCGCTGCGTACGAGAAGGGAACGCCCTACACTCCAGAACGCCCCGCGTTCCACGCAGGTACGCCCTGCGTACGAGGGTCAGCCAACCTCTATAAATACCATGCGAGGCTGCCCGGGATTTTTTTTGCTTTCCACTCATTTCTTTCACCTCGAAACCACTCAAGCCCCTCTAAGCCACCCCAAAGACCCGGTAACACCTCTAAAACACAACGCGAGTCCCGACGCCCCTAAGTTCCCAATAAATTAATCTTTTCCAGTCGAAGTACTGCCCGCATGAAGGCCGATTTTTACCAGAAACCCGTGGTTACGTCAAGAACGATCATTTCTAGAAACGAGACGCTGTCCGATTCACCACTTATCAAGTGAGTTCATACCCCTACACCTTTTCTAAACTTGTGTTACAAACTATTGATTATTTTTTCTTATACTTTACGTATGTATTACACGAAAATATCGACTTCGAATAATAAACATTATTATCAAACTTATAAACTTCTAAATGTTGTTAATAACAAAGTTCCATTATATGAATAATATGCATGGAAACTATGATAAGTGTAGTTTAATGGAAATTACAGGTTAAAAGGAACAACGCTAGGAAAACACATATATAAATTGTGATAAATATAATTTATGAATCAATCCACTCTTTCTATCGTACAAAGTTATAAATGAAAATTGTTATTGTTATTTACTAAAAGGTTTTTCAACATATTACTCGTGAACTTGTTTTTAGCGAATCATCTGTGAGACAACAGCTTTGTTTAGTATCAAACGAAAGTCCATCACTTATAGCCAGAGTCTCCTGTACGGAGAGCATGAGTTTGTGTATAGATCTACACGGGACAGACAACTTATGAATAGAGTAGAATAAGAACTAAAATCCGAGTTATAACGAAGAAGTTATGACCAATCGAAGATCTGCGACAATACCGATAAAACACTGTTAAGCATAAAATACGAAATTCCAATAAAATACTTTTTGGCCTTAGGTATCTAAATGAAATTTGTAGATATCCCAAAATCGTAAACATACATAAAAAGAAGGCCAAAATGTGACTTCGTATGAGGAAGTTATATTTTAGTGCTTATTCCGCTTCATTTCCTATTTCTTGTTTGGTTGTGGACTTATGGTAGAATCACCCAATCGACTGTCGGTTCAATTCTTAGTCATATATAACTTGTAGGGACTTGAATAATCATGATAGGGTACTATCAGCACATACGGAACTCAGTATATATACAACTTCAACTAGTTTTACTTAAGAACAAAACTACAAATTATCGAACTAAGTATGTCATATTTACTTACACACTACGATCTAGAATATTAGACTACACTCCAGCTAAATGGAAAATATAGGATTTTCCGGGTTAAACGATATCACTTTCCAAATACATAGTATTATAAACTCATTCTTAGGAAAAATATAGGATTTTCCCGATTTGATACCTTCTTCGTAGTCACAACGAATCCAAACCTACATTCCATTTTATTAACAAAATACAGGATTTTATGGATTAATACTCGGACTTTATCTAATAATGAACTTACTTCTAAAACAAAATACTTATGAACTCACCAACTTAAATGTTGATACACTTTCCAAATCACTTGTATTCTCAGGGAACTATTAAACAGGTAATCGTTCAAGTTTTGATAAGAACTGATCATAGTAGCTTCAAGTCTTTATTTTGTTATCTACTTTTGAAAACTATTAGTCTATGTTATGTCAACAATGTAAACACCTTATTATCAATACAATGGTTGTTGTTGCTTTATTTACTATTTCACATTTGTTATGATACTGTATATGACGTCCTCCACCCCCAAATGTTTCCGTCGTTCAGGTTTGGGGGTGTGACAGGAACTCGACGAGTTAAGTCTTATTGTCCCGGTTCAGTTTAAGGTAGAACTTGACGAGTCTGTGAAGGGACTCAACGAGTTATTTTGCTAAATTGCGACTATGAGTAGCTAGGGAACATGGGGAGTCATGGGGATGACTTTACGAGTTGGATCGCAATTTCAGGGTTTTTGATTCATCAAACTTGGCGAGTTGATGAGTCAACTCGGTGAGTTGGGTTAACCCAGGACATTGACTTTGACCAAAATGTTGACTTTGACCAAGGGCAAAATGGTCATTTTACCTTATGAAGGATTATCAGGTTTTGACTAAGTGTTATTGTGATAATGATAGTCGGGGAGTCGTTAGAGTAGCCTTCAGAGATTCCTCACAAGAGACTTCACACCTAGCTTACGAGGTGAATTTTCCCATAGTAGGAACAGGTCTAAGGCACGAAGGCCGGCCCATTTATGTATGATAGTATGTTCCGGATTAAGGTCCGATGTCGGGCATGGCCCGGTGTAGATTTATATGTTTTTCCGGATTTCGATCCGATGTTGGGATGGTACCCGAAGAATGTTAGTATGCTTGATGTCTTTGTGATTCTTTCATTTTTATGTATTTGTATGTTTTTGGATTACAGTTCGATGTCGGGGAGGTTATCAAGGAATGTTTGCATGTTTCCAGATTTTGGTTCGATGTCGGGTGGGGCCCAAGGAATGTATATATATTATAGCTAAGTAGTTGTGCTTATGGTGTGTGTATTGGTAGTTATGCTCATATATATGCCGAGCTTTGCTCGATGTCAGGTGGGGCCTAATGTCGGGTGGGGCCCGATGCCAGAGGCGGCCTGATGTTGGGCGGGGCCTGATGCCAGACAAGCCGATGCTGAACAGTGTCTGATGTAGTAGGGCGGGGCCCAATGTATGTGATATGCGATTATGTGATTATGTGTGGTATGTGGTAGTTTGGGGAGACTCACTAAGCTTCGTGATTATAGTTTTCAGTTTTGGTTTCAGGTACGTCCAGTAGCAAAAGGAAGAACTCGGGATGATTGCAGTGCATACACCATTTGTTCAGCCTGAGATATTTAGACTCTAATATTTCGAGGCATGATATTGATATAGTACTTCGTTATGATAATTTGAGATACATAACTTTTCATCTTTATTGTGGTGGTTGATGAATTATGATTTTCTTAAATTATTTTTAAAAAGAAATTTTTGGACCGTGTTTTTGGGATGTTTCATTTGAAGCAGCTAAACTTCATGCTTATATAGGTAGTTCTTTGGTTCTTGCACCCGCAAATGCAATTTTTCAAAGAACTATTAAGAAATAAAATTTCAACCTCATTAACTTGCAGTGCTGAACACATACCTTGGGATGATGATAATAATGTGTTCTACTCTTTAAATATCAAGCTTTCCACACTTAATTCAACATCTAATATTACATTAGATGGGAATTAGGTATGTCAATATAAAAGATTTTAAGTGGACTTTAAACCCATCCCTACAGCCGCCTTGTGCACAAGATCTCTTGCTAACCTTTTGGTTAGATGATGGCTAAATTCAACTGAGTTCTTACAAACTCCACAGATATCACACCAGTCATGATAAGCTCACGAATCATGTTATGTCTAACACCTAAATGTCAAGACTTCCCATTGTACACTTAACTATAAGCCTTAGCTAAAGTTGCAACACTATCACATCTGATAGAAATGGTGGATATCGGTTTGGGCTATAATGGAATTTTATAAATCAAATTCCTTAGCCACTCTGATTCTTTACCAGTAGCAGACAATGCAACAAACTCAGATTCCATGGTTGAGTTAGTAATACAAATATGTTTCTTGGATGCCTAAGAAATAGCACCTCCTCCAAGAAGAAACACCCAACCACTAGCAGATGAGTGGTCCTCTAAGTTTTTAATCCAGCTGACATCTGAATAAACTTCCAAAATAGAAGGATAGCCACTATAAGTTAAACCATAATTCATGGTCCCTTTCAAGTACTTGAATACTCTACTCACAGCTTGCCAATGATGTGTACTAGGATTACTAGTATATCTACTAAGCCTTCCCATAGCATATGCTATATCAGGCCTAGTACTAATCATGGCATACATTAGACACCCAATAGCCCTTAGTTGAGACACTAAAGATCCTTTATTAGGTAGAAGCTTAATACTAGGATCTATAGGAGTGCTAACAGGAGAACAATTCTAAAAATTTAATTTTTTTCAATATCTTCTCGATGTAATGAGATTGAGAAATTGAAATCCCATTGTTTCCATGTTTAAATTTTGTACCAAGAATTACCTCAGCCTCCCCTAGGTCTTTCATTTCAAAACTACATGATAAGAATTTCTTGGTTTTATCAATTTCTTCTAAATCAGTACCAAAAATGAACATATCATCCACATATAAACAAATCATGACTCCTTTACCAGAAGTATTAAATTTGCTATATACACACTTGTCAGCTTGGTTTAATGCAAAACCGTTAGACAAGACAACATCATCAAACTTTTGATGGCAAAGTTTTTGTGCTTGTTTCAAACCATATAATGATTTCTTTAACTTGCACACTTTGTGTTCATTTCCATGCGTCACAAACCCTTCAGGTTGTTCCACGTATATTTCCTCATCGAAGTCACCATTCAAGAATACAGTTTTCACATCCATTTGGTGAATCAAAAGATTATGTATAGCTGTAAGAGCTAATAATAATATAATAGTATAAATTCTGGCAACATGAGCATAAGTATCAAAGAAATCAATGTCTTCCTTTTGTCTAAAGCCTTGGATAACCAATTTGGCTTTATACTTATCAGTTGTTCCATCCACCTTCATTTTTCTTTTAAGGATCCATTTACATCCTAATGCATTGCAACCAGGAGGTAAATCAGACAATACCCAAGTATTGTTATGCATGATAGAATCAGTCTCATCCTGAATTGCCTCTTTCCAGAAATGAACATCCCTAGAAGCCATAGTTTCACTAAAAGTATTTGGATCATCCTCAACATTAAAACAATATTGATGTTGAGACACAGTCTTATCCCTTGTTCCTTCAACTAAGTATAGTTGAAAATCAGATCCAAAAGATTTAGCTTTTCTAGCTCTAGTACTCTTTCTAAGTTTAGGCACATAACTTATACCACCAGAAGTGTCTTCAGCTTGAGTTGTGTTCTTTCTGAAAGATTGTTGAATCATGTCCCTTGGTCTAGGTATAGATGTAAATCTTTCTTCATCAAAGATAGCATCTCTTGACTCTATAATAATGTTCACAGACACAGAGTCATTAGATTCTAAAACATAGAATCTATAAGCTTTGGAATGCTCAGCATATCCAATAAAGATACAATCTATACGTCTTTCACCCAATGTTTTCCTTTTGGGTTCAGTGATCCTCACAACTGCTCGACAACCCCAAACTTTGAGATAACTCAAATTTGGCAGATTTTTACACCAATGTTCTTAAGGATTATTCTTACTCCTATTTGTTTGGAGTTCTATTCAAAATATAACATGCAGTTAACATAGCCTCACCCTAAACCCTTCACTTAATCCAAAAATAGGACAACATGGAATTAACAATTTCTTTCAAGGTCCTATTCTTCCTTTCAGCTAATCCATTTTGTTGTGGTGTATAAGGAGCTATGTTTTGATGTATTAATCGAGTTGATTCAAAATAAAATGGAACATAATAATCACCACCTCTATCAGTACGCAAGACTTTTATTAATTCATTTTTATGAAGCTCAACTTGTTGTGTATAAATTATAAATTTATCAAGTGCTTCATCCGTAGAATGTATCAAATAGACATAACAATATCTAGATGCATCATCAATAATAGTAACATACTTTTTGTTTCCAAGGGAAGGTGTTGCATGGAAATCACATAAATCACTATCTATAAGTTCCAACACCTTGCTTTTTGTAACAACATATTTGAAAGGTTCTCTTGTGATTTTAGTTAACATGCATGTTTTATATTTTTCATTGTTTATATCAAAAGCAGGAATTAAACTCATTATTGACATGTCTTTTAAGCTCTTGTAATGAATGTGTCCTAGTCTAGCATGCCATAAACCATATTTATTAAAGTTGCTGCTAGTACTAGAAGAAGCCATGCTAAGAGAATTATCATAACTAGGATAATTAATATTGAGCCTAATCATTTCATTAATTACATATCCGAAACCCATAAAAGAACCATGTTTTAACAAGATATATTTGTCACTTTCTAATACATGTTTGTAACCACAATTATTTAAAACAATTTCAGACACAAGATTCTTTCGAATCCATGGTACATATAAAACATTGTTCATACACAAACACTTTCCAAAAGTAAAGTAAAGTAAAATAGATCCTAAACCCTTGATTGGTTTAGTTACAACATTTCCCAGTTTCACCACATATCCATCTTCAAGTGTTTGACATTCCTTAAACTAACGAAGATCTTTACATATATGGTATGATGCTCCCGAATCAACTCACCATGCGACATCATCATCCTGCACATAAAATGCTTCAGAAATCATAGAAATATAATTATAAACATATTTAGAATTCTACATGAAAACAGAAATCTAACCTTGTTGCTTTTCAGGATCATTGGATCCACTTGGTCCAACACCATTTTTGTTTACATTATAAAGATGACAATCTTTCTTGTAGTGACCCGGTTTGTTACAATTTGTTGGGTTTATATGTATTGTGTCAAATGTATGTGCTAGTATAGTCTTATTTACCGGTTTGGGCATGTCCATTCACGGTTTTGCTTTTTTAGGGTTAGACTGTTTATCGTGCATGCATGTATCAATTAGGTTTAATGTTTTTTCGCCCTACCTAGCTCTCACAGAGAATTTCTTCCTTGAACTCTTCTAGATCCACTTGGTCCAACACCATCTTTGTTCACATTATAAAGATGACAATCTTTCTTGAAGTGACCCGGTTTGTTACAATTTGTCGGGTCTATATGTATTGTGTCAAATGTTTGTGCTAGTATAGTCTTATTTACCGGTTTGGGCATGTCCATTCACGATTTTGCTTTTTTAGGGTTAGACTATTTATAGTGCATGGATGTATCAATTAGGTTTAACATTTTTTCACCCTAACTAGCTCTCACGGAGAATTTCTTCCTTTAACTCTTCTAGAGCTATTCTAATCAAAGCATTCGACACTATTTTGATCTTTGTTCTTGTAATTTAATTCTCGTTATTTAATATTGAATCTATCGATCGTATTTTTTTTTTTCCCACAATTGGTATTAGAGAAGGAGATAGTGTAATCAATTTTCTACTCTTATGTCGAGTTTTGCTAGGGTTTTACGTAATATTTAGATTTGTTCTTGTAGTTCCAATCGCTCTTATCGGTTATAGACTCTAGATCAAGATCTCAAGTTTTTCCCTTGAACTCAATTCAAGTTTTTACATATCTGATTCTATATCTATTTAAGTGAATTCTTGACATTATGAATAAAAAAGATCCTCATACTATTTCGTTCAGTCTTTCCAGTAGTATTGGATCCACGACAAGGATCCCTATATTTTTTCCTCAAGATTATGAAGTATGGGCTTTTCACTTCGAAGATTATGTTCTTGGAATAGAAGAACATGATGCTACTATATGGAATTGAATGACGCAGGAAACGTTCACGAATTCCAGTACAAGAGAGCCGATCAAAAATTTGGCTCAGTACAGTACACTCCTTCTTGAACATAAAGATGTTGCGAACGATGAAAAGAATAAGTTAATGGCTAACCTAAAAGCTATGAGGATTATTCGATTCATTCTTCCTCCAGATACTTTTCGTCTTGTGAGCGCATGTAGTACTGCGAACGAAATATGGGTTAGGCTGAAGGAGCTTTATTCAAGCGATGCAGATTTAGAGCACTCTATGCAAACATTGCTCTTATTAGAGTTTGGAGCGTTTGTACAGAAATCAGATCAGAAGTTAGATCAAACATTTAATCGGTTTAATCATATGCTTAGCAGAATACTCAAACACAATCTCAAGCGTGAAGTCATTGAACAGAAAGTCATGTTCATGAATGGATTGAGATCTGAATGAAAAGCTATTGTGTCCACTATGAAGGCACACGAACAGTTCAAAAGCTACTCTTTGTCCAAGTATTTGGGAATTCTGGATCCCATGAAGACGAAGTTGTGAAGGATGTGAAGCTTTTTTCTAGTCTTGGTTCTTTGGCTTTAGTTGCGAAAGGAAAGAAAGCAGCAGAAGAAGATTATGAATCAAATCTTTCAAAAAGAGAAATTTCAAAAGAAGACAAAGCTCTTCTGGTGTCCAATCCCTAGAAGTTCTATAAGAAGAATTTCTCTCGTAACAGAAACAAGCTCAGACAAGGTAACTCAAGTTCAGAGAAGCCCAGGGATGAGTTTTTCAAGAACTCGGGAAACGACGAAGAGAAGAAAGAAAAGAAGATGTTATGTAATTCAGGATATGATTGCAACTACTATCATGGCAATAATCAATTTGCCAAGGAATGCATGCTTAGGAGGATGAATGAGAAGCATGAAAATGAGAAGGATGAAGCCTACTATCTTCAGAAGATAGAAGAACTCAAAAAAGGAGTGCATCAAATGCAAAGCCGGCATTGATCGTTCAGGAAGGAAGTGATGAAGATGGAAGAGTTGAAGTGTGGTCAACAGACTCTGAAGATGATGAGGTCAGAAAACCAACACATGGCGGGTGCTTTGTGGAAAATTCATAGTTGCAGGATTACGAAGGAAAATGCTTGATAGTTCAGAATGGAGGTTCGGAATGAAGAGGGTATGCTACAGATGGTGATCAAGTTTCCGAAAGCTACTTTGCTGAGAAGACAATTTTGGATCAAGTAAAAGAATGCGAGAAGGTGGTGATGGGTTTTAGCCATAAGAACATCCTATGTGCTCATACAAACCCTAATGCTTGGATCTAGGTTTCTCTATTGTACATGCAATTCATCCAAGATTTTAAACCCTAGATCTAGCATATGATAATCAATATTAACATAACAATGGGTTTAAGATATTACCTTGATTGTTATGTAGCAATAACAATCACAAATCCTCCTTCTAATGACTTTAGAAAGCTTAGAGTCACAAATGTAACTCCTCTAATGGTTCACAAACACCAAGAGCAAGAGGATGAAGAATGAGGAGAGAAGGAGGCTGCCCAAAACGTGTACAAACTCTAATGATATTGTTCACCACGTTTTTGGGGCTTAAGGGTCCTTTATATACATGTAGGCTATTAGGGTTTTGAACTAGGAAACCCTAAACTGACTGCTTAAACCCTAACCAGCCCATGGATCCTTCCTTAATAAGCCTTGGACGATTTCTAATGGGTTTCCCCATAGAATTCGTCCAACCTTATATTATAAGATTATCCATAGCCTAATTGCAACTATCTTATAATTACAATTCCAGTCCCTTTAGTTTAATTAATCTCTTTTAGCCACAAAATTAATTATCAATTAATTCTTGACTAATATTAATTAAACAATATGATTTTTCCTTTAATATATTATTCTCATAATATATTAATAAATCATAATTAATCCTCTCTCTCCATAATTCATCCTATCAAGTTACTTTGGTGAAGGCAACCCAAAAGGACCATGCACCATCAGGTCAAGTATATACCAAAATAGTTATGGACTTAGACACTAATCCAACAGTCTCCCACTTGGATAAGTCTAATAACTATTATGCGTATGACTTCAGATCCTGATCTGCAATCGTAGCTTTCCAAAGCCGCTGTCAACTCTAATCTTATCAGATATGCGTGTCCTTAGATAAGGGATCATATATTCCTCCATTCTAGATATCGTATAGATATGATACACGAACTTAGTCATTCTCTCTATACTGTTTCCCGAGTCCTGATTTATGATGACTGACAACAAACTACACTTGAACACATCAATTTAGTCCTGGCTTGGCCAAGCGCTTAGATGTCATTACTAAATCATCGAGGGGCCCAAAGATATCACTTTTATCCTACTTCGGATAAAAGGAACGGATAAACTTTGATTCAATGCTTGCTTGCACTCACTTACCGAATCACACACAACAATATGTTTTATAACACTAAGTTACTGGTGCGTTTATATATTATCAATGTGCAACCGACTCGCAAGATACAACTCACACATCTCGGTTTCAAGAATACAAGATGTTATCGTCTCACCAATCATTCGTGATACAATTCATGAAGTGATCCAAGTGAGCGTGGGTTTAATCCAATGCTCAAATCATATTCATAAGCACTCATGAATGTTGCAGAAAACATTTGCTTATGTATAATACACTTTAGACAATCCACACACCAATTCACGACAGTCTTCATTCGTACCTACTTCCAACATACGAATGACTGTGGCCCGTTCGAATAATTTGACTGTTCTGAACCAATTAAATTATTCAGGAAGTCAAAACATGCAAAGTGAAACACAAGAATAATACTAATCCCATATGTCCTCAAACCTTTGAGTATAAATAAAACACCTTTTATTTATCACCATATCGATTACTCATTATTTGTTGTTTCGGGTAATCAACTTCTTAATTGAATTATAACTATACTTGCCCCATGCTCTTAGCATGCACACAATGTTTACCTATGGTTCTTACCTTGTGAAATAGATCAAATGAACACATTTCCAATCTTACTCATTTTACAACTCCTAATCCTTTTCACAAATGAAAGAATATCAAATTCCTGCCACTTATAGAATATGCTAGATTCTAACATTTTATGCATTGATCCTTTCGTAACGTCATAGCACAAAAGTCACAATGGCTATTGCCAATGAAATTACAAAGCTCTCTATCGGAAATTGTTACAAGACAATTCCATAGATGTGATGTCTTTCACTCAAAGTACATTCCTTTGAACATCCTTTTGCATAAAAGTTTCTAATCTAGACATAGATTCTTAATGACCAACTCCCAATATGGAAACATTTCCATATTTTCCATATGACAACTCATTCCTAATAGAATATTATCTATTCATAATGATTTCGATATGGTCCATCCAATATCATACTTCCAACTACTCACAAGTAACCAATCCTCAGCGAGCTTTGTATCGTCTTTTGATAGTTGTTTAATTATCTTAGTCAAAGCTGATTCTTGTCCTTTTTCCCTCTAAATGCGCTAGACATTTGGAAAATTTTAGAATGGTCAAATATTATAGAATTTGCAATCGATCCTATACCCGAAGCGTATGGGACACGATGCATAATGTCTTACATAAAGATTTGATACTTTATCAATCTTCTGCCATAATATCTTATGTGTCACGTTCTTATAATTCGAATTATGAAGAGGAATGTCGTAATCATAATCCAAATTTAAGAACTCACTATGTATCCTTGACTAAGTTTATTAACATTCCATAACCTAAGCCTTTAGTTTTGAAATGAAGCATAATATTCTCTCCCTTAATTATAGAAAAACAACTATTCAACCCTTGCAACTTTGGTATGACTCTTGTTTTCTATAATTAATATTGCTAACTTGCAATACTTGACTTAATAATCATGCAATCATAACATTTATGCTCCCACTATTACGATGATTATTATAAACATAACACTTATGCTCCCACTAGCTTTGACACGTATTGCGAAATAGCTTACTTTCAGAAAAACAATGCCTATTGAATTCCTTTAAGTTCATATTTCTAGTACCCAATGCTTTGATAATCTTTTATCAAGGCTTCTTAAACTTATACACCTTTGCCTTAGATAGCTCATATGTGTGTCTTAAACAATTCAGACTAATTGCCAAATCTCACAATTCGAATCATGGAAAGGGATACCGTAACCATAATCGAATTCGAGAATACAATTTCACAATCTTCTTAAAATCTTTCTTAGTGAAAGCATTTCCTCACAGTCATTTTAATGAAGGAGGAAATCTTATGACACTTCGATTTTAATGGTGTATGTGTTCCTATCCATGTGAATTTGTTAAAACCAAAGTTTATGACAAATTCAAACTCATATGGACCGAGCCTTCTCAATCTTGATTTCTTGCCTTATGGTAACACGGCTGCCCACCATATCTTCCAAGTAGTTAAGCATCTCACCCTTTCCTATCAATGTACTTTTCATTGATCAAGGTCCTTGCCTTTTATGCATTCAAATGAGAACTCATACGGCTCACATGCATAATTAACTCAATTGGAACGGTACAGAAAACAAGATGATGTCAACACGATAGGTTGTAAACCTCAACTCGTGTGCTAGTGATGATCGATAAGGTTTATTTTGATTTATTCTTGAAACCTTTCAAGACCATTAAGACTCCCACTGACTCCTTGAGATATAAGATTCTCTTGTCAATAAGCATTTCTTGACAAACAAATATTCAAGAGTTAGTGTAGCTTTTATCAAGTCAAAACACTTCATAAATTGGTCCTAGTTGGTCTTTGTCTTATCCAAGACATCACAACTTTCCAATTTCAAATGTGCAAGAATAAGAAAACCTTTTTCCAAATTCTACATTTGATGAATGTTATAAACCTTCTTAAGACTTGTCACTCAATGTCACAATCATAACTTTAAGACTTGTTTTGGAACAAAGTATGATTGACTTCTTGATTTAACCATTTCTTCAATTCTAAATTTCTCTTCTCAGACATACAATTGTACTAAGACTCACTTAGAGGATCAATTGAGGTATGGTTCTTAATCATTAAGACCTATCATAAAACATAATAAAAGATACTCTCCCTTCTTCTTAGAATAGAGAAACTTTTATCTTTCTGCCTACTTGATTCTTCTTATTCGTTTTGCTATTGATTTAAACTTTTTCAATCAATTCAGAATTACACTTACTCTTATAAGTATAATCATATTTACTAAACCTTTAGTAAATCATGGCGAATATCTTTGTTACTCTTGTTGTGGACTTGATCAACACACAACTTTGTGTACTCGATCTCCTAGTCCTTCACTTGACACTTTGTCGGCGAATTAGTCTAATTTCCAAATATGAAATTTCTCATTCATCGTGAAACCAAGTTGCATGATTCCATGTTTCTGTCCAATTGAAACTTGGGCGATGAGAAACTCTCCGTATTTGGTAAATACTTGACATTTCCATAAATAATATAATTAAGAATCACATCCATTTGTTGTAGAAATATGCGAACATCAATTTTTCATAACGATTTCATTGCAAGGAAATAAATAAATAAATAAATGAGTCAAACCAAAATTTATTTTATTCATAAAAGCAGCGGAAAACATTTGTCCTTACAATGCAAAATCAACTGAAAAGTATGTAGTCAAAAGAAAAAAAATTCCTAACAACTCTATCATAACTTTCTAAGCTCAAAATCTAATCTTCAAATCCATGCGATTGAGATCCATTTCTTCGTGATTAGACTCATCTTGCTCTTTCATCAAGCTTCCTCTCTTTTCACTGATCTTGCAAAGCATTTAAATGCAATCTTATCACATCATGTATTAAGAATCAACGAATAGGAACTTAATGGAGTTAGATAGTGGATTTTACCTGAAGCACAGCCATACTCTTTGACTACCCAATTTCTGGACTCTTCATGCTCTTAGGGCAGACTTGTATCCAACGCCCTTTCTCTTGGCAGCAAACGTAGGTTGGTTCTCCTAGAACGTCCTCGGAAGCATGGTTGGTTGACTTTCCCAACAAATATGCTCCATTGCCTTGCCAAATCATTTCTGATTCAGCAGCAATGAGTGTGTAAGTTAAGTCAATGAGGCTTGCGTCATGATCCATCATATGATACTTTCTTTTGAACTTGTTATATGATTCAGGGAGTGACTGCAGAACCCAGTCCACAACCAACTTATCAGGGAATGACGCACCCAACATTATCAACCTATCGATGTGTGATTTCATTCCTAGAATGTGGGCACACACGGGTTTACCATCTCGATGTTTCATTTCCAATAGGGCTTTAGTGACATTGAACCTTTCAATTCTTCGATCTTGTGGGTTAGGGAGAATAATTGGAGGAGGTGGTGGAAGTGAAGCATGATCTCTTGTTCCTCGATTGAATCGTGGAATATCATCTTCATGTGGAATGCTCGTTCCACGGGATTTGGGAAGACCATAGTTGTCGTACTTTGACATCTACAAAACGGGAGAAAATAAATTCAAGTTATTTGATTGATTGAGTCCTTAATAAATCACCCAAATGAGATATTAAGGCTAGGACCCAACACAATACGCTACAACCTAGAAAAGGGATGCCGTAATCTAGTTGCAGAATATTTGAAGGTAAGTGAATGAGGATTCACTAATTTTCCACCATGAAAAACGAAAAACCGATTAAGTTTTAAATGCTTTGAAAACTCCTAGATCCTTTGAGATTCATTGAACTTTTCAATGGCATGTTTAAATCTCGATATGCCCCTCGAGTTTGTGACTGGGATGCCGAGGATCACAAAGCGGGTGTGAATAACCATGCAAACTTACATGGTGCCCCCACATGTTACAGTCACCTATTCGGTGTGCCGGTTAACCACACACGCTCCACCGAACTATGACAAACATTGAGTCACCCTTTGGTACCTTTGCTTAGAACCATTTAGTGTGCCGGTTAACCACACACGCTCCACTAACGTCTTCGCAAGGACGCAAAGTGTAATTTCATGAAATTGCATCAATTAACTTTTGCCTAAAGTAACTAAGATTGGGAATTTTGTAAAAAACATTTAGTTACTTTTGAACTTCATTACACTTATAATGGAAAGTTTCTGTCCTATCCTACCCATTCGGCTAACGACCCTCCACTAGTCAAGAGTGCGGTGGGTAAGAGTGGATACTCATTTAATCGCCATTTTGTAGGCAATTTCCTTAAACACCCCTTATAGACCAGCTTCGTGAATGAGTCCTACTAACGGTAAGACTGACTTTTACTCATACATACATATATATATATATATATATATATATATATATATATATATATATATATATATATATATAATGTTAGACTTTTAATGTTATATATAGTATAGGGTGTATTTTACATTTTTAAAATACTATGTGGTCAAATTTAACAATTATACTTTTAATTCAATTATATTGTAAACCAAAAACTATATGGATTTATTAAATCTCATTTAATTATACAACTTAATTAATTAATAAAACCATAAGGGTGTGATTTGAACTTTTCAAAACAATACTAGGGTTTTAGAATTTAACATTCCTAAATTAAACTTTTAATGAACTTTTAAATTCCAAAACTTAAGGGCAAGTTTTGAAACATTTCAAAACATTATGGTTTAGAATTTAAATATTTCAAAATCAAACCTTTTAATCAAAATTTAAATTCCAAAACTTGAAGGCAAGTTTGAAACTTTTCAAAACACAAGGATCAAATTTCAAATAACTTAAATTAAACAATTAATCTAATTATTATCTAATTAAAATCAATTTCTTGGAAGATAAGTTACCCAATTAATACAAATAATCAAACTTTAATCAAATAAGGAAGTTATTATCTAATCAATTGGTAATTATCTTTTGTTTAATCAATGTTACACTCAAAATATGATTAAAATTCGAATTTTAATGACCCATAACAGTGGAGGCAAGTATCTTTGAGTAAAACAACAAGAAATCCCGAAACTGCCTCCTTCTGACGCTCGAACTCGCCGAGTTCCTCTATGGACTCGCCGAGTAGGAGCCAACTCGCCGAGTCCACATTGGAACTCGCTAAGTTCAGCAATCAGAAAGCCAAAATTTCGATTTTGCAACCAGAATGAATATGCAAGGCATCAATACAATAGAAACCAATCAAGGCTCTGATATCACTGATGGATTTTAGCCATAAGAACATCCTATGTGCTCATACAAACCCTAATGCTTGGATCTAGGTTTCTCTATTGTACATGCAATTCATCCAAGACTTTAAACCCTAGATCTAGCATATGATAATCAATACTAACATAACAATGGGTTAAGATATTACCTTGATTGTTATGTAGCAATAACAATCACAAATCCTCCTTGTAATGACTTTAGAAAGCTTAGAGTCACAAATGCAACTCCTCTATTGGTTCACAAACACCAAGAGCAAGAGGATGAAGAATGAGGAGAGAAGGAGGCTGCCCAAAACGTGTACAAACCCTAATGATCTTGTTCGCCACGTTTTTGGGGCTTAAGGGTCCTTTATATACATGTAGGCTATTAGGGTTTTGAACTAGGAAACCCTAAACTGACTGCTTAAACCCTAAGCAGCTCATGGACCCTTCCTTAATAAGCCTTGGACGATTTCTAATGGGTTTCCCCATAGAATTCGTCAAACCTTATATTATAAGATTATCCATAGCCTAATTGCAACTATCTTATAATTACAATTCCAGTCCCTTAATTTTAATTAATCTCTTTTAGCCACAAAATTAATTATCAATTAATTCTTGACTAATATTAATTAAACAATATGATTTCTCCTTTAATATATTATTCTCATAATATATTAATAAATCATAATTAATCCTCTCTCTCCATAATTCATCCTATCAAGTTACTTTGGTGAAGGCAACCCAAAAGGACCATGCACCATCGGGTCAAGTATATACCAAAATAGTTATGGACTTAGACACGAATCCAACAGGTGGTTCATAAGGTACATTCTATACTCATATCTCTTAACATTCTAGCTTCTCACTATGATTCTGAACTAGACAATTTAAAATATACGGTCTCTAATTTCAGTGATAGTTTAAAACAAACTCATCTTAGTAATTCTAATCTGACTAATCAACTTAACATGGCAACATTTAAAGTGAAGAGAGGAGATTAAGAATAAAGGCCTTGGAATTAGAGCTTACTAGGTCACATGATGATGTTATTTATCTTAAGAGAGATAGTCGTGCACTTTTGAAACAAAGGAATATTTTTTATTTTAATATCTAAGAGCTTATATCTCAATATTACTCAATTACATCTTGATTGTGAAATAGGAAAAGGATTGCACAAAATGATTTTGACCTTTCTTGAATTGAAAGAGGGTGAAATCGATGAAGATTGTTATAAGTTCGAATCCATTGTCTCTTCTGATGATGTTTCTAATTCTTATCGTGTTGGACTTGAGAAAATAGAAGAATACATTAAGTCTAGAGAACACAAAGATATGTTGAAAGAAATTTTAATTGAAAAAGATAAGGAAGAAATCAAATTGACTTCTATGCAGAAGTAAGACTTGTTATGCAAGAAGTTGAATTCGGAAAACACTCTTGATTCTGAGAATACTTCTGAATTCGATGAAAGCAAAATGAGTACTTCTGAATTCGATGAAAGCAAAATGAGTTAGATTTCTGTAGACGACGAATTTGATTGCTCGGAGTTTGTACAAAATGATGTTGAATCGAAGAAAATTTTGATTTCTGAAAATTCAATCGAATTCGTTCGTATTGTAGAAAATAAAGGTTCAAGTGTTTTTAATGAAAAAGAAATAGTTTTTCCGAAAGTACAAACAGTTCCGAGCCAAGTTTTTGTAAAAACTGGACTGAAAAAAAAATCATACTTCAGAACTAACGTCCCTGGTTTATAGTCATAATGCAAAAGGTTGCGACGAATTCTTCTGGTCAGGACGAATCGACAATGCAAATGAAACAAAAGATCTTTCTGAAATGACCTCCTGGAAAACAAAGGGAAAATATGTTTCAGAACCATTGAATCATGTTAACCATTGTTATGATAAGGCTAGTCCTAGTGACACTAAATATATTCCAAGTGAAAGCTCTTTGGAACAAATTGATATGCTAATCCAAAAGGAAAAACCAAAGTCTAACATTCATAAATCTATTGTTGAATTGATTGAAAAGAAAAGGCAGTTGAATGCTAGATATAGGAAGAATCTGAAAGAACAAAAACGCTTTTGGAAAAATAAGAATTCAAATCAAAATTCTGTTAATTCAGAAAGAGTTTCAAATCAAAATATGATTTCCTCTGTAATTCCGAAACCACAATCAAATCCTTTTCAAAACCTCAAAAATCAACACCAAAGGTTTCAAAAACGTATGTTTCAAAACCATTTGAAAAGTCGAAATCTAATTTTTCTCCAAAAACAAAGTTTTCAAAATCTATCAACACATCAAAAGATGTTAAAGGTAAAAGTAAAGTTGTTTCGGAACCAGAGATTTCTCTCAAGGAATACGAAGAAAATTTAAAAAAGGAGGAAAAGGCATTTGCAAAAAAGATGACTCAGAAACCCAAAGAACTTATTCAACGAAAAACAATTCTTGTTGAAATAAATCTTTGTGATCACAAAATGGAAGTTTTCAAAATTGAAAAGGGGAAGAATCGGGCTTTGAAAAGAAAATCTTTTTGGGTTGATAAGACTAAAAATTTTCTTGTTGTTAAGAAATCCTCACAAGGACCCAAGATGGGTTGGGTACCTAAATCTCTCTAATTCTTGCAGGTTATGCGTGACTAACAGTATGATTCTGAATGGTATATCGACGATGGCTGTTCTCGTCACATAACTAGAAGGAGAGAAGAACTGAGAGAATTCATATCGTTAAAGGATAATAGTCAAGTAAAGTTTGGAAACAACGTTTTCGGAGAAATAAGAGGTAGTGGAATGATCACAAATGGTGAATTCTCCATTCGGAACGTAGCATATGTAGAAGGCTTGCAACATAATCTAATAAGTGTTTCACAATTGGTTGTAGGTACTGGGCTAAAGGTGTCATTTTGATGACGAGGGTTCAGAGATTATTAAGAAGAAATCTAAGGTAGTGCTTCTGAAGTATAAAAGATAGGGATAAATGTATCTTCTAAATTTAAAACCTATCAATGGGAAGCCATCCATTTTCCTTCTTACGAAATCATCATCGGATGATAGTTGGCTATGGCACCGAAGGCTCTCCCATCTGAATTTCAAGGATATAAACAAACTCGTACTACATGATATTTTATGTGGTCTACCTCTTCTGAAGTTCGAAAAGGAACATCTGTGTGCTGCCTGCGAGCTTGGAAAGCGAAGTAGGAAGAGCCACTCAACCATCATCAACAATAAGGTTATTGAGCCACTAGAATAAATGCATATTGATCTATATGGTCCATCTGCCATCGAAAGTATTGGTGTTAATAAATACATTTTGGTTGTTGTCGATGATTTTTCTAGATTTACCTGGGTGTTCTTTCTTAGACAAAAATCATATGCCACTCTGAAGCTGAAAGATTTCATCAAGTAGATCGAGCTTCAAATACGAAGGCATGTCCGGAAGGTTCGCAGTGACAACGGTTCAGAATTCAAAAACCAAGCATTTGAAGAATTCTTAAATGACAACGGGATAGCTCACAACTTCTCTGCTCCTTACACTCCACAGCAGAATGGCGTCGTTGAAATACGAAATCGCTCTCTTTCCGAAGCTAACAAGACAATGTTATCATTTGCGAATCTTCCTCTCTACTTTTGGCCTGATCCTATTGCAATTGCTTGTTTCACGCATAACTGTTCATTAATCAACAAAAGAATCCTAATCACACCTTATGAAGTTATGAACAATAGGAAACCTAATGTAAAATTCTTTCATGTGTTTGATTCCAGGTGTTTTATATTAAATTCTAAAGAACAAAGGAACAAATTCGATGCGAAAACTGATGACGTCATTTTTTGGGTTATTTCTTAACTTTGAAAGCATATATGGTTCTAAACAAGAAGTCAAGAAAGATTGAAGAAACCTATTATGTCACATTTGATGATAGCTATTTGAAGAAGTATCAGAAAACAGATTGTCAATCAGAGAACATCTTTCCGTCAACAAATCTGATAGTTATTCCTCTCTCAAATCTATATGAATAATTTATGAATTTGTTTGATGAACCTGACAAAGCCATCTCTTCTGAATCTAAGGCAAAAGACAATCAAGAGGATTAACTGAAGAAGATAGTTGATGAAGCTGCATAAAACATCAAACTTCTCATGAGCCACCAATTCTGAGTGCTTTAGAATTCCCCAATCCACCACAACCTTATGATTCTCCATTCAAGGGGGAGAGCTCCCTTTTGAGTCCCAATACTGATACTCATTCTCAGGGAGAGGATTCGATTCCAAACAAAGGGTCAAATGCAAACTTCCAGTGGGAGAATGAAAAAACTGATTCTGATGTGCAATCAGAATATGAGGAATTTTTGCCGAAGTCGATCCAGCCTATGATCCACATTATCCTCCTATGACAAAATGGAATAATGATCATCCAAGATCTCAAGTGATCATAGAATCATCTTAAGGATTTTTAAAAAGGGCACAACAAAAAGTGAAACAAACTGCATTATTTTCAACAATGGAATTTTGCATGTTTAATTCGTTTATCTCTAAAATTGAGCCTAAAACTGTAAAGATTGCTCTTGGTCATGCAGATTGTGGGTATGCAGGAAGAACTTAATGAATTTGAGAGAAACAAAGTTTGGAGACTAGTTCCCACTCTGAAGGATGCCTCAGCCGTAAGAATGAAATGGGTGTTTTGGAATAAATTAGATAAGGAAAGGGTACTGCCTAGAGGAAGGTATAGACTACGAAGAGACGTTTGCACCGGTTGCTAGAATTTTATCTGTTAGGATCTTTCTTGCATATGCCACTCACAAAAATTTTGAATTCTTTAAGATAGATGTGAAGTGTGCATTTCTAAACGGTGAACTCGAGGAAACAATCTACGTGGAACAACCACCAGGTTTTGTTAATGAAAAATATCCAAATCATTGTTATATATTGGATAAGGTTTTGTATGATGTAAAACAATTACCTAGTGCATGGTATGAAAGCCTTACTCGTTTTCTTAAACAATCAAAATTTACAAGGTCTGGTAGACCTAACCTTGTTTCGCAAGAAAAATGGGGACTATTTAATGATCGTTCAAATTTATTTTGATGACATCATTTTCGGAACCACTAATCCTAATTTAACTGTTGAATTTCGAAAACTGATGGAAACTAAATTTGAAATGAGTTAAATGAGTCCAATTAACTTTTTCCTTAGTTTAAATATTAGATAGAGTTCGGAGCGAAATTTTTATCAACCAAGAAGCCTACACAAAGACCTTACTAGCGAAATTTGGTATGGTGGGTGAATCAAAGGTCAAGGTTCAAATGGTGTTCGGAATGAAGCTTACACCATTCTTGGACAAGCCAACAGCTGATATCACTCTATATCTCCAGATCATTGGATGTTTAATATATCTAACATCGAGTCATCCTTTTATTATGTTTGTTTTATATTATTGTGCCAGGTTTCAGGCGAATCCCCGTGAACCACATATGATTGCTGTGAAGAACATATTCCAATACCTCAAAAGAACCACCTCTCTTGGAATTTGGTATCCTTCCAATTCCAGATTCTTTGTGTAAGAATATTCTGATGTTGATCTTGGTGGATGCATGCGTGGACTTTATCATAAAAGCACTTCTGGGGGATGTCAGTTTTAGGATGCCAAACTTGTGAGTTGGCAATCCAAGAAGCAGAATTGTGTCTCTCTATCTACTACAGATGTTGAATATATTGCAGTTGCATCATGCACTTCACAAGTTGTGTGGATTCAGAATCAACTTAGGGAATATGGGATCAACATGAAAAGAATTCCACTATACTGTGATTCAGAAAGTGCAATTAGAATTTGTCATAATCCAGTGCAACACTCAAACACGAAACATATTGCACTGAGATATCATTTTATAAAGGATCATGTAGGATGGAAACGTTGAAGTGGACTTTGTTAGATCCGCTGATCAACTGGATGATATCTTCACTAAGGCGTTACCTGAAATGACGTTCAATCGCATTTAACAAGGACCGAGCATGATTGAAGTTGACTCGGTTCCGAAATCCCTTTCGTAATCGGAAATTACTGTTCATGTTCCGAATTGGTTCTGAGCTTCAGAATGATTCAGAATTCATTTTCAAAATTCTGATTGGTTTCAAGCTTCATAATGATTCGGAATCTATTGTTCATCAGGGTTTCAGAATTCTTATGTATCCTTTGTATATTAAGTATCTTCCGATTGATTCCGAGCTTCGGAATGGTTCATAAGTTACTATTCATTTGTACTTCTGAATTTTCTTTTCTTTAATATTTTTCTATATTTTATGTTTTTCATTTGTTTTCAGAAAACCCAAAAATCACAAAAATATTTTTCTTTATTTATGTTTTATCTTTTTCAAGAAGTCTAAAATACCAAAAACATTTTACTTTTGAGGTATAATTGTTCCTTTTTTAGGTACATATTCTTCAATTCAGAACGATAGGGCAGGTCTGTGTACTAGCTAAGTATCCCTAGAAACATGTTGTTGCATGTTGTCCTATGCCTTTGAGACTCTATGATTAAAGCCTTAATTAAACTATCATTCCAACCGTTTCTTCCAAATCAGGCTGATAATGCACATAAGTCATCGAGCTACCTTACTCTTCTCATAATGAGTTAAGAGTTGACTGCTTTGTCATTAATATCTAGCAGAGGTACACTTTTTCCTTCGAAACCAATCTCAATTTTCTCCATCAACTTCACATCCATATAAGTAACCATTTATAGTCTTAACAATTACCACTGATGTTTATGGTTACACAATATCTGTATTGATGATCTCAAAATCATTATCACCATGAATTTAAGTGAGACCCAAAATCTAAAACCCATTTCTGAATTATTGGTTAACAAGTAAATGTTCTAGCATTTTCACCAATGAATTGATGATTAAAACCTTAGTGGTTTGTCCCATTATCGTGTGAAATCTCATTTTTCTTTTTGAGTGATCTTAATGAAATGTTCTCGACCTAAGACGTTTCTTCCTAGAAGATCCATATTTTTTATTTTTCTTGAGATTTCCATAATATCCAGTCACTTAAATAATTTCAAAAGCATACTTTTTTTATGGCTACACTGGTCACACAAGTACTTCTTCCAGATCTTTGGACTTATGTTGATTTTCAGAATTTGGTTGAAACTTAAGCCACCTTTGCATCCCACTCAAAAGAAGCCTTTCACTATTTATTAACAAATAGATGATCATAATTCAACAAGATACCACACAAGCACTTCCAAGTCTCTCTTGACTAAGAAGGAAGATATCGTTGCCCGGGATCCATCTAAAGTTCATGTCAATTTTAGTTGACATCACAGAATCTCTGAAATTTAATTTGATTTATTTCTTTTTCTTTGGCACATTCTTGTACAAAAATCTTCATGATTTTTTGAATTCTGGTTGATTACTTTTAATTTAGAGAAATAGGTCTTCGTGGATTGGGTGTTAATTTCAAATAAGTTGAAACTGATACGGCGGATTTATTGGAGATAAGGATTCAAATCAGGCATGTGTTTTTCAAATCCCTGACATCACACATGTCAGTTATACGGCATCTGACATATAATGAGTTGTCACACTATCCGAGGCTACTTCTACGGGATATGGAAACTTCAAGCGGCGATTTTCTCTCACCACTCATAACATGACGTATATAAGGGTTTTCGATGGTTTGTTTTCTCACCGCACACACAGTTTTCAAAGAAAAAAAAGCCTTTTCTCTTTACTGTTCATCGTCTTCCTCGAAGTTTCAATGGTAGGATCATCTGAAACCACTTCATTCGCTGATCAATCAACATCTGTCGTCATGCTACCATGAAGTACGTCCTAAGGCTGTTGACCGAATGCTTGAAGTTCTCGCCATTGGATCAAGCTCTTACCATGGCAGAATCTATTCCACTGGTCCATCTTTCAAAGGCGTAATCTTCTACAACCTACATTCAAGCTGATGGGATCATTACCTTCAAGGTTGTCTCTAACAGGACCTCGATCAACAAAGCCTGTTTCTGTAGAATTCTAGGGCTTGCTTCAACTGAATGACTTGTCGATCTAGAATCAATTTCCACTACTGCATACATCGAGATGTTTCACCAGATGGGATACAATGGCGACATATCCCTCTTGTCCAAATTCAGGAAGCCCTTTCTTCCTCCAATTTGGAATAGGCTCTTGACACTTCTGTTCAAGAGTTTCTCTGAACGAGTTATTGGCTCTTACAGCGCGAGTAAGCTTTTTACACCATTATCTATGGTCTATACCGTGGAATCAATCTTGATTATGGATCGATTCTATGTACTCAACTTATTCAGAGCACTGTTTCAACCACTCGCAATATTGAGATCTCATGTGCTCGATTTTGATCCATAATAGTCAAACGAGCCCTAAACCACTACAAGGTTCCACTGATGGCTGATTTTGTTGTAGCTTGTCACACCCCAAAATCGAGAACAGTGGAATACGTTATGGAGTGGAGGACGTCATGTCAAGTATCACAACATATGCAGTATATTAATCAAAGTACAATAACCATTGCGTTAATAGAAATAATTTTACATAGGTTACATTTAGCAACAATATCGAAAGTAAATACAGAGGATAACATATAATGCAGCTCGGTACAAGGCTGTCTTCATAAAAGCTTCCGGATTGTACCGGTCTATGGATGACCTTAGAATACAAGTTATTTTGAAAGCGAGTATCAGCATATTTAAATGCTGGTGAGTTCATAAGTATTTAATGACATTGGTGTAAATACATGTTTTTATTCAAAATAAACTCATGAAAGATGGTGGTTTAGAATCTACAGATTGTTAGAATTCTTTCCAGAAAATCCTATATTTTCTAACTAAAAGCAGTCTTCTACCATGACCCAATTGTTTTACGTTTAAATCAAGGAGTATCTCTATTAAAAGCAGTCTTCTACCAAGACTCGACTGTTTTATGTTTAAGGAGTAATTTTCCCCAAAAGGCACTATCATTATCAAAATATAGATTTTACTTTAAAGGAATTGTGAGAAAAGCCACAAGTAAAAATAATAGGGGAAAATAATATTTTACCTCAGCAGAAACACTGCTGGCTAAAAGTGAATAAAATCTAGACTCCAGGAGAGTATCAGATGGATAATACGCTTGGCTCAGTCTAAAGGTGAGTAAAACATAGACTTCAGGAGGGTATCGAATGGACAATACGCCTGGCTCAATCTAAAGGTGAGTAAAACATAGACTCCAGGAGGGTCTCGAACGGAGAATACGCGTGGCTCAGTCTAAAGGTGAATAAAACATAGACTCCAGGAGGGAATCGAATGGACAATACACCTGGCTCAGTCTAAACATGAGTAAAACATAGACTCCAGGAGGGTATCGAATGGACAATATGCCTGGCTCAGGCTAAAGGTGAGTAAACCATAGACTCCAGGAGGGTATCGAATGGACAATACGCCTGGCTCAATCTAAAGGTGAATAAAACATAGACTCCAGGAGGGTATCAAATGGACAATACGCCTAGCAAAGTCAAAAAATTAGTAAACATAGACACTAGGAGGGTATTAAATGGATAATACGCCTGGCAAGGTCTAAAATAAAAGGGGTGAATGTGAACACGTATGTAACCATGCTGATTGATGATCGAATACCTGATGACCCTCTAGGTCACATGATGCATTGTGACATTATGTCACCCATGGGCCTTACCGGCTCGGACTGTAGCTAGCAGTCAGGATGCAGGAGTGTCTGTCCCGTATATATCTATACACAAGATGTCCGCTCTCCTTCCAGGAGACTCATGTTACACGGCGACGACACTAGGAAGCGTCGTATCGGGAAATTGTATATCACATTCTATTTAAGGTATTAAAATAATGGTATAGACTCACGAATCAAGTGACTCCTGTGTAATACTTCGTGCTAGAGAGAGAGAGAGAGAGATTGAGAGTAAATAGAATCTCCTAACTATTCCTATAAAAGTTACTAATGTTTCAGGTATATGAATAATGGAAGGATGCCTTTGCTACCCAAAGGAAATGAACTGGCTGAGAGAACTTTTATGACTATATATGTATATATGATATATATATAACTAATAATCAAACGACCTTTAGATGGATAACTGATACCTGAAGCCACATCACAACAAGGAAAAGGAATCAAAGCGAGTTAGCCTTCCTAAGTCCTTTAAACATTACTTATATAACTATACATATACAGGCATGCATTTAACAATATAAAAGCATAGCAGAAACTTTGGTAAAACCTTTGGAAAACTTTATCAATACGAAATTATGACTTGATGTCAGTTTATAAAACAAGCTTGGAAAACCTTTGGAAAATCTTTAATATTCTAAAAAGATATATTTATACTTCAAACGAGGTTTGAAAACAAGATTTGAAAACCTTTGGCTGGATAAAGCAGTTTAATCAAGCAAAATCTATTTTGCTATACAGTTATTAATCACATATGATTGATCTAACAACTCTATAGTTCAACTTGTATTCCCCCCCCCCCCATAAAAGCATTGAAAATCATTTAAAAAGGTTAATTCAGGGGTATGAACTCACCTGACGTGGGTGATTCGGATGAACGAATGATATAGGATGCTAAGTGTCAAGTGAGGACTTGACCACACACGCAAATCCTATGTAATATGTAATGATACATTTAAGTATCTAATTAGTCCTTTAATAACTAATCATGCAAGTAAATACATCCTAATACATGAAAACATTTTACCACAAGTGCTAGGAGTACTAAAGGTTGCATATAAAGGGTGTATGGCCTCACATTGGAGTTTACTCCTCAAATGGGGGCCCTTAGGGGTGTTTACGGTACTAGGACCATTTCCCCCATGATTTTACGGCCGTAAATGCATGGCAATGGTGTCATTCGGTTCTCAAAGGTCTTAAACTACTCAAGGAATTATGTTGGACTTGAATCAAGGGCTTAGGAAGTGATTGGGGCTCAAGTAGATGACCTCCCTTTGGAGTTTACGGTTCTGGAACCACTCCTTGGGGAGTTTACAGTCGTAAACACATGAGTTTACGACCGTAAACTCATGTTTTCCCCTTCCTTATGTGTTTTGGTGTATCTAGGTTAAGCATGCAAAGTTCTAGTCACTTATACAACCCATAGAAGGTGTTAAGGGCATCAAAACACCCTTTTGGAGGTGTTGATGGTTTTGGGAGATCCCCAAACCGTAAACACATGTTCTTGGGGGGTTTTGGTGTTTAGCGCATGGATTAACAAGTATACTAGGCAAACAACTAGCTAGGAGGAGTATACTTACTTATAGGAGGCTTGGATGATCGATTTTTGGCCAAGAACACTAGTGTGTTCTTGGTGTTCTTGATGAACACTTGAAGATCTATGAAAAAGACAAGATTTCATGGATGAAATCGTATAAAAACACTAGATTAAGTGTTATATGAACGAATCTAGCAAGAAAACACTTACATTTTGGCAGAGTTGACAGAATGATTTTATGATACTTGAGAGAAAATCTTCAATGTTCTTGAGGTGGGAAGTGAAAAATGAGCTAGAAATGACTAAGTGTCATATTTATACTCTTTGGGCTTTATGGCCGTAAACTCCATTTTTACGTCCGTAAACTCCAAACTTTTGGAGTTTCGCGACTTACGACAAACGGCAAACTCTAATGTATACTTCCTCATTTTTGGTTTGCTTGATGAGTATAAATAAAATACTCGAACGGGCTTAAATCTGGCCAAAAATGTTTTGAGATGAATTTGGCTAATTTTTGACGTGCTTGACTGCGGAGTTTATACAAATGAAAATTTCGGGTTGTCACATCATCCCCGCGTTAGAGGGAATTTTGTCCCGAAATTAGAGTTCAAGCACACACGCAGATGCAATCTGGGCGAAGACGAAGATAAGGATTCTTTAGACTCAACAGGTCTTCTTGCTCCTAAGCGAATTTAGATCTTCGCTTTGCGCTCCAGTGAACCATTAATAGCGGGATGCGGATTTGTTTCGGTCGCTAGACCTCTCGGTCCATGATCCCTATAGGTTCTTCTACGAAGTTGGGCTCTCATTGATTTTGATCTTTGACGAGTGGGATTTCGAGAGTCACGTCGGACAAGCACTTTCTCAAATCTAAGACGTGGATAGGTTCGGGTGGAATTTTTGGAATTCCAACAGAAGTTGTGGTCCGACGGGGGTTGGACCAATTCTTATCAAGAATCTCGGATGGTCCTACACTCTTGGGAAGATAGAGCTTTTCAGTACTTAGAACATAATGTACTCCTATGGTGATATCATCACTGGCATGATCTCTATTTTGAAGTTCAAAAGGTTCTCTTTTATTGGGGTGTAGTCCTCCAGGTTGGTTCTTAGAAGGCTCCGGTCGTCCTCGGATTCGTATTTCCTATTGATTGGCTTTTGGAGGTTTTCTTGATCATCGGATGTATTGGCTATATATTGGTATCTATTGGTTACGTGGCATCTATCTCGACCTAGTGCAAAATGGACTTGCACTTCTAACTCTTGAGGTGTCTCTAACGGAAACTCTCAAAGTCGGTGAGATAGGGTTTTAGCAGACGATGTTTAGAAAATTTAAATTTTCATTAACATCTAATAGATGCTTTTACAGTATGATTCCCAACTGGAAAGAATCATTCTCTTACTTGGTTTGCTGTTTCATGGATAACAGTCTCTGGTCAGGGCTAACTTCGTCTTTAGGGATTTTTGAAATGGTTGGCTATTTCAGGAGGTGGTTCTACTATCTCTTTAGAGATAGTATTCTTTGGAACACCTAGTAGCTCAATAAATCTCTAAGACATGCCCCAATAAGGTGTCAGCTCTCTCCAGCTTGTAGGAAGCGCGTGTTCTTGTTTAACCCATCAACTAGCACCTAGACTGTTGTCGAGTCTATAATCTCGTTACGACCTAGGTTATATAGCTTGACACAACTTATCGCCTACTTTCCTCAAGTATTTTTGGTCACGAAAGTTATCCTGTGGTTCTTGGCATTCTAGTATTAACTTTGGAGAATGTAGTCTATCGTCTATAGGGCAATGGTGACTTTTCTCGCATGGGGAGGCGGTGTGTCCTAGGCACTACTCGTCGGTAACGGGATGGACGAAGTGCCTGAGTAGTGCGAGTATTACTTGCAAATACTCTTCTGGTGTTTCTAAGTTTTCTCAATCTAGATCAAATCTAGAGAGTATAGGGTTCCGTCACTCGAAATTTCAAATTTTCTCATGCAGTCTTCTCAGGGTTTAACCTATCACAGCTCCCAGGTTTCTAGGATCTCTACTGAGATGCTTAACTCATGGGGCTTACGCGTGAATGGATGGCCGTAGTCAATGTTTGACTCTTACGGCTTGAGTTACATTTCCTAACCGAGGGTGTTAGCTACTATGTTGGCTCAACCAGGATGACGACAAATTTCGAATTTGTGGTCATTTTAGTAGCTCAACACACAACGGTTTTCTTGACTCCAGCTCCTTTTCTACGGGGGAAAGGATGAAGGGTCGTATTATACGGTTCGTGGTAGAGCTCATACTCGGCTTAATCACTAATACTCGGTGTATGCAAGTTTTATATAATCGAGATCGACAGGATGTTCAGTTGTGTGGCCCCACCCCAGACTCACAACCCAACGAGGAACAGGGAGTAGGGAGGAAGCACAAATCTTAAATCTTATTGATCTAAATTATATAATACTCTAATGCATATACTCAGTAGTAGCAAGTTAATACCATGAGTTCTTTCTTTCGATTCATGAACCTGATTTGCAAGGTGCTAAGGGTCTTTCTGGGGGATCTACTGAGTAGACCTCGGGCGGTTATTGTCTTCTGGGACACATGGAGTGCCTTTCCTTTCGGGTTCTATCTGTCTAAGGAGGGGTTGGTTAACATCGCGTTGTACCCTTCTCCTAGGTACTTTGGAAGGATTGGATAAGAGAGACGACTGACGGTTCGCATTAGGTTTTCTTATTAGTTTTGGAAGAATCTTTATTTGACGCATAAGCTATGGTGAAAGTTCTCTTTACACAGCACTAGGAATTTTCACATGGTCGCACCAAGTCGAACCATGATTGACGGCGGTGTTGAATTTAACAAACATCGACATGATATGGAATGAAGATCGATAGGACCATGTGCTGAACAGGGCACACACAAGTTCTCAGCGTCTCGGGTTTCGTCCATGGTATCACTATCGCGGATACTTGGACCGATAGAATCGACGCGGGACTCTAGGAGTCCTGATGTTTTGGAATAATGTACTTTTCATGAATGGATTTCTCACGAGGCCTCTCTATAACTGTCTAGTATACACTAGTAATGTATAATTAAGACTAAAAGGATTGTTGACTGAGCGACTCCGCCCTAAATCCACAACCAAACAAGGAACAGGAGATGAGGCAGCATCACTCACTCGAGGTCTATCATTCTTAATTATAAATGGCCTTAACGTATATACTAAGCCATCATAGCTTTACCTGATGGGTTTTCAAGTGTTACAACTATGCTGTGACTTTCGCCTTAACAAGGGAGTAGTTACAATTAGAATTGATTATTTAAAATTTTCGGTTAGTTACCTAGGATTGAGAGACGTATCAAAATTCTACCAGGTTCTTTGATGCTTTCCCCTAGGTATTAGGATCAACCTTCTCCTGCACCTTTGTCATTTCTTTCAGTTGGGCAGTCCTTCTTGAAGTGCCCAATTTCACCACATAGGTGGCATACTGGACTGGTCTCCACATTGGTGGTTGATGTAATGAACTCAACCGGGGTTCTACAGAAGCGAGCGGTATGCCCCTTCATGTTGCACCTAACACAAAAGAGTTCCCGACAGATACCATGATGATGGTAGTTGCACTTGCTACAGCGGGGGAGGTTTCCTAGGTATGGTCTTCTTGGAGTCGAGACGGAAGGGTTGACAGAGGCATTGCCCACTTCAGTTCATTGCCCTTCGGAAGGTCTTGGAGTCGAGGTACTTCCTTCCTCGTTCTTAAATTTTATTTTTCAGTAGATTTGGTTGGGGTTCTTGGGTGGCGAGGTACACGGGTGTTGGTTGCTTCTGTCCATTGCTAGGATTGGGATTCCCGATAGGGCTCTTGCTAACATTGGCGTTGTTAGCATTCAGATGAGCCATGATAGGTGCTACGGCTGCTGAGACTGCATCTTGAAATGTAGCTTCATCGAATTAAAGGACCGGTGTCTTACTAACAGCTTGGTTACGTTTCTTCGGATGCATGGTTTTTCCTACACGAAAAGGAAAACAAGCTGATGAGAGACGATGGTTAACACTAGACGTATCTTTCTTTACTACGATAGGCATAAATTTTCCCGTGCTTTGAGTTATGGTTATCTGAGTGTCGACCTACATCCCTATGATGCAGTCCGGGTAACAGGGTAGCAGTGAGTGTATCAGAAAGCCATAAGATGGGAGTCGTTCCTACTAAGTTATTTTTATACTGGATGGTTCACTCTCCGTCTTGGAAAGATTTGAGGGATGTTCGGAACGAAGATCTCGGAAGAAAAGGGCTCATGAAAACTTATGGCTAAACACTCTAAATCGAGGGTTTGAGATCCGATCTATTCATATTACTTGCGATGGGAAAGACGATTTGCCTGACACATAGTGTGAGTAGTGTTATCACTAACTCACTAAATTGTATTATTTTATAGATGTATTTGTTGGAATAGTGTCTAAGGCTGCAACAATATTTGGCAAGTATTTGACCTGGTTGTGCATGGTCCTTTTTGGGTTGCCTTCACGATAGCAACTTGACAGGATGATTTATAATGAGAGAAGAAATATTATTAATATATTATGTGAATAATATAAAGAATAATAATATTGTTATTTGATTAATATAATTCATAAGTTAATTAGGAATTAATTTGGTGACTTAAAGAGATTAATTAAATAAAACAGCATAAACTGTCAATTGTATGATAGTTGTACTTCGGGCTATAATCCCTCATGGATAAGGGGTTGACGGTTTTGAGGTTTAGATAGGCTTAGAAATCGTCCAAGGCTTATCATAAGGAGATTGGATTGCTTAGGGCCTAAGTTATCCAATTAGGGTTTAAGGCTGAAAACCTAGGAGCCTCACAAGTATAAATAGACCCATGGGGTCAAGGAAATCGACACTCTTGCTTTTGAAAGAACCCTGGCCGACTTCTTGCCCTCTCCCCTCTCTCTCTAATCATCCTCTTGCTAAGTTAGTGTTTGTAAGCCATTATAGGAGTGACATTTGTGACTCTAAGCTCCAAGGACAAGAAGATTCAAGCAAGAAACTTAAGGTAATCTCTTAGATCTGTTTTTCCTTGTGCTATTATACTAGATCTATGATCAAAGTCTTGGATACATTGCATGTTCAATTAGAGAAACCTAGATCCAAGCATTAGGGTTTGTATGTGAACATAGGAATGTTCATATGGATAAAACCCATCAGTATTAGCGTGACGATAAGGAGAGAAAGACACTTCTCGAGTTCATGCATTGGCTCCCTCTGTTCACTTCTTATCCTTTACTGGAATAAGCGTTGGTTTTCCTCGGGTGTTTACCTAGGGTTCCCTTCTCTTGTAGACATATTGAATATCTACCCCGCCTTACTTCTGATTCTGATCCTGATCCTGAGTGTCATAATTGCCTTACTTTTGATCCTGATTCTGAGTGTCGTCTCTTCATGATGGATGACTGGAATCTCGGATACTCAGGCGAATTCCCCACCGATGTCCCTAAAAGGTATAGGCACATGGTGATTTAAGTAGTCTAGACCCTGTTCATTTATTTTCCTAATTGGAAACCTTCTCAATGAACCTTTTCTGGGTCTGTATCGACTCTTCGGCCAATTATTGAAGTGGATAAGGTTTTATAAAGGGTTTCGTGCGAGATTGGAAATGTCTAAAGAATCCTAAGAGATTATTAAACATTTCACTGGGTGATCCATATCGAGTCCTGCTACAATTTCATAGTGTATACAAATCATATATGACTTAGATCTGATAGACTTTCGAATATGTGATACTACTCTATATCCACATCCAAACAAGGAAAAGGAAGTAGAGCGAAACCACACATTCTCAGACTATGAGATCCTCATCATATATAACCTTGGGAGTATACACTCTGAATCATAGGTATATCGATAATGATCTTTTTAGTTTTTCACACAAGGTTAGTTATGGTTCCTAAAATACCCCTATGGTATTTTAATTACATGTTTGATTCTTAACTTCTGAACACGCTTCTGGGTTTATTGTGAATCTTTTGGTATCATCAAATACTCTTATAGTATTTTAAACTTAATGTTTGGCTCTAGCATTCCTATTTGGTAAGTTTCAGACTTGTTGCAACACCACCATCACTCTCGAGCACACGTTAGCCGCATCTTGAATAAATATAGTTGATCATGTTATATTTATTCCAGCTTACAATTACATAACTACCCAGGTTTTACGGTAATGGTCAACATCCGAAGTCTTTTATTCTTGTTCTTCTTGTGATACTTTGTTCGGATGTTTAGATTCTGGATGTTCTTATTCTTTTGTAAAATATGGTTATATTTTAAAGTATAATTCTTGGTCAGAGTGTTTTATCCCAATGTATTTATAGGTTGTATATCTTTTATGATTAGATATATTGAGCTCACTATAAACAATGCTTTGATACCAATCTGTCACACCCCAAAACCGAGAACGGCTGAATACGTTCTGGGGTAGAGGACATCATGTCAAGTATCACAACATATGCAGTATAGTAATCAAAGTACAACAACCATTGCATTAATAGTAATAATTTTACAAGGGTTACATTTAGCAACAATACCGAAAGTAAATACAGAGGATAACATATAATGCAGCTCGGTACAAGGCTGTCTTCACAAAAGCTTCCGGAGTGTACCTGTCTACGGATGACCTGAAAATACAAGTTATTTTGAAAGCGAGTATCAGCATATTTAAATGCTGGTGAGTTCATAAGTATTTAATCACATTGGTGTAAATACATGTTTTTATTCAAAATAAACTCATGAAAGATGGTGGTTTAGAATCTACAGAGTGTTAGAATTCTTTCCAGAAAATCCTATATTTTCTAACTAAAAGCAGTCTTCTACCAAGACCCAATTGTTTTATGTTTAAACCAAGGAGTATCTCTATTAAAAGCAGTCTTCTACCAAGACTCGACTGTTTTATGTTTAAGGAGTAATTTTCCCCAAAAGGCACTATTATTATCAAAATATAGATTTTACTTTAAAGGAATTATGAGAAAAGCCACAAGTAAAAATAATAGGGAAAAATAATATTTTACCTCAGCAGAAACACTGCTGGCTAAAAGTAAATAAAACCTAGACTCTAGGAGAGTATCAGATGGATAATACGCCTGGCTCAGTCTAAAGGTGAGTAAAACATAGACTCCAGGAGGGTACTGTTAAGATTAAAACTAACCTTGAAGATCGATTAGATCTTAAACAGGCAATATAAAGAACAAACAGCGAAAACACGAAAATAATAAACAACTCAAGAATGAATCAAACAAGTCGAATGATTATAAAACAACCCTCAGAAGAGCTCGATAAAGAACATCAACTGTAGAGGGTTAGAAGGTTTACAAGAACGATAAAGAAAGAACTTTGTAATGCTATCTTCGTCTGTCAATCGTATTCTCTAGATCGTTAACCTAATATGCATGCAAGCATATTCTTATATAGTAAACCTAACAGCTCACGGTTGGACAGGCCCAAACCGGAGTACAAAATAATTGGACTATTAACCGAGCCCAATGACGCAATTCTAAATGAATTTGCAACCCAACAATCTCCCCCTTTGCGTCAATTGGAGCGAGATCTTCACTTCTTACTTGGGCCAGCAGCAGTAGGAGCCTTCTTCTTTACAGTCTGAAACAGACGAGAGATAAGGGCGAGTATCGTCTGTCTGAATCGGATGTACCACTGTATCATATCATCAAAGTATTTGATATCATCCGCTGTATTCTCTTTACACCGATGGATGATCCCTAACACATGCTCAAGACAAGCAGTGGTATAAAGATGTTTATCCGCTAAGGCAAAGAGACATTTCTGTCCTTCAGCCCTAGTGAACATGACCGAATTTCGCCTAGGGTCAATCTTTCCCATCTTCATTTGATTGAGATCACTGGCTGAGCCAACAGGAGAGATCTTTGGTTTCTTCTTGAAGACTGTGGCAATCTCCTGATCCATCAAGGCGACCTCCATGATATAACAAACTAACATCCTTTTGAGATGGTCTATAATCGGACCATATTCAGCTTCATTCGTCAAGAGGATGTTATGCAGAACGATCCAATCATGGGGGTTGAGGTTCGGCAGATCTGCTAAGGATATGAGATGTTCGGTTCTTGCAGACCCTCTGATCACCCTGAACTGAACGTTGATGAATCTCCCTTCGGTATATGGCTTCAAAACCCGAACATTAACGATCTTCTGAGCGCTCCATGTTTGGTACTGTGGTTGAGCAGCCTTCAGATACAACTCGATTAACTCCCGATCAACCTCAGGATTAGGATGAGGGACTTCAAAAATGTTGTAGAAGGCGTGGAAGATAAACGCCTTTCGGGTTAAGGGCATATCGAACTGCGAATCGACAGAATTGTAGCAGTCGAAGGAGATCACCGGTTCGAGCCATAGGATGCTTGGAGTATCTATGGCCTCCTTTATCATTCTCTCCCGAGTCCAAGCAGGGAAAAGAGTCTTCCTGCTCTCGAGGAGATCGTGGGCTTCTTTCTTCTTGCGTTCGGCTTCGTCAGCTTCTCGCGCCACACGAATGTTGTCATTTTCAACATTGCGACTATTTTTACGTTTCAGCAAGTCAGCAATGGTTTCTTTATCATCTTCATCCTCTTCCTCGGCTATTTTCTTTCCTTTATCCTTCACACCTGAACCCGAAGTTTGACCAGTGGGAGGAGGTTCGGTTGTGTGAGCAGCTTTTGAGGAAGGAGGTGGTTTCGATCCGGACTTCACTTCTCCCCCTTGTTTCGGAGTGGACACGAAACTAGGTAGCCCTTCAATTTTGCTGAGAAGGTCCAGGGCAGGAGCAAGTTTTTCAGCAAGGGTTCGCCTCACCGAATGATTGAGAATCGGATTGTGTGCTTCCAGGATGTTGGATAGGGCAGAGTGTACATCCGAAACACATGTTTTGATAACCTCCCGTTCGGATTGAAGAGCGTCAATTTGTTGCTGAGAGTTGGAAAGCTGAGCACTCTTGACCTTGAGGGCGGTGGTTTTACTAGCAAGAACGTCCATTAACGAGTTTTCGGCAGCGAGATCCTCTTGAAGTTTAGAGAGGCGCTCGTCAATGGAGGCACGAAGGGCCGAGTTGTCGTCGCTGATGGATTGGCGAAGGGTAGCGAACGACTTCAACTCCGTTGAGACGAACGTGGCCAATTGTTGAACGATTGGTTCCAACGTTGTCTTTGTTGCATCTGCACTCTCCTGTAAGCACTTTAACAGGGAAGAGGCTTCAGAGAATAGTTATCGACTTTTGTGGTCGCAGCCTCACAAGCTTTTGTGGAGGCGTCAATTGCTGCAGTGGCAGAGGCGACGGAATCATGCTGAGCCCTGGAGAAGGCATCAACAATCTTCTGAAGAGCGGCTTCAGAGAGAGATGACTGAGTGTTGGAGGATGAAGCAATAAGCAAATCAATCTTCTCATGCAGCTCCTTAAGATGCTTCTTTGTTACTGGAGCTTCCTCCTCGTCGTCGCTTTGGACCTGAAACGGACTAAAGTAGACCGAATCGAAGGTCATATTTTCCCCTCCAAGAAAAGGGTTATCTCCATCAGAGGCATGATCTGGAGATGTTGGGGGTGGTGAAGCTGGGGGTGTGGTGGTTTGTGTAGGTTCAGGTTGAGTGTTGGTGGGGGTAGTTTTGGGTGGTGGTTGAGTGTGGATAGGTTCGGTTGATGGTTGAGTTTCGGTTGTATGAGGAGGTTCGGTTACAGGTGGTGTTTCGGTTGCATCGGTATGAACCCCCGTATCAGATACGTTGGTTGTAACCTTTGCAGTTGTTGTTGTAGTTGTATCAGTGAAAATGGGTGGTGGTATAGGGAAAGAGGTTTTAGGAATGGTGGTAGAGGGGTTTATGGTGGGAATGGATGTAGGGATTGTTTGAGTAGGAGAGGGAATTGGTGAGACATGGATTTCCATGTCTGGGGTAGGTGATCGGGGTGGGGTGTTGCCTCTTGGAGGGGTTTCTCCTCTTTGAGAGCCGTCCGAATCCGAACTCTCACCTTCTGATTCACTCGAAGAGGAAGCGATTATAAGCTTTCGCTTCGGTTGAGTCTTTCGCCTCTTCGGTTGCGGGGACTGTGCAGCTTTGGTTGTTTTCCTCTTCCTGGGAGAAGGACCTTTAGCCCCTTTGGTCACTTGCTTCCCTTTCTCTGCCTTTTTGCCTCTATGAACTGGCTTATCAGCATCATGGATGGAGTTGAGCATTTCCTGTGTGAGTTCCCTAGGTCCAGACGCCTTGAACTCCTTAATAGTCCTGATGATCCTGCTGTCAGATGGAACATCGCCGTACATGGTCTCCGGAATTGAGCCAATGAAAGAGAACTTGGATGCATCTGAGACGATAATCTTCGTGGTATGAAAAGTACCGATCGAAGACATCGATGCACCGGCAGCAGTGGGGACATCGAACTTATCCATCGCCCACTTGGTGATGAGAGTCCAGAACCGTGCATACGACACCTCAGAATGTCGTGAAGAAGAAGAGAGGCTCTGGATGAGTTGTTGCCAGAGAACAAACCCATAGTCAAGATTGACACCGTTGTAGACGCCATACATGATCGACAAGAAGAGTCGACTGGAGCCGTCGGATCCTGAGCTCCGTTCAGATAAGCCCTTGAAGAGGACCGTGAACATGCCGTTCCACTGTGGCGGCAAGCATGATTTTTTAAATTTCGCGACGGAGGTGAGCGCCTCCGTGTACCCCATATTGTAAAACATATTGTAGAGATGCCCAATCAGAATCGTCTCCGGATTAATCCTTGAAGAATCAGCAGCAAACCCTAGCAATGCGCCAAATCGTTGCCTTGAAATGGAGGTCTTGTGATCAGAAACCTCAAAGAAAACCCTATCGACTGCTTTATCGTAATGTGCAGTCGTATACACCTGCGATAGGAGCTTCATGGGCACAGACTCAACCCTAGAAATTGCAGGAGCGATTGGTGAGTGCTTCAGGCACTCGATGATCGGAAACATGTAGGAATCGTACACCTGAGGGGTTAGGTCAATCACCAAACACTGTTGAGGGCGAATGGGAAGGATGTGTGAGGTGGCATGGACGGAGGATGATTCTGCCATTGTTGAAGTTAGGAAGAAGAAGATGAACAGTAAAGGCTTTGGGAAATTTTGCTGTCTTGGGAATTCGGATGCAGTAAAGAGGTAAATGGGAGAGGAGACTGCTTTTTATAGTGGGTGTAAGGAGAAAGAAAAATATGTTCAAATCTTCTATGGAAATACGAAAAGGTTTTCCCGGAATGACAGATGCGTGACAGTTAAGGTATGCGATGATCACGCATGAGAGAGAGTGTCAGATTCCTTGGAACACGCCGCCCAACAAGCGCCGTTTCAGAAGAAACCGTTTCAAATCCACACGCGCCTGTTTTAGTGCCAGAGAGGAACCGCTTCAAATTCTCCCACGCGTCCACGACGTCAGTTATGGAATGGGCGTTTCAAATTCGCATGCGTCCCTTTTTACCGCCGTTTGAAATTCAATCCATTTATCTCCCGCCTGAGTCAGCAACCCTTTCATCTTATCCTTGTAACGACATCTTTTGAAGGATACTCCCACGTGGATGATTGTTGACCACGTCTTAATAATTAACCACCAATGCAATAAAACAGCCTGTAATTATGAGTACAAGAATTTCGAAAAATCAAAGATTTTCGTGCTAAGAGTGTAAAAAGAAGAGAAATAAAGCAACTCTTTTTAGGAATAAATGTGATGTCAATAATGACACGAAACAAATGATCCCGGGCACGAATCTCTTCCTTCAAAGTCAAGAGAGACCTTAAAGTGTGAATGTGGTTTCCCGTTGAATAACGATCAAACACTTATTAATAAATGTTGAAAGGCTTCTTTTAATTAGACTGCTTAAGGGTGGTTTTCGCTTTGATTCAACAATTCTAATCTTGAAATAAGGTAGAAAGTGAACAAAGTACTTGTGAGACCGGTGTAGTCTGTTGAACAAGTAGGTAGGAATTAATTTTAAATTTGCTTGGAAAATATAAAATCTCAACAAAAAATTAAAAACTGGATCCCAAGGGAAGAAATGTTATGATGTTTAACAATTTCCCAGGAATCACACAAATTACAAATTTGAGATTTCATCAAGATACATCCGTCAATTCTTTGGTGAAAACTTGAGCAAATTAATTGTTCACCGTCAATTCAGATTTGGTTTTGAATTTTGGGTTTCACTCAGCTCGTAGTGGCACAAAACTAAGATTATAAACACAGTTGTTGTGTAACCATAAACCTCAGTGGTAATTTCTGAGAGTCTCAAGGGTTACGTTGATGAAAAGAATGTAATGGAGAAATGTAATGGAGATGGTGTAAGAAATTAAAGTACCTCTGCTGCGAAAATAAGGACCAAGTAGAAAACTCTTATCTCATGTGAGAAGAGAGTGAGGTAGCTCACGATTAGAATAAATGTGATAGCCTAATTGGGAAGACAAGGTTTGTTTATACCAAGTCATTAAGGCTATTATTCAGTTTTTATGAGGCTTGGGACACATACAGCAGCATGCTTCTAGGGACACTTAACTAATCCAACAATTTTATCCCCATAAACGAACGAACACACAAATAAAATAAAAATCAAAGAAAAGAAAAAAATATTTTTGGAGGTTTTGATATATAGAAAAAAATTAAAAAAAATAAAAAATAAAAAAGAAACGCAAGAAAGAAAAAATAAGACTTTAAAGAAAAAAAAAAACTTTGGAAAAATTTGTAACCGAACCCGAACGTTCGGTTGGTTTCGGCTGAGTAAATTTTGAAAAACCGAACCCGAGCGTTCGGTTGGTTTCGGTTTTGAAAAATTTTGAAAAACCGAACCCGAGCGTTCGGTTGGTTTCGGTTTGAGAAAATTTTGAAAAACTGAACCCGAGCGTTCGGTTGGTTTCGGTTTTGAAAAATTTTGAAAAACCGAACCCGAGCGTTCGGTTGGTTTCGGTTTAAGAAAATTTTGAAAAACCGAACCCGAACCTTCGGTAGGTTTCGGTTTTGGAAAATTTTGAGAAACCGAACCTGAACCTTCGGTAGGTTTCGGTTTTAAAATTTTTTAGAAAACCAAGGAATTTAGGCTTGCAATCAGAAAATACTTTTGACAATAAGATAAACAACTTTGTACATGAAATTTACAACCAAGAAAACTACCTTTGAAGTGATGAGCGAGTCAGATGATTCAACCGAACCTGAACGTTCGGTCAATTTCGCTTCTTACGTTTGAGGTTGAGAGGTAGTTTGAGGTACTGACTCTGATTCCATCATACCTAGCCCTTGTAAAATTTTGTTGAATGATGCTTCAGGAAGAGCTTTGGTAAAGACGTCAGCCAGTTGATCAGTGGTTCGAACAAAGTGTACTTCAACGTTTCCATCTTCCACATGATCTTTGATGAAGTGATACCTCAGTGCGATGTGTTTGGTTTTGGAGTGTTGCACTGGGTTATGACAGATCCTAATTGCACTTTCAGAGTCACAATATAGTGGGATCTTCTTCATATTGAGTCCATAGTCTCGACGTTGACTCTGGATCCAAATCACTTGAGAGGTGCAGGATGCAGCGGCTATGTATTCAGCTTCGGCAGTAGACAACGACACGCACGTTTGTTTCTTTGATTGCCAGCTAACCAACTTCCCATCAAGGAATTGACAGCCGCTAGTGGTGCTTTTTCTGTCGAGTCCACATCCTCCAAGGTCTGAATCTAAGTAGGCTTAAACGAAGAAGCCTGAGTTGGAAGGATACCATAGACCTAAAGAGGCAGTTCGCTTGAGATATCGTAGAATGTTCTTCACTGCAAGCATGTGTGGTTCGCGTGGGTTTGCCTGAAATCTAGCACAGTAACACACGGAAAACATAATGTCAGGCCTGCTAGCAGTAAGATACATCAATGAGCCTATCATTTGACGATAGAGCGTGATATCAACAGCCGGTTTGTCCAGGGATGGAGTTAGCTTGGTGCCGAATGCCATTGGGACTTTGACTTTGGAATCTCCCATCATGCCAAATTTTGCTAAGAGAGTCTTCGTGTAAGCTTCCTGATTGATAAAGATACCTTCGGGTCCCTGTCTAATATTTAAACCAAGGAAAAAGTTAATAGGACCCATTGAGCTCATTTCAAATTTAGTCTCCATCAGCTTTCTGAATTCAGCTGTTAGGCTAGGATTCGTTGAGCCAAAGATGATATCATCGACATAAATTTGAACGATCATAAGGTGATTACCTTCCTTTTTGCGAAAGAAGGTTGGGTCAACCGAACCTTGTTTGAATTTGGACATCTTTAAGAATTTAGTTAGCGTTTCATATCAGGCTCTCGGAGCTTGTTTGAGTCCATACACAGCTTTATCCAGAATGTAGCAATGATTAGGATACTTTTCGTTCACGAAACCAGGAGGTTGCTCCACGTACACTGTTTCTTCGAGTTCTCCATTAAGAAATGCACACTTGACGTCCATTTGGAAAACTTCAAAGTTTTTGTGGGAAGCATAAGCAAGAAATATTCTTACAGATTCCAACCTAGCTACAGGAGCGAAAGTCTCTTCATAATCAATCGCTTCCTCCTGACAATATCCTTTTACTACCAGACGAGCTTTGTTCCTTATAACGTTTCCTTCCTTGTCCATTTTATTCCTAAAGACCCATTTGAGACCAACAACTGAGGCATTTGGAGGAGTTGGAATGAGGCGCCAGACTTTGTTCCTCTCGAATTCGTTCAGTTCATCTTGCATCGCTTGAACCCAATCGGAGTGATCGAGAGCAGTGTTAACTGTCTTCGGTTCAACTTTTGATACGAATGAGTTAAACATGCAAAATTCAACTTTGGAAAATAAGGATGTCTGTTTTGCCTTTAGTTGTGATCGAGTCAGAACCTTTTCAGAGACATCACCAACCACTTGAGAGACAGGATGATCTCTGGTCCATTTGGTGAGAGGTGGGTAATGAGGATCAAAGGTAGGATCTAATTCAGCATTTATCATTTCTTCTGGCTCGGACTGGCTTTCGTAGTCGTATGACATATCAGTTTGCTCCCCCTCAATAGATGAGCTTTCAGGAATGGTTTGAAAACCTTGAGGTTCAGAGGTTTCTTGTGGAACTGAGCTTTCGGGCGTTGATGCACCTTCGGATGGTGAAGCACTTTCGGTTGGTGAAGTGCTTTCGGGAGCAGTTGGAGACCTTGGCTCCCCCTCGACATGTGAGGTCGACTGAGTTGATGACGGTTGATCCTCCCCCTCGACTGAAGCATTGTTTGATGGAGGTTCGTCAGAATTTGATCCTCCTTCATTCATTCTCCTGGCAGCTTCTTCGACAATTTGCTTCATATGGTCTACCTTGTTGTCTGCTGCGCCTGCTTCTGAGAGAGTAGCTTTCTCTGGTTCGTCAAATAGCTCCATAAACTTCTCGAATAGATTAGCGATCGAGACTGTGACTTGGCCAGTTTGAGGAAAGATTTCCCCAGCTGTGTCTTCTTTGGCCTGTAGCTTTTTGACATAGCTATCATCGAAAGTCACATAATAAGTCTCTTCGAACACATGGAAAAATTCCCTCGTCGGCTTTGACATCGAACTTCTTTGGCCTGTGTCTACTTTGTATGCTTTGGAAGTGAGAGAGTAGCCCAGAAAGATTCCCTCGTCGGCTTTGACATCGAACTTGTTGCGGTGTTCTTTAGAGTTAAAGATGAAACACCGTGAGCCGAACACATGGAAAAATTTCACATTGGGCTTCCTATTGTTGAGAATCTCATAAGGAGTGAGCGTGAATCTTTTGTTGAGATATGACCTGTTCTGTGTAAAACAAGCAGCAAAAATAGCATCAGCCCAAAAGTAAAGAGGTAAGGAAGCGAAACTTAGCATGGTTCGGGCAGCTTCACACAAAGATCGGTTTCGTCGTTCGACAATTCCGTTCTGTTGAGGTGTATAGGGAGCTGAGAATTTGTGACTTATTCCCTAATCTGCCAGAAATTCTTCGAATTCTCTATTTTTGAATTCCAGACCATTGTCGCTCCTGATGTTGCGAACCACCTTCTTCAGCTGTACTTCAATCTGCTTGATGAACACTTTCTGCTTATGAGTCGCTTCAGATTTAAGCTTTAGAAAGAACACCCATGTAAACCGCGAAAAGTCATCAACAATAACAAGGATATACTTGCTACCACCGATTCTTTCGATAGATGATGGACCACACAAATCAATATGAAGTAATTCAAGTGGTTCAACAACTTTAGTGTTTATTATAGATGGATGACTTTGACGACTCTGCTTCCCCATTTCACATGCAGTACACAAATGATCTCTGTCGAACTTGAGCAGTGGAAGACCTCGAACGTGACCTCCAGTGACAAGTTTGTTGATGTCTTTAAAGTTGAGATGAGAGAGCCTTCGGTGCCACAACCAGCTTTCGTCAGATTGTGCTTTTGATAACAGGCATATAGTTGGGTTTCCTTTGATGGGTTTGAGGTTTAGAGGAAACATTTCACCCTTACGCTCCGATTTGAGAATAACTTTCTTTGTCTTCTTCTCAATAATTTCAGAACCCTCATCGTCTAATGAGACTTTGAGACCGGTACCTCCAACAAGCTGAGATACACTGATGAGGTTGTGTTGTCGTCCTTCCACGTATGCAACCTTTCTTATCGTGAAATCACCATTAGTAATCATTCCGTATCCCTTTATGGTGCCGAAGGAGTTGTTTCCAAACTTGACGTTGCCACCATTTGAAAGAGACTTGTATTCCCTCAGCTCCTCTTTCCTCCCTGTCATGTGACGCGAGCAGCCACTATCGATGTACCATTCTTCGTCAAACTGCTCGTCACTGATAACCTGCAAAAATTAAGTAGATTTAGGAACCCAAAGTTTCTTGGGTCCACGTGAGCCTTTCATAGGTACAGGAATAGTAAGAGAGATGTCAACAAGATATGTTCGTTTTATTAGTGTTGTCTCATCTTTCTTTTTGATGGTGAAAACTTTGATTTTATTAGGATTAGGTGCGTTCAGTTTAGATTCTGGTTTGGATGCAGAAACCTTCTGTTTGCCTGTTTGTTCAGTTGAAGAATGACATTTTTGAGAATGAACAGAATGGAATTTAGAGCGAGATGGAGATGAATTGGAAGAATTAGAAGAATTAGATGAGTGAGAATGAGAGAGCTTAGATTGAGATGACTTCTTGGCTGAAGACTCTAGGTGACCCTTTTGTTTTTGATCATTGGTGGGACTGACCTTAGAGTTTTGATCTTTTTTGATTTCAGAACCGAACCTTTGCTTTCGGTTGGAGTCATTCTCTGAACCGAACCTTTGCTTTCGGTTGGAGTCATTTTCTGAACTGAACCTTTGCTTTCGGTTGGAGTCATTCTCTGAACCGAACCTTTGCTTTCGGTTGTTGCGGTTCTCGTGCGTTTCAACAGGATTATTCTCATACTTTAGGTTCTTGTCTTGATGTGAGAAATAAGCATTCTGGGATTGCCAGAATTGTTTTCTTTCAGAGAGATTCTTCCTGTATCTCTGATTCCTTTGACGTTTCTGATTTCTCATCTGCTTCGGTTGATGATGGATGTTGGCTTTTGGTTTCGGTTTTTTTTTTTGGCTGGTTCACTTTGAACTGAGGAAGTTTCACTAGAGGGAGTGTCTTCTTTTGCCAAACTTCCATTTTCTTGAGGAATGTCTTTCGTACCGCTGGTACTTGGCACATCAAAATTATCTGGCTTGTTCAAGGGTTCTGGCACGTATCTACCTTTACTTTTCCATGAGGTCCTTTCAGATAAGCCAACCGTTTCATCAGCATTATCGATTGGAGCTGACCAGAAGAACTCATCACGGCCATCAGCATTGTCTTCGTTTATTATAGCTGTGAGTTCAGCAGTCTGATGTTCGGTTACTCCTGTGACCTTGTATACTTGATTTGGAGTGGTCCTAACCTTTTGATATACAATAGCCTTCTCTGCTAGGATCGGGGACTTTTGTTGGGACAATCGAGCGAACTCTACTGAATTTTCTGAAATTAGATTCTTGTGGTTTTCAGGTTCGCTTTTCACAAATTCTGAGCAGTCAACCGTGTCCTCTACAGAAATTTCACTCATATTGTCATCCTCATTAAGCTCAGATGCATTTTCAACATCAATTTTGTTTTCTGAGCTTAAGTTGGCGTTTAAAGAGTCAAATTTTTGTATGGTTTCGGTTCTCAGTTTCAGTTTATCATTTTCATCCAAAAGGTTTTTGAGCATATCCTTATGGTCCTTGGATTTAATGAAAGATTCTATTTTGTCCAGTCCATACATATAAGTCGGATTAACGTCCTCAGATGATATCACACTTTCACAATTATATGCTTCAGCATCAATTTCATCCTCCTTAAACTCAAGGAAGGGCAAAATCATGCGATGAATCTTTTGTCCTATTTCACAATCCAGATAAAGCTGAGTAATATTAGTGTAAAGACGTTTTGCAATTAAACAAAAAACATTTCGCTATTTTAAAAGCTTTAAATTGTCTCTTTGTAAATAAATGTTTTCATCTTTTATTTTGACTAATTCTGACTCCTTCAATTCGATCCACATGCGCCGTTCCTCACACTTCGAAGATACCCTGCTTAATTGATCAGTTAGGTTAGAATTGGTGACCCGAGTTTGAGTTAAACTACTATCTAGATGAGAGATTCGTGAATTAACGTTTTTTAGTTCTTTTTCATATGAGCATTGTGGAACTTTAAATGAGACAAAAACCATTTGTACCTTCTTGATCAGTTCATCAAGTTCGTTGAACTGTACGCTGAGCGGTTTGGCTGTAAAGCACATATCCTGTTGCTCCTTTGGTTCATTGCTCTCACCATCAGTATTGTATCCCCTCATCTGAGATACTTCAGACACCATCAAGCACCTTCCTCCACTGCTTTCCTCTTTTGCCACACAAGCCTTTCCATGAGAAGGCTTCCTCACTTCATCATCTTCAGAGTCGGTTGACCAAACCTCCACACCACCGAACTCGTCATCAGCAACCGAACCCTGCACAATTAGAGCATTCATAGAAGGGTTAGCGGTAGATTTCTTCTTCCTGATCTCATCAAGCTTTTTCTGCAGCAAAGCTTCTTCATCCTTATCCTCATCCTTTTCAGCCATCTTTTTGAGGACACAATCCTTTGCATAGTGGTTTTTCCCTCCACAGTAGTAACAGCTTACTCCAGAATCACCCTCTGCCTTCGGTTCCTTCTTAGACTCTTCAACCTTCGGTTCATCTTTAACCTTTTCTGAACTATAACTCCCCTGCCAGTTTTGGTTTTTGTTGGTGGGGAATCTCTTCTTGATGAACCTTTTGGGGTTAGACACCATCATAGCATAATCCTCAGACGTGAGGTCATATTCTTCCAAGTTGAGGTCTTCTTCCTCCATCACAGCTTTACTTTTTTACAAGAGGGCCAGAGAACCTAGGCTTGAGACCACATTCTTCTCTTGCAACACAATCTTCTCCTGAGATTTGAGAATGCCCACCAATTTCGCCAAGGAATATGATTTAAACTGCTCGTGGGCTTTCACTGTGGACACAACTGCTCTCCACTCTGGTCTGAGACCATTCAAGAACGTAACCTTCTATTCAATAAGCTTCCTTTCAATGTCATGTTTGATCATCTTACTGAGAAGATGATTGAAGCGGTCGAACGTTTGGGTCACGGATTCATCGGCTCCTTGCCTGAATTCACCAAACTCAGACAAGAGTAAGGTTTGAATTGAGTGTTCAAGATCCTCGTCTGTAGAGTACAATTCACGTAGCCTGTCCCAAATCTCCTTTGCCGTCGTGCATGAACTCACCAGCCTAAAAGTGTCGGACTGCAGGGCGAATCTGATCAATCTTAGCGCCTTGATATTGCACTGGAATTTATCTTTTTCATCTTGCACAATATCTTTAACATCCTTCAGGAGATCATTATACTCCTTTTGAGTTATAATAATCCTTGAAGTTGCAGAGTGAGAAAACGGTCCATTAACAATTACTTCCCAGATGAGGTATCCATTATCCTCAGATCCTATAACATAATCTTCAAAGTGATGCGCCCAGACTTCATAATCATGGGTGTATAGGATGGGAATCTTCGTGGTTGATCCAATGCTGTTGGAAATATTGATGGGATTCGATTTCGACTCGTCCATTATGATCAAATAACCTGTTCAAAGATCAGACTTGTAATAAATCAAATTAGGGCAAAACAATAAATATCAAGATACGTCAATAATGAGATGACGGCTCAATAAATATCAGTAATTGTGGAAAACCCTAATTGAAACCTTTTTCACAGAAAAGAAGTGTATCGATTACACAGCCTCCTGCTCTGATACCAATTCTTAAGATTAAAACTAACCTTAAAGATCGATTAGATCTTAAACAGGCAATATAAAGAACAAACAGCGAAAACACGAAAATAATAAACAACTCAAGAATGAATCAAACAAGTCGAATGATTATAAAACAACCCTCAGAAGAGCTCGATAAAGAACATCAACTGTAGAGGGTTAGAAGGTTTACAAGAACGATAAAGAAAGAACTTTGTAATGCTATCTTCTTCTGTCAATCGTATTCTCTAGATCGTTAACCTAATATGCATGCAAGCATATTCTTATATAGTAAACCTAACAGCTCACGGGTGGATAGGCCCAAACCGGAGTACAAAATAATTGGACTATTAACCGAGCCCAATGACGCAATTCTAAACGAATCTGCAACCCAACAGGTATCGAATGGACAATATGCCTGGCTCAGTCTAAAGGTGAGTAAAACATAAACTCCAGGAGGGTATCGAATGGATAATACGCCTGGCTCAGTCTAAAGGTGAGTAAAACATAGACTCCAGGAGGGTATCGAATGGACAATACGCCTGGCTTAGGATAAAGGTGAGTAAAACATAGACTCCAGGAGGGTATCGAATGGACAATACGCCTGGCTCAGTCTAAAGGTGAATAAAACATAGACTCCAGGAGGGTATCGAATGGACAATACGCCTAGCAAAGTCTAAAAATAAGTAAAGATAGACACCAAGAGGGTATTAAATGGAAAATACACCTGGCAAGGTCTAAAATAAAAAGGGTGAATGTGAACTCGTATGTAACCATGCTAATTGATGATCGAATACCTGATGACCCTCCAGGTCACATGATGCATTGTGACATTATGTCACCCATGGGCCTTACCGGCTCGGACTGTACCTCGCAGTCAGGATGCGAGAGTGTCTGTTCCGTATAGATCTATCCACAAGATGTCCGCTCTCCCTCCAGGAGACTCTGGTTACACTGCGACGGCGCTAGGAAGCGTCGTATCGGGAAATTGTACGTCACATTCTATGTAAGGTATGAAAATAATGGTATAGACTCATGAATGAACTGACTCCTGTGTAATACTTTGTGCTAGAGAGAGAGAGAGAGAGAGTAAATAGAATCTCCTAACTATTCCTATAAAAGTTACTAATGTTTCAGGTATATGAATAATGGAAGGATGCCTTGGCTACCTAAAGTAAATGAACTGGCTGAGAGAACTTTTATGAATATATATTAATATATGATATATATATATATAACTAACAATTAAACGACCTTCGGACAGATAACCGATACCTGAAGCCACATCCAAACAAGGAAAAGGAATCAAAGCGAGTTAAACATTACTTATATAACTATACATATACAGGCATGCATTTAACAATTTAAAAGCATAACAGAAACTTTGGTAAAACCTTTGGAAAACTTTATCAATATGAAATTATGACTTGATGTCAGTTTATAAAACAAGCTTGGAATATCTTTAATATTCTAAAAATAGATATTCATACTTTAAACGAGGTTTGAAAACAAGATTTGAAAACCTTTGGCTGGATAAAGCAGTTTAATCAAGCAAAATCTATTTTGCTATACAATTATTAATCACATATGATTCATCTAATAACTATATAGTTCAACTTGTATTCCCGCCCCCCCCCCCCCATAAAAGCTTTGAAAATCATTTAAAAAGGTTAATTCATGGGTATGAACTCACCTGACGTGGGTGATTCGGATGAACGGATGATATAGGATGCTAAGTGTCAAGTGAGGACTTGACCACACGCGCGAATCCTATGTAATATGTAATGATACATTTAAGTATCTAATTATTCCTTTAATAACTAATCATGCAAGTAAATACATCCTAATACATGAAACACTTTACCACAAGTGCTAGGAGTACTAAAGGTTGCATATAAAGGGTGTATGGCCTCACATTGGAGTTTACTCCTCAAATGGTGGCCCTTAGGGGTGTTTACGGTTCTGGGACCATTTCCCCCATGAGTTTTCGGCCGTAAACTCATGCCAATGGTGTCAATGGGTGCTCAAAGGTCTTAAACTACTCAAGGAATTATGTTGGATTCGAATCAAGGGCTTAGGAAGTGATTGGGGCTCAAGATGACCTCCCTTTGGAGTTTACGGCTCTTAGGACCACTCCTTGGGGAGTTTACAGTCGTAAACACTTGATTTTATGGCCATAAAATCATGTTTTTCCCTTCCATATGTGTTTTGGTGTATCTAGGTTAAGTATGCAAACTTCTAGTCACTTATACAAGCCATAGAAGGTGTTAAGGGCATCAAAACACCCTTTTGGAGGTGTTTACGGTTTTGGGAGATCCCCAAACCGTAAACACATGTTCTTGGGGGTTTTGGTGTTTAGCCCATGGATTAACAAGTATACTAGGCAAACAACTAGCTAGGAGGAGTATACTTACTTATTGGAGGCTTGGATGATCGATTTTTGGCCAAGAACACTAGTGTGTTCTTGGTGTTCTTGATGAACACTTAAAGATCTATGAAAAAGACAAGATTTCATGGATGAAATCATATAAAAACACTAGATTAAGTGTTATATGAACGGATCTAGCAAGAAAACACTTACATTTTGGCGGATTTGACGGAATGATTTTATGCTACTTGAGAGAAAATCTTGAGTGTTCTTGAGGTGGGAAGTGAAAAATGAGCTAAAAATGACTAAGTGTCATATTTATACTCTTTGGGGTTTACGGCCGTAAACTCCACTTTTACGTCCGTAAACTCCAAACTTTTGGAGTTTCACGACTTACGACAAATGAAAAACTCTAAAGTATACTTCCTCATTTTTGGTTTGCTTGACGAGTATAAAATAAAATACTCGAACGGGCTTAAATCCGGCCAAAAATGTTTTGAGATGAATTTGGCTAATTTTTGAAGTGCTTGACTGCGCAGTTTATACAAATGGAAATTTTGGGTTGTCACATAGCTTCAATTCCGATTCTTCAGACTTCACCATTCATGATGTCTAGTCCAAGAAATTTCACTTGTTTGGGTTCTATTCTGGAAGCAATGTTGGGAAAAATTCCTTCTGAAAATGTGATTGTGAATGAGTATCGCAAACAACCCACATCTAGTGTGTGCCCATGTCCGATGAACTATGAAATGCTTTCGAGGAAGGTATAAAACCAAAGTGGGGAGGAAAGAGAAAAGCAAAATTTTCCCTTTCTGAAGTAGTGAAGACTCCGAAGAAAGTCAAAAAGCAAATAAGGAAACCAAGATCACCATCTCTAGTTGTTCAAGAAGCCTCGGAATCCATAACACATATTGACATTCAGCAAGATGCTACTGTTCAGCACGAGGTAGAATACACATCAACAACTGCAACTGAACCAATTCCGAAGGTATCCACTCCACCTACTTCTTCTACTCCCTTTTATGATCACCTCTACCATTCTGATCTCCATTCCTCCACTACCACCAAAGATTTTTGTGGGTGTTTCTCTTCCATATATGTTTGTCCCTATTTCTACACCGCTCTTTACCGATTCCACCGCTACAACAACTACAACTGTCACCAATACACCAGAAGTGACTATCGCCAAGTCCGTTTCGGAGGAGGTACATACTTCCGACATTCACGCGAACGTATCTGATACGAGGGCTGATGTCAACTTTGATGTTACTATGGATCCAAGAAATTCTACAGCTTCTCCACTACATGACGATGATCCATACATTATTTTTGGGGATGCTCTAGAAGGCTTTACAGATTTCGTTTTTATCCCCTTCAGGGTAAATGTCGAAAGGGACGATGATGTTGCCCCTATGACGAAAGGGAAGTTCAAGAAAATCAATGATAAGTTGGATTCAATCCTAGCATCTTCCAAATCTTCACCAAACTGGGAATATATGCTGACATCTCACTAGTGGAGATGCTTACCAAGGAAAATGTTAAAGCCCTTGTTGAATCGTCCAAGGAAATTAAAGAATCAGAATAGACTATTTCCAAAGCGAACGCAAAAGTCGAAAAACAACATGAAGAAGTAACTAGGTTTATCGCCGAGTTTAAAGCCTCCTCTGACTGAAACACTGAAGCCATGAATGAAGTCATTGCCGAATTCCGTTCATCTTTACAAGCTGAGAGACAGACTCTCTCACTTGTCTGTTCAGAAATAAAACTAGACACGCTAAACTTAATGGCTCCATCATCTCGAGAATATAAAGCTTCAAAAAGACGTTGTTGTTGAGAATAATCTCATGGATCAATTCGCTACAAAGACTGAAAAGCCAAGGTCCTTTCAGTGAAGTTGAAATACACCAAAAAGCATCTCGACGATCTGGAAACTGAGAGAACAGTCATACAAAGTTGTGTCTCTGAAATCAATCAGTACCTACAGAGACTCGTGACTTATTGTCCGCAATCTTTGTTCATCTCAGCTTTCTATAAAGCTTCAACCAGTCTTCACTACGCTAAACCAAATTGAAGGTGTTTTGGGGAGTAGGGATCTTCCGAAACAAGGGGAGATAGCAAAGAAGATCCCAAACCAATGCAAAAGACTGAGGAAACTGAAGTGAACATGAAAGAAAATGATCAGAAGGGTAATGTAGCTTCTACATTTAATAAAGGCAAGGAGAAGATGATTGATAAAGAAGAAGAAGAAGAAGAAGAAGAAGAAGAAGAAGAAGAAGAAGAAGAAGAAGAAAAAGAAGAAGAAGAAGAAGAAGAAGAAGAAGAAGAAGAAGAAGAAGAAGAAGAAGAAAAAAGAAGAAGAAGAAGAAGAAGAAAAAGAAGAAGAAGAAGAAGAAGAAGAAGAAGAAAAAGAAGAAGAAAAGCTATCAGAATCTGAGAAACTTGTTCGAAAGAAAAGAGATAAAGAGTTGGACGATCTTTTGAAACCCAGAAGTCACTCTTCCCTCCTTGGTCTGTTGATAGAATTCAGAGAGAAGCCATCTATGCTCCGAACGTCTATTGGCTTGAGCCTATAGTTTCATTTGATATGAGTAACAAAGCATACTCTCATTTTGACTTTCCGATTACTCCTAGGGCTTTTCTGTTTCGATGTTTTGTAAAGATCGAAAAGGCACAGATTTCGGACAAAGGGGTGAATCTTAAACTCTTCAATTTTCATTTGAATTTTGTCAAGCCTCAGGATAATTCTTAGAGCTTAAAGAGAATTATGGGGTTGAAGGTTTGCTCAACTATGCCTACTGAAGACTTCACCAACATAAGATTCTAGGGGTTTCGTAGAACTGATAAAGTATTCGATGAATTCATTCTGGTACACTTTACATTCATGAATCTGTATGACTGGATCTCATTGTTCAACATTGTCATGAAGTATCAAAAGAAATACGAACCCATTGTTGCCCATCTTAAAAATATGCTCATCTGTTATATCTTAGATATTGCAAAGATAGATGTGGAAATAGTGTTGGTTTTGCAGAAAAGGCCTATTTTGGAATCCAAAGAGCAGTCTGAGGACATTAAGAAGATGAAGTTGTGAGTCATTCAGGAAAAGCACTAGATTGTTGCTTATAATCGAAAGTCTGGTGAAAAGGTTCAGAAGAGTGTGTTCTTTTTAAGAGAAAAACATCTCTATTTGACCACTGCTCTAAAGACTATTCTTACAATGGTTGAAACTTGCAAGGCAAACTCTGTTGCGGATCATAAATGTTTCTCGGATATGATCAAATGGTATCTCTGTGTCCGAAGTGTGCTTCTGAATTTGATGCCCAATGTAATATCCCGACTCCCAGGTATAATATTAAATTAATGTACATTCATAGTGTCAGAGAAACTCGACTAGTTGGCTACCCCAACTCGCCGAGTAAAGGAGTTAATGGCCGCGTGATTTTTAGAGTCTACTTGACGAGTTGGAGGACCCCAACTCGACGAGTAGGTACTGAGCGAGAAAACCCTAATTTTCAGGGTTTGTGTCCTATTTAAAGGTCCTTAAGCCTTCATTTCCGCCACCCTTATCACCCTAACACTCTGTGAGAAATCCTAATCGAGCTATAACCTTTGATGAGAGAAAGAGAGGCTAATATTGTGTGTTTTAGTGCATTTTTGGAGGAAAGTTGAGGAGCAAAAGGCTTGAGATGAGATGGAGCTTTTGGATCCGGTGTTTATTCATTTCTAGCTTCTATTTGAAGGTCAAATTCACCACCTTGCTCATTGTTTGGTTAGATCTCGTTTCTAGGGAGTTTAGGGCCTTTTTCCATCCTTCTTTGACTTCTACAGTGTTTTGATCTTTCCATGGAGTTGAGACTTCAGATGTAGACCATATATAGTCCCTTGAGCCTAAAGATCCAAGCTTTATCAAGCTAGTGGCAAGTTTTTATGCATTAAACCCTATATAGAGCTTGTTTTGGCATTTCAAGCCCTAGATGCCATGCATGGACGTAAAGATTGCAGCTTTACGTGGTAGTTCATCCTTGGGAGGCTAGATCTAGAGTTTGGGACATTATTTTTGCTTAGAATCATCTGAATGAGAATTGGTTTAGAGGGACTCGACGAATGCATGAGCCAACTCGACGAGTCGGCTAGGGTATTCCGCGATAGACTGGACGTGCTACAACTCGGCGAGTTGATGAGACAACTCGACGAGTTGAGTTGGAGTTTCCATATACTTTAGAGATAGCGAAGGAACTCGACGAGTCACATAGATGCACTCGACGAGTTTAGTCAACATGAACTGTTGACTTGAGTGTTGACTTTCGTTAACTTTTAGGGTTTGGTCAAGTATTGACCTTGGAGACCATGGAGGGATAAAATGGTCTTTTCACCCATTTTGAGATTTTGTGGAGGAGTTAGCTTAGCATCTCGGAGTGGTTATTACAAATTGCTTATTAGAGATAATTGTAATATGTAGGCGGAGTCTAGACTGTTCGTGGGGTACTAGATCTACTTGCTTACTTCCGAGGTGAGTCTTCTCACTATACTTACCTCAGTGGTAACACTGTGTGACCGGAGGGTCTTATTTGAGTTATCGACCGGAGGGTCATATGTGCTTATGCTGAGTTATGTGATATTATGCATGTTGTCCTTATGATATATGCTATATTATTCTGTGCTTTACTGAGTTACGACCGGAGGGTCCAAACCGCGTTATGAGACTGGAAGGTCTTCACTGAGATATAGGACTGGAGAGTCCAACCCGACCTGTGAGACCGGAGGGTCCTCATTGAGACACATGACCGGAGGGTCAACACCGATCCGTGAGACCGGAGGGTCCTCACCGAGACGCATGAGACCGGAGGGTCCATGTCGAGTTATAGCCATGAAAGGCTTATTCTTTATGTATGTGGTATTTTGGGGAACCCACTAAGCTTCGTGCTTATCGTGTTGTGTGTTATGTGTTTCAGGTACTTCTTAGGATCGCAGGAAAGTGCTAGCTTGATTGTACACACCTGTTTAAGGCTATGCTTGAGGATTCTGGGATACTATCAGGTATTTTGTTGATTTTTGTTTGACATTTGAGACAATTGTGGTTTTTTAGAAATTTGAAATTAAGTTTTTATGTGTTTTAAAAATGAAAATTTTGGTTGAAAATTCAGAGTGTTACACCCAAACTATTCAACACGCAAAAAAGACAAAAGTGAAGAATCTCCTTTGGTATTTGACACAAAGGGGAAGATTGTTGGTTTATATGTATTGTGTCAAATGTATGTGATAATATAGTCTTATTTACCGATTTGGGCCTTTGCATTCACGGTTTTGCTTTTCTAAGGTTAGACTATTTATAGTGCATGCATGTATCAATTAGGTTAACATTTTGTCTCCCTACCTATCTCCCACAGAGAATATCTTCCTTGAACTCTTCTAGAGTTGTTCTAATTAAAGCATTCGGTACTATTTTGATCTTTGTTCTTGTCATTTAATTCTTGTTATTTAATATAGAATATATTGATCGTATTTATTGTTCCCACACAATTCTAACAAACCAACTTAGCCTTCTTGTTGGAAGACTTGTCATCCTTTCCTTTAAACTTCCTTTTTCTATTAGGTTTCTTGGGATTCTTTAAACTTTCTCCTTCCACCATATTTACAGAAGAGGAACCAACTTGGTTCTTTCCTTTAGGATTGTTATCAAGTTCTTGAGTCCTTAAGGACTCTTCAATGCACAAATTACTTCCAAGTTGATTGAAAGTCAATTCCTCTTTGTCATGTTTCAGATTGTGTTTAAAATCCTTCCATGAAGGGGGCAGTTTGTCAATGATCACAACCACAAAAATGGTTTCATCCATTTTCAGATTGTGTTGAGCAAACTGTCCCAGAATCCTTAACATTTCATGGAATTTTTCCATAACAGGCCTAGACTCAATCATTTTGTAACCCATAAAGTTACTAACAAGAAACTTCTTGCTAGAAGCATCTTCAGCCATGTACTTTGATTCAAGAGAATCCCATATTTCTTATGCAGATTCGAAATCTTGATAGATATCAAACAGAGAGTCAGACATACCATTGAGAATATATGACCACCACATATGTAATCCTTATTTTCCCACTTTGATCTCCTTCTTGTTAACTCCAAAGGTTCATCTTCAACAAATTCTAGTAAGATTGGCATGGGTGTACTAAGAACATACACCACCGTCTTGTTGCCTCCAAAGGTTCATCTTCAACAGAATTTGAATAGCATAACGGTTGATTTGATAATATTTTCCAGCTTTCAACCAATGTGAAATCAAAAATTTCCATAGCATTAATAAGCGACATTATTGATACGATGTGATTTCTCATAATTTTACGATTTTTAAATCTTGAAGTTGATCACGTTATTTTATGCGATGAACATTCATTATTTAGTAAAAACTAGTTATACTTTTATAATTAATATAAAAATATATTAATAAAATTTACATTCATATTTACACAATCTTTTACAATAAAGATAAATTTGATAATTTTAACAAACAAGTATGTATTTTCATAAGCTTAGTTTTCCACCACGTATGTCAATTTATTTTCTTTTTACGCGATAAATATATAGAGTAATATTTTTGATTACATAATATCTTAATATATATCTTAAAAATCACGACGAACTATGAGCATATTATCTTTCAACAATCTACTTTAACTTTTATAGTTTATTAATGATTTATCACATTTTAGATTGCTATTTAATAAGTTTTTGACAAATAATAAAGTATAATGCTATTATATGTATAAAACATGACAATCATCAAAACTTTAATAGACAAGCATGTATTCTCCCCCAAATATTAAAGCTATAAAAGAGGGTCATAGAAACTCACATTCAATGCATGATCCCGATCCCGATTCGTTTTGGTGAATCTTTTCATGAATAACCGCAAAGTAAATATTCTTGGACTTTCAAACGTTTTTGGGTTTATTTGTAATGTTTTAAAGTAAAAGTAATTGTTTTTAATTATTTTATATTTAAAAGAAAAGGTTGTTTTGTAATTTATTTAACACCAGGGGACTAAATTTGTAATAAATTATATCCAAGAGGGCCGTTTTTAAAATGTTTAAATGACTTGGGGCCTGCTTTGACAAAGTTTATGTCAAAAGACCAGTTTTAATTTAAAGACCATAAGTGCAGGGGCTTGTTTTGTCAAAATCACCAAGTGTACAAAAAGGGGATACAGGCGTCTTCTTCATCTGATCGGGGGATAGGAAATGACGCGAATGGTAGCAAGCTCGAATGGGTCCGGCGGTGCCTCAAAGTTCGCGAGGAGGGAAGAAGGGATCAGGCGAGACCGGCGATTCCACTGCGAGTTCCTGTCCGTCATCGGTAGCGAGGAGGACCCAGGGAAACAGCAGTGAGGTCGAAGCGGGAGGCATCTCCGATGGTGAGGTGCGAAGGGGGGGGGCGAGGGTTCGGTGTGGCTAAGGGGTTTGCGAAAGGAAGGAGGCCAGAAAGGGTTTCGTCGATTGGCTTCGTAAACCGATGTGGTCTGCTGGGTTCGACGGGCCGAAGGGAAGAACGTGATGGGGTAGGCAGCAGCGTCGTAGCGGTAGGAAAGGGGGTCGAGGGATCAGTGGGGGCGGTCGCCTCCCGTGTTTGCTCCGGGGAAACACCCACTTCGGTGGGTTTTGCTCTCGGTGGTTGAAAGGTACGTGGACGGGGGTTGCTCCGGCAGCTCCTCTGATCTTCTTCTTCCTATTTCTTCTTCTTTTTTTTTTTTTTTTTTTTTATAGAAATCATTGGAAATTGGATATTTGGGTTTTCTTTTGACAGAAATTGATATAGGGAAAAGATGTTTGGTTTGATTGTTTGGAAGGAAAAGGAAACACGAAGAAGAAACGGGCTACTGCCCTCTTGGTTGTTCTTGGCAGCAATCGAAGGAGGTGGCTGCAATGGTTGATCAAGGGGGTGTTTTACATCTGGGATTCGACAGGTGAAGGGGGGAGATGGGAACGATTTCTATCTATAACTTCATGATATCAAGCAGATTTTTGGGAGACTTCTGGTACAATGTGATCAAATATAGAATTTGGAGGGTACTCTTGCAATATCTTAGTGGATTTCATACATGTGCCATTGTTTTGGGAGATATGATATTTGTGAGAGATATGTGTAGAGAGATAGAACGTGTGAGAGGGAGTGATCGAATATAATACTTGTGATCTTTGTAGGATTTTGTAAGTACACAATAAATATTGTAGATTTTTATAAGGGATATATACCCACATGTATAAGTAATTTAGTATTTAAAACATATATCATTCATTCATGTATTTGGTTATTTAGCAAAATAAATATCATACAAGTACTTGGCTATTTTAATCATACATAATATATTCATAATACATTTTTGTGATTTTTGTGATGTATATATATTTTTGGGGTTTAATGTATAATTATGCATATGCAAACATTCTGTAATGATGTCATTATATTCCTTTGTCAAATTTCATTAATTACAAACTCAATTTCTTAAAATCTTTCATACGTGTTTATTGGTTGGGTCGAATTTGGCAAGTTTAAAAGCTCAAACGGAATTAAATTCCGCAATACGGGACTTCGTGAAATGGTGTTTATGGAGTCCTTGTTTAAATTGTTAAATTTGATAGATTTCACGAAGCTGGTTATACTTCGGGATAAAAAAATTGTTTTAAAGTTTCGCGATTAATTGTTTCGAAATCAACAAATTTTACAAATTTGATTTTGATCGACATTAAAAATATTATAAAATATAATAAAGTTATCTACCCTAATAAATAAGAATGATTTTGCCACATGTCCTCCTCTCATTCAATTTGCCACATGTCATTTTGTCATAATTTAGAAATATATTTATTTTCCACTTGTCATTTATTTCATTTTCCATTTCTAATATATTATTAATTAGTTTCCATAAATTAAACCTACCATAATGATATTAATTTTAAATTTTAAATTTTAAATTTTAATTTTAATTTTAAATAAATTTACAGTTTAAACCTTTGTGTTTAACATTTTATTATAATTAACCTGTTTAGTATACAAGTCTGATAACTAAACAATAATTTTAACTTATTTATTTTTTGCATGTTTTTTTTCTCAGAATTTTTATTTATTTCAAATTTCAAATTCAAATAAACTTCTCATTTAATCGTTTGTATTTAACATTTTGTTTTAATCAACCCGTATAATATACGGGTCTCACAACTAGTATAATATAATTTGAATTGAATAACATGTTTAAAAGTAGTTTATGAGACTTGTAGCTATTCCAAACAAAATAGTACACGGTTCGTTTCAACATATCAGATAACTACTAATTTTTATAACTTTAAATTAGAGTAACTTTCTTCTACAATCTCCGTTTTAGCCGTTCTTTATATCCATGAAATTATGAGAACGTAATTTGTTCAAATTTTTTATCCATAACTCTCAAATAAACTTAATGCAAAAATTTATTTTTAACATCATCAATAAATTAAATTTTTAGCGATTTTCTATTTGATCTACAACGACAGATGTTTTGAGACGTTCTAAAAAAAATTACGAATATAATATATTTAATATACATTATAAGCATATAATTACACAATTGATCCTTAATAAATAGTGTTTCGCGGTGGTTTGACTGCCAAACATTCACCGATTTTTACCAATTGTTACATTATCTCCCCGTTGAAAAGAATTTTGTTTCGAAATTCAACGTATAGATTATTATATAACAATGGGTGGTGATTTCATTTTTCTTGATCCATACATGATCTATCTAAAGCCGATTTAAGATGTGTAGCTCTAGATTAGATAACTGATCCAATATATGACTTTAAGACAAGTCACAACTAAATAGAGAGTATGGAATAAAACCGAATCAAATATGTTAAAGATAATTGAATCTTGAAACAATACTACAGTGATGTACTTTCCCAAATATGAACCACTAATACGGTTTCGTATTACATTCGTTGAGATTTGGCGTATCTAAGAGTGCCATGCATGTCGTTTAGTCCTTGAGATAACTTGATATGAATATCAGGACCAAGTTCTATTAAGAATTTCTAAGGTCCTTTGGGTTGCATGTTTAACTTCACTCGTTCTCTAAGCCGAATCATTCCTCTAAAAGAGAAGGCATTTTAAATTTATATAGTCTCCGACTTGGAAGTCAAGAGACTTACTTCTTCTGTTCACATAACTCTCTTATGATTCATGACCAGTCTAAAATCTTTCTCCGTCTCACACAATCTTTTTGGTGATCCCGTAAGTGATTCGTAGATCCAAATGTAGCATATGATCTTCATGTTTTTTGCTCAGTTTCGTAACTCCAATCGTTGTTCAACATGTTGAGTATTGACGCTTGCAACTGTATAACGCCTAAAATGGTGTGACTTTGATGTTGGTGTGATAACTATCGTTGCAGAAAACTCAATTAACAAGAATTAGTATTCCATGTAATATCCAAAGTCTGTCATACAGGTTCAGAGCATATTACTCATGTCGAGATGGTTCATTCGTCTTGACCATTAGGGATGTATAGCTATGTTTATGCCTAAGCGCACACTCAAGGATTTCGATGATTGTCAAAATTACTATGTGAATTCACCATCTTAATGAGAGATGATAGAGATTGGCGCCACTTGCAGTTTAAAGATTTCTTTAGATAGATTTGGTATGAGGTCCATTGACATTGGTACCCACTTTTACTTAGGTATTTCTTTATCAGTACCCTAGTCTTAAGTGTTTTTGGCATTCAACATTTGGTACAAGTTTGTTATTTGTCAATTCCAATGGTAATCTTTGCTTTTATGTATGTTCATTACTTCATTTATTTCAAATCTAAGTACATCTAGCCAGAGACTGGATGGATGGGGCACTTTTATTTGTGAGTTTTCTCCAAAACTATGCTCACGTGTTCACTGTACTTAGGGGTATATATTTGTTTCATAAAGTATCATGTCCCATCATCCCTAAGCTTGACCTATTTATCTAATTTTCATAGAGCTTCTCTAACGAAGATTTTATCTGTCAGGGTCTCGAGTAAATCTTCTTGAATTGGAACCGGAGGCTATGAATGGATATTCATAAATAAAATTTTGTACTGAATAGGTTTTGGTATGTTCTTTTTTGCTTAAGATATTTTCTACAATGTCAATATCATTACCATGTTAACAAATCTCACACGTCACCATAACCATGAATTTCTCATTTAAGTCATTCAACCAAAAGCATCGGTAAAACCCGGCCTCAATTCATCCATGTGCACCTCAATCCTTTATATACATGTCGTCGTATATGACCCATCTTTCTATTCTTTCATAAATGTAGGATTTGTGCGTTACACCATAGTTGTTCCAACTTCTGGAATATAATCTGTTTCTTATCTCTCGAGTTGGACTTTGTTTCCTTTTGGTGTTAACATAGTTGATGGTTGGGCTACCATAGAAAAGTTCCTGATGGATCACTGGTAGTAGCCAACATAAATTCTTTTGTTATTAAAAATCCAGGGTTCATTTCTTGGGAAGAATTCTTCACTTATACTTCCACATTTGATCAAATCATTCACATTTGATTAAATCCTTCACAAGGTTCCTTAACTCATGATGTGTCGAGAAGTTCACAATAGTTCATCGTTTGATTTTTAGGGTAGGAAGGAAACTTTAGGTTTTTCTTCAACTCTTCATCATAAATAATAGTGGTTTTCTCGTGGGTAGATTTATTCGTACAACTTTATTGTAGTACAGATCTAGACACAATGGGAGGTAGTCGATTCATACCTATGATAATGTCGAAGCTTCCGCTCAGAATTGGTATAAAGTCTATAAGAAATGATTGATCGTTCATGATTTCTTTATCATTTAAAGGGGGTTCGTATAATTACTTGTCGTGATACAAACAAACTCGTACCATATAGACAACGATATTGGCCATTCGGTGAAATACGCATGAGGTGGACGTGATAACCATGATTCGGTAAGTGTTAGGATGAAATTTATTAAAATTTCATAAGTCGACTTCTGGCAGCTCACTAATTGTCTCTACTTTACAGGTTTTCTCTAATCTACTGGGTTTCATGTCTTAGAATAGGTTTATGTTTAGGGTTCACGAATATTTCAATCCACATCCGTATTACAAACACCTCAATATATAAATGGTTAATGATAAACGCACCAGTTACTACAGATGGTTCCTGGATTCCATTTATTGTTCTGATCACTATTGCTCGGACTCAAGTTGTCACCTCTGGGTTCTTCAGTCTTGGGTAGTTTCACCAGCTTCATAACAATCTTTTTTTTAACTAGTTCTTGTTTAAATTTATGTATTTCACTTCCATGAGTATCTTCTTTAGTTATTCTAAAGTCGTGACATAAGCGGAGTCGATTCCCACTATTTATGTGTGGTAGTTCTACTCGGTAAAGGTTGTGTCCATAAAAGTGTAGGTGTCCTTCTTTTGAACTTGGATGGTTCGAACATGTAACGCCGGTGTTTCTAGGCTAGACATTAATGATGATGTAATAGTGTATGCCAACCTTTGTAATTTGTTTTGAAATAATAAGATGTATTAGTTGAGTATTATGTGTTTTATACTTAATTATTATGATTTAATAAGTTAAGGATAAAAATAAGAGTCGAAAATAAATGTCAGATAAACTCGATATCTATGAAGAAAGTTGTAGTGGTTCAAACAAGGATTCCGGAGATATATAGAATACCGAAATCCGAGTTATAACGAAGAAGTTATGACCTGACGAAGTTTCACGACAGAACCGGCACGACGTTGTGTGATGTAAAAAATGAATTTTTGATAAAGTGCTTTTTAGTCTTAACGATCTAAATGAAAGTCGTATTATACCTTAAACCGAGAGCCTGCATAAAAAGAATGTCAAAATCTAAGTTTCGGCTTAACAGTAAGCAACCCAAAAATCGAATTTTAGATCGAGTGATTTTTAGCCGACACAACCTAAACGAAAATTGAAGATCTTGTTGACAGTAGTTCAACGGTAAAAAGACAGACGAAAACGGACATCGGATGAAGAAGTTATGAATTTCTAACGGACTTTTCCTATCCCAGCCTATTAAAAATATAACTTTAAAAATAAAGTCAAAATTATCCGACGGAGTCTTTACAAAAGTTGTAGAGTAGAGTCCCACCTACGCGTGGATATACAGAACATCAAAAACAGAGCTCGTATGTGAAAGTTATGAATTTTTGAATTTTGAAAATTTGGAGTACGCCCAACGTACTGGTGTAAGTGATCCAGAGTCTGTCATCTCCCCTACTCCTTCGCATGAGAGACATGTGTCATAGCCTTGACGCGACCAAGCTGATCCACTTCGTACGCCCATCGTACAAAGTTACGCCCAACGAATAGATTTGCGAGGCTGTACGCCCCGAGTACCAAAGACTTACGCCCAGCGTAATAAGGAGCTTCGGCCTGCTATAAATAGGATACGAGGCCTTCCGAAAATTGTTTACAAATTTTACACTCTTCCACTTTCTACTTCCTTTTTAGCTACAAAAAATACCCCAAGCCTAGAATACTATCCTAGCATCATAAGCAAACCCCGAAGAGCCCGAAGATCCAAAGAAAAGAGTTTTCTAGACAAAACTTTGCCTGTGTGAAGCCTGGTTTTTGAGAAAAAATCCCGGTTTCATTGAAAAAGATTGTTTTAAGGGACGAAATGCTGTCCAACCGCCGCTTTATTAAGTGAGTGTATAGTCACTTTCATCTTAGACGTAGATATGACGTATTTAATATAAAATGTGTGTTATGTGCATATATATTGTTTGTTTATTTGAGATGGATGTTGAATGAATGATTTATACATGTTTTAAATGATTTAAACTGTATATGTATTTTATATCTACAAAAATGTTCGGTAAAGCATGGGTAGATAAAATAATTGGTATGTGATGAATGATGAGTTGAATAAATGAGATGATCGGTGATATAGATGAAGAGATGAAGGTAACGGGTGAAATATGAGAGAAGCCCTTACCCAAATGTTGGCCCAGTCATTCAACAGAGTATGGATGTCAACCATGGACTATTCTAGATGATTCGTGGAACACTAGCAGACTTGCAACCTGTAGGTGTGTGAACTATATGTTCATTAGATGTACTCTAAAAACCTATTGACATGTATTGCAGGTGGATTTCCGTGAATAATACTGTCGATAAATGAGAGATATGGACTTTGCACATGTTGTATAAACCCTGGCAGTTATGGACTTAGTGCCTGTTGTATAAACCCTGGCAACTATGAATTTAGTTCCTGTTGTATAAACCCTGGCAACGATGTACTTCATGCCTATTCCTTAGGATGAATCCTTAAAAATGAGTGATAGATGATTCTTAGGGTAAATCCTTAAGAAATAAAGACGATAATGGGGATGGGTAATTGGGTTAATTGTTTGATGATAAAATACAATAAATTTATTATTGTGGGTTGAAAACCCTATGGACTCACCAAGTTTCCCAACCTAACCCACTCAGGTTATTTGTATCATAGGTGTTGATACGAAGCTACATTACACTAAGAGATTAAAGGAGATGTAAAATCACTAGAGTAAATGAATTTAAGTTCTATTTATGCTTATGTTTTTTTTATTGACGATGACATCCGAAAGTTTTAAAATGAATAAAATACATTTCCTCGGAAATGATTTGATAACATATTTATCAAGTTTTTTTTTGGAAAAAATTTCGCAACGGATTTCTTTAAAAGTTACTCTGATTTTCAAAATCAAGCATAAATAAATCGGTCTTTTCGGGCCGTGAAATTGGGGATGTCACAAAACATAATTCGTGCGGTTCACAGCAAAATGAAATGAACTGATTGGATACCTAGGCTGAATGCGGAATGATTCGCGAATGGTCCTATTTTTGCAAGGTATTCATGAGATGTCTAGCAGAAGTATCTATAAAATATTATCATTAAGTAATTAGTATTCGAGATAAACTTCAAACATGGTTTACGTTTATGATACTTACAGTTTTATGAGCATTTGGGGTAAATACTTGCCAAGTATTCGTAAAGTGTTGACTAATTTTTTTTTAAAAATCTTAAGCGTTTTGAACTGTGATTTTCTTTAAGTATTCTAGATTCCAAGAGTTTTAGTCTACCAACAATCGAATCCAAGCTCAATTGTGCATTGGTCTAACCATAATTAAACATAGGTGATTAGTATATGTCTAGTTGTGGTTCGACCCACATACAATCAACTTAGCTAAGCTGTTTGACCTAAAACCTTGCATTGTATTAGCATTCAAGGGTTCGAGTTTATCTAATATATGCATATATATATATATATATATATATGTAATTCTATATTTATGGGTTAAGGAATAAAGAGAGTAAGCCCTAGGCTATACTTGTGCTTTCCTAAGAAGGTACTAGTTCGCTATCGCCAATAGTTCTGATACCAATCTATCATACCCCCGGCCGACGGCGGAAATGCCAAGATGCGCAACGTAAATCAGTAATCATAGTTATTGAACATACATTGAATAGTACAAATAGAATCTTCTATTATTACTAAAATAGAAATTACATTGACAATGACTATTGCTAAATCGCTACACACACGAAACAGATTGGTGTTTACAATGTTATAGTAAAATAGTGGAAAGTCTTATATGCAATTCCTTCCAACCTATTAAATAACTTGAAAATACATGTAATATGATACATCAACAAAAGTTGTTGGTGAATTCTACCGGTTTTGACACAAGGTACTTTTATAATCAAAAGTGTTTTTGTAACAATTCTCTGGTTAACTAGCATTTATAAATCTGTGTATTTCAATCAAAAGTATAAAAATAAATGAGTTTTAAAAGTGTAATTGTACTTATTTAAAAATATCTTTTTCTCTAGTCAGAAAATACGCCATTGTTGAATATATAAGTAAATCAAGCTTATAACAAATTTTTACGGTTCTCATGACCAAAACGCTTTTTATATATGGATTTTGAATACCAATTTATATAAAATAGAGTCATACCACTCTTTGTGAAAGCATAAAATAACTAAATTAACCCTTGAAACCTTGTACTTGCATTCGTATAGTTTATATAAAAAGCTCATAAGTTTTGAATTTATAAACTTTGTAAATTCGTGTCGTGGTATTAATTAAGTATTATCTTACTTAATTTGGAAACTGACACTTAACCAGTGAGGCAAACTCTTCTCACATAAATATTGTGTTTTCGAGTAGAAACAAATGATGTATATATATATATATAACTTATTAATTGTAAGTTAATAAACCTCATTTAGTCGTGTCCTGATATTAATTAAGTATTATATGACTTAATTTATAGTATTGATACTTATCGTTTTGATTCACAAGTTATCCCATTACATACAGTCTCTTTCAACTATTATAATTGGACAAAATCTTCGTATACTATCCTATTTCCTATACGGTAACAACAGTACATTCAGGGTCTCAAATGAGGTCATAACCAAACTATGACGAACGCCTCAGCACCAACATTGGAACGTTGTTTGAAAGCCCACACCACGTATATGACGACGTGATGAAAAAAATTAGTGAAGGAAATGCCAACACCCAAACTCGACTCGTCAGCCGATGGTTGTAGCTAGCTACCAGTGGCGGGATGTCAACCTAAAACATCCCAAAAATTCGGTCCAAAAATTTCATTTTGATTATTTATAAGAAAAACATCAATACCATTTTTCATCTCATAAAGAGAGCATTTGTAATGAATCTCAATTCATCATAATAAAATATTGTATCCAAAATCATGTGTCAAATATCAGAGTCTAAACATCCCAGGCTAAATCAATGTTGTGTGCACTTTAATCATCCCGAGCTCTTCCCCTTGCTACCGGAAGTACCTGAAACCGAAACTGAAAACTTTAAGCACATAGCTTAGTGAGTCTCGCCAAACTACCACATACCATACATATACATGCAACTACGAGATACGAGCCCTGCACACTCTCATGGAGATTCGGCCCCACCCACACTCCGCTGTCTAGGAGATTCGGGCCCCGCCCACACTCTGATGTCTATGAGATTTGGGCCCGCCCACACTCTGTTGTCTAACATGCATACAGTATCACATAGACAACAAGTGTATCTATTCCAATCAACAATTGCATAGCTATACTCAATAATACTACGAGATTCGGGCCCCGCCCACACTCGGCTACTATGGGATTCGGGCCCCACCCAATCTCAGCTACTAACATATCATATATACAAGCCAACCTTGGTGCCTTAGACTCGTTCCTACTGAAGGAAACCGTCACACCCCCAAACCAAAACGACGGAAACGTTCGGGGATGGATGACTTCATGTGTAGTATCACAACAATGCATAATAGTAATCAAAGTACAACATCCATTACTTTGATAAAATATAACTTTACATTCGTATTCAAACCATTGTATATTTAACACCAAAAAGTATAATTAAAATACATAATTATATGAAACTCTGCCTTCCTTAAAACTTGTGGGTACCTGTTTATCGATTTTATGAAAATACAAGTAGTTTTGAAAAGAGTGTCAACAATTAAGTTGGTGAGTTCATAAGTATTTTTGTTGAATAACTTTGTCATTTGTTTCTTAAAAAGGTAAGTATATTCACCCAGAAAATCCTATATTTTCTGTTCTATAAGTATTTGTGTTCTGAAATAGTATCATATAGTTTTAATTCACATAAAACCATAAAATGAATCTTTTCCCTGTAATAAAATAGTATTTTGTATTTTATAATATTATGAATTCTCTGTAGATGCCTAGATTTACCATTTGTATTGTAAAATACTATGTTATAGTTTTATTATTTAATAAAACTATGAAAAGTTGTTTACTTATTCATACACTAATCGCGTTATTCAATACCAAATTGTAAGTTATCATAACCATGCTTGATGACCTAAGCCTCGCCTAAAACATGAAGTTCTTCAGGCATCGAAATATGGTACAACAATTGACACCACAGGTCTGCCGACCTAACTTTTACAAGCAGCTCTGGTGCGGGATTGTCAGTCACATATAGATCTGTACACAAGTGTCATGCTCCCTCAAGGAGACTCTGGTTATAATTTTCAGGACTTTTGTTTTATACTTAAATAAGTACTTGAAGCGTGTCTCACAAATGCTATATTGACGTTTACGTGTAGAATAAAGAATAATATCTTTTGTAATAGATAAACCGTAAATCTCTAATATATTATATTTAATATAATTTATATAATTATTTTCGTAAGTTATTCTAAATATATAAAGCAACACGTAAGTTCCATAAATTGTATGAATAAGTGTGCATGGATCATAAATTATACCTATTGTAATTTATATGTTTTTTTTTTGTAATAAATCCCAAACTAGTAAAAATAGTATGTTTATTTTGATAAAAATAACAATTGTAAACTATTTTAGTAAATTTTGTTATTTATACAATATTTCCTTGTATTTTACTTGTATTTCCCCCCTAAAATATTATAAAGATAGTGAAAATATATGGGTATAAAATCACATGATAGTAGTGGTGATTTGAGAACCACGTTGTTGCTAAAAAAAGCTTTACTGCTGAAAACCGGGCTTTGCAAGGGTCGGGTTTAGAAACCAAAAGACTATTTTCTTGCGGACTTCTGGTGCCTCGGGATGTTCTTTAGGTGTTGGATATGTTAACGGGGCTTCGGGGGGGGGGGGGTCGTAAGGAGGTTTATGGGGGTAAAATATGTGAAAAAGGGTGAAAATGGTGTAAGAACCGGGAGGGTTTGCACCTTCCATATATAGGTGTGAAGATCGGATCCAAGAGGGACACGCAGCTTCTGATGCGGGGGAGAAGAGACGTGTGTCAGCAACTCGCAGGCAGCACGTGTCTTGGTTCTGTTGGTGCCACGGACGCAACACATGTCAGATCTTCATTAGGCCACACTTTGGATGAGCCAGAGCATCGTACACAAGGCTTCTTGTGAGGATTTGGGCGACGTGGCCAAACCAGGACGTCGCATATGCGAAGGTTCTCGGTTTTTGTGCCCAAAGCTTCAGAAATACATAACTTTCGCATACCAGCTCCGTTTTCGACGTTCTTTATATAGACGCATAGGCGAGATTATACTCTACAGCTTTTGTTTACACTCCGTCAGCTAATTTTGACTTTGTTGTTAATGTTATTATTTTTAACAGACCAAGACAGGAAAATCCGTTAAAAATTCATAATTTCTTCATCTGGTGTCCGTTTTCGTCTGTCTTTTTACCGTTGTACTACTATTGACGAGACCTTCGATTCTCGTTTAGGTTGTGTCGGCTAAAAATCGTCCGATCTTTATTTTGAATTTCGGGTTGTGTACTACTATATCGATTCTTAGAAAAATCATAACTTCTTCATAGAAGTCAGATTTGGACGTTATTTTTATGGACACTCTCGGTTTAACGTATGCTACAACTTCTATTTAAGTACCTAAGGCTAAAATGCATTTTATTGGAAACACACTTTTTACGCTGAACAGTGTGTTTGTCTGTTTTGTGGCGGATCTTCGATATGTCATAACTTCTTCGTTATAATTCAGGTTTTGGTTTTCTTTATATTTTTGAAATCCTTTTTACAATCACTACCACTTTATTCATCCCAATTAAGATTATTGAATAATTTATTTTCGACGCTACTTTTCATCTCAATTAATTTCTATGTTTATTATTTCAAAATAAGTTACAATAGTTGACCTAAACTATTACATTATGAATTTACAAGTACATAGGTAGAGCTTACACCTTAATAAATCTAGAATTTTTCCAGTTATGACAGAAACTCACCTCGCAAAGCTGACTGGTGAAATCTCGAGTGAGGAATCTCTGACGACAGCTCCCACGACTCCCCGAACATTATTATCACAATAACACTTAGTCAAAACCTGATAATTCTCCTTAGGGTAAAATGACCATTTTACCTCTGGCCAAAGTCAATGCTTTTGTCAAAGTCAACCTTATGGTTGACCCAACTCGTCGAGTTGCTCCATCAACTTGTCGAGTCCTAGAACCTGAAATCACGATCTAACTCGTCGAGTTCCCAAGATACCCATAGTTGCGATCTACCGAATCAACTCGTCGAGTCCCTTCACCAAGTCTTTGAGCTCTACCTTACGCTAAAACGGGACAAACCAACTCAACTCATCGAGTCCCTCTATGGACTCGTAGAGTTCCCCTGTCTGGTTGAGCCATCTCAATGGATTAAGCTCCTACCCATTAGATCCCAACTCCATACTTCACCTACACACTGGGAATACACTTTTAAGGGTAATGTTTCCAACTTTACCCGTTATTAGTCCTTCTTAATGGGTTTAGCTCAAACCCTAACTCTCTAGAACATAGATCTTGGTCGACAAGCCATAAAACTCTAAACCAAAGCACACTATAATAGATCTAGGCCTTGGACATCAGTTGGACATGTAAAGTTCTTAGCTTTCCTTTCATGCATGGCCTTTTAGGAGTAAAAAGGCCATAATAACGTTTTTATGCTTGCATGGTGTGACAACCCGAAATTTCTATTATGTACAAACAATATCAATTCAATAGAAGTTAGAACAGTTGCAGTAAATTTTCAGACTTTTAGTATAAGTTTGAGTATTTCAGGATTTATACTTAAAGAGATATCAGGAGAGATGATGCACTAGGGTTTTGTGCAACTCTGTTATTCCAAAACTCTATGATATTAGAGTTCACTGCCTGAATAAAATATTTTCTGCCAAAAATCCCAGGGGTATATATATGGTCCTTAGCCATATTTATTCATTTGTTCCATTTCCAACTAGAGAAAAGCCAAATTCTCTCTCACGGATCTTCGGCCTTTCGTCCCAAATCGTGAGTACTTCTATCTAAGTGTATTATAGGGCTTGATACGTGTCTAGTAATCAAGAAATCATAAGAAACCAACAAGTGTTTGTAAAAGTTTGAATCTCTCAGAAAAACCTATATTTCCTAATAAAGTAGCCTTCTACCAAGGCTTTAACTGTTTTGTATGTTCGCTTGTTGTAAAAGTGTGTAATTTCCCAAGTGCAACTATCTTTTAACAAAATATAGTTTGTAATTAAAGTTCAAGTGAGGTTATCACTAAAAATATGTAATGGGTAAATCATTGTAGTATTGTAGCTTAGTTTTATAGTGACTACTGCTGTACTAATTACCTTAAACCGGATTTATATTAAGGTATAATGTGATAATTGCACCATACTATCGACTGATAACAACGACAATAAGAACGGTCGTAATCACGGAATGACGTTTGGCACCCGCAGACCTGCAGGTCCGGCTGTAGCTAGCAGCAAGGTGTAGGATAGTCAATCCAGTATAGATCTATATGCAAACTCAACGCTCTCCCTCCAAGAGAATTCTGGCTACAACTCGGTCCATGACATTTAAGGCATGCTCCGATACAGTGGATCACAATTGTTAACGTATTAATGTGAGGGTAATGTTCCTCGTTCTCGTATAGTTGTATATGTTCTCATAGTAATGTAATGTATAGACTCATGAATGAACTGACTCATCGATCTAACAGATGTAATAGTATGATCCTGTGTTACCCCGATGGTAACTCACTAATGATGTGGCTAGTACGTATGAATATGGAAGTACTTTTATGTCTATATATGTATATTAGATATATAATTAATATTGAAACGACCTTCGGATGGTCACCCGAAATCCCACCAGACCACATCCAAATCGAGAAAAAGGAAATAGGGTGGATGGCCTTCCTAAGCCCTTTAAACATTATTTATACATCTATACATATATGGGCATGCAATTTATAATATAAAAGCATAAATAAGTTTTTATAAGACATTTGAAACATAAGTATTATTTTTAAAGAAAGATCGACTTGATGTCAATCTATAAAACAATTTGAAGGCATAGGTTTGGTTAAAACAGTTTAAGTATAAGGAACATTTGTTTAAATCACAGTTGTAATATAAATTTGAAAAGTAAATGGGTTTGTAAAACATTTTGAAGTAAAACAGTTTGATAGACAGTTTGAACAGTGATAAAATCACTGGTTTCCCTAGTTATTAATCACATGTGATTAATGCAATCACATGTGATTGAAGCAATAACTATAAGTATTTAACTTGTATCCCCCCCCCCTTGAAAGCATATAAAAGAATTTATAGAACATTTAAAAGGTAAATTAAGGGGTATGAACTCACTTGATTGATTGAAGAAAGCGAGATGGAAAACCGGGCAGAGTTTCGTCTTGGAAAACAGATTTTTCTCGGGATTCTCGGGATTCTCGGGAATCTCGGGAATAAAATCGACCCTCGGGACTTAAGCAAAAAGACCAGATCTTCGGGTTCGAACGGGCACGAAAATCAAGGCAAGATCGTGAGAGAAAAGAGAGAAGTGAGCAAAATTTTCGAAAAGCCTCGCATCCCTTTTATAGGGGTGCAGAACCGCCTCGGTACGCTGGGCGTATGAGGGTACGCAGCGCGTACGAGACGTCATCGCTTACGCACTTCGGATGGGACGGCGGGTCGGACGGGGCGGTGGGTCGGACGGGGCGGGTCGGATGGGCGGGTCGGAAGCTTCGCATAGGGGGACGTGGACGATCCGAGGCCCTTGATCTGAGTACGCGGGGCATACGAAGGTATACAGGGCGTATTCCGGTCCTATCCGATGACTCCACTTCGGATAATACCGGGAGTTTTTAATTAAATTTATATTTATTTTAAATAAACTTCTAAAATTCATATCTCCTTCATATGAACTCCGTTTTTGACGTTCTTTATATCCACGCGAAGGTGAGACCAAGATCTACAACTTTCGTTTAGACTCCGCTGGCAAATTCCGAAATTATTTTTATTATTTATTTATTAAAATGACGTGATTAAGGAATTTCTTCAAAAATTCATAACTTCCTCATCCGAAGTCAGATTTTAGGGTTCTTTATATGTACGAAAACCTTGATACGATTCCCACTACTTTAATTAACCCAAATAAGATTTTAGGAAAGTTATATTTTGACCTAGATTTGATTGGTTTTACATTACATTGCCTCAAAATATCGGGTTGTCACATCATCCCCCCGTTAGAAGGAATTTCGTCCCGAAATTAGAATTTAAGAAAGTAAGAAATTACAAACAACTAAGAAAAAAGGTGAGGGTATTTCAGTTTCATCTGATCCTCACGTTCCCAAGTGGTTTCCGGTCCTCGCTTGGCATTCCAACGAACCTTCACGATAGGGATACGGCTTTTCTTTGTCTGCTTGACCTCACGGTCCATGATCTCTACAGGTTCTTCCACGAAGTTGAGGCTCTCGTTGATCTCGATCTCGTCGAGAGGGATTACAAGAGTCTCGTCGGATAGACACTTTTTCAAGTTAGATACGTGGAATGTAGAATGTACGTTACGAAGTGCGTCTGGTAGTTCGAGTTTGTAAGCTACGGGGCCGACTCTTGCAAGAATCTTGAAAGGCCCTATGTACCTCGGATTAAGCTTCCCATGCTTGCCGAAACGTATCAAGCCCTTCCAGGGTGAGACTTTGAGAAGGACTCGGTCTCCCACCTGAAATTCCAAAGGTTTCCTTCGTTTATCAGCGTAGCTCTTCTGTCGGTCTCTAGAGGCTTTCAATCGTTCACGGATCTGAACGATTTTCTCTGTCGTTTCCCGAATGATCTCCGGACCGGTGAGAGAACTGTCGGAAGTTTGCCCCCTGGCTAATTGGGTATCACCCACCTCAGCCCAACACAGAGGGGATCTGCACTTTCGGCCGTAGAGAGCTTCAAATGGAGCAGCCTTGATGCTCGTGTGATAACTGTTATTATAGGAAAACTCGACAAGGGGTAAATGAGTATCCCATGCCTTCCTAAAGTCAATCACGCAGGCTCGCAACATATCTTCCAGAGTTTGGATGGTCCTCTCACTCTGTCCGTCGGTCTGAGGATGGTAGGTTGTGCTCATGTCCAGCCTTGTCCCTAGGGAATGTTGTTGTGACTGCCAAAATCTTGAGGTCAACCTACTATCTCTATCGGAGATAATGGACATAGGTACACCATGTAGCCGTACGATTTCCCTAATGTATGTTCTCGTAAGTTTCTCCATCTTGTCAGTTTCTTTGATAGACAGGAAGTGTGCAGACTTGGTCAATCTATCAACGATAACCCATATGGTGTCAAGTCCACCCGCTGTCTTGGGCAACTTGGTTATGAAATCCATAGTGATCCACTCCCACTTCCATTCCGGGATCTCTAGTTGTTGCAATAAACCAGAGGGCTTCTGGTACTCGACCTTAACCTTTGCGCAAGTAAGGCATTTACTCACGAAGGTAGCAATCTCTGCTTTCATATTAGGCCACCAATATAGCTTTTTAAGATCCAGATACATCTTATCTGAACCTGGGTGGACGGAATACCGAGTGTTGTGCGCCTCGGTCATGACCAAGTCTCGGAAACCACCGTGTTTCGGTGTCCAGATCCGGTTCATGAAATATAAGGCTCCGTCACCCTTGGCTTCTAAATTCTTGTCCATTCCTCTAAGGGATTCATTCGTCACATTTTCAGGTTTCATGGCTTCAAGTTGAGCCTCCTGAATTTGCTTAGACAGGTGTGAATGGATGGTTATTTACAATGACTTGACTCTGCGACCAGAATATTCCTTCCGACTTAGGGCGTCTGCTACTACGTTGGCTTTACCCGGATGATAACGAATATCGCATTCGTAATCACTGAGTAGCTCGACCCACCGTCGTTGTCTCATGTTGAGCTCCTTTTGATCGAAAATGTGTTGTAAACTCTTGTGGTCGGTAAAGATAGTGCTCTTCGTTCCATACAAGTAATGTCTCCAGATCTTCAGAGCAAACACCATTGCTCCTAGTTCAAGATCATGGGTCGTGTAGTTAACCTCGTGTGTCTTCAACTGTCTCGAGGCGTAGGCGATGACCTTACCTCGCTGCATCAGGACACATCCGAGCCCTTGATTCGATGCATCGCAATAGACTACGAAGTCTTCTATTCCTTCGAGAAGGGATAGTATTGGTGCGGAGCACAAGGCTCGTTTGAGCGTTTGGAACGCTCTTTCTTGTTTCTCTTCCCAGTCAAAGGCCACGCCTTTCTGGGTTAGGGTTGTAAGAGGTTTTGCTATTCGAGAGAAGTTCTGAATGAATCTACGGTAGTAGCCAGCGAGACCTAGGAATTGACGAATTTCTGTAGGCGTCTTAGGTGCTGACCAGTTCTCAATGGCTTTAATTTTGGATGGGTCCACGTGGATTCCCTCTTCGCTTACCACGTGTTCTAAGAATTCGACTCTCCGGATCCAAAATTCACATTTCGAGAACTTCTCATAAAGCTTCTCTTTTCGTAATGTCTCTAGAACTTGTCGCAGGTGATCGCCATGCTCTTTCTTACTTCGGGAGTAGATCAGGATGTCGTCAATGAAAACGATGACGAACTGATCCAAGTAAGGTCGGCATACTCTATTCATCAGATCCATGAAGACTGCGGGCGCATTGGTCAACCCGAATGGCATTACCACGAACTCGTAATGTCCGTAACGAGTTCGGAAGGCTGTCTTTGGCACATCGTCCTCTAGCACTCGTAACTGGTGATATCCGAATCTCAGATCAATCTTAGAAAAATAGTTCGCCCTTTGCAGTTGGTCGAATAGGTCATCTATGCGAGGCAGAGGGTAACGATTCTTGACCGTCAGTTTGTTGAGTTCTCTGTAGGCAATACACATACGGAAGGATCCGTTTTTCTTCTTAACGAACAAGACCGGTGCTCCCCAAGGTGAGAAACTCGGTCTTATAAAGCCCTTACTGAGTAGTTCGTTAAATTGACCAGAGAGTTCCTGCATCTCAGCTAGTGCTAAGCGGTAGGGCGACTTGGCTACTGGGGTAGCTCCTGGGACTAAGTCGATTCTGAACTCGACTTGTCGTTGCGGAGGTAACCCGGGTAGTTCTTCTGGGAAAATGTCAGGGAAGTCGCTCACTACAGGGATGTTCTTTAGTTCTTTCGTTTCGAGGCTCGTGTCGACGACGTGAGCAAGGAATGCATGGTATTCCTTACGCAGATAATTCTGTGCTTGAATACTTGATATGATGCGAAGACTTTCATCGGGTTTATCGTCGTAGACTAAAAGAGTTTCGTTAGACGGAAGGTTTAGACGGACTGCTTTCTCGTAGCACATGATGTCGGCGCGATGAAGGCTTAACCAATCCATGCCAATGATAACGTCGAAACTTTTTATTGAGACTGGCATGAGGTCGATTGGAAATGAATGGTTATCTAGAGTTAGGGTACAACCTAAGTATATGCTACTCGTACTTTCAGTTTTTCCATTAGCCATTTCTACTGTGAATAGTTCTTTGAGTGCGTGCGGTGGTTGATTAAGCATGCGAGCAAATTTATGGTTTACGAAGCTTCGCTCCGCTCCACTATCGAACAGAATGCATGCATAGGAGTTATCGAGGAGGAACGTACCAGTCACCACTGTCGGGTCAGCAACTGCTTCCCCGTGGCCTATAGCTAGTACCCTCCCTGCTCCTCCAGCATTCCTCGCTTTGGGGCAGTCCCTCTTAAAGTGGCCTGCTTCGCCACATCCATAGCAGGTTGGGCTCGCGCCAGAGCCAGGGACTTGGTTGATAGATTGTGTCGGGAACTTACAGAATCGGACGGTGTGTCCTTTCCTGTTGCAGTTAGAGCACTGCATTTCACGGCAGGGGCCGTTGTGGTGGTAGTTGCATTTGTTGCACTTGGGCGTACTTCCAGCATACCGACTCACCGGAGCGTTAGTAGCTGCAGCAGGGGTTATTGCGGCATGTATTGCCACAATTTGCTGCTTTTTGGCAGCCTGTTGCTTCTTCTTTTCATCCCAGAATTTCCGCTTAGTATCAGCGGGTTTGGAGGGTTCTGGGATGGCTAGGGTGGTTGTGATTGCAGGGGTTTTGACTCCATGGTCAATGAGTCGTTGTGCCAATCGTTTGGCACTGTCGAAGGTAGCGGGGTTTGATGCTAGAACATTCCCCTGATACGGAGGCACTAGCCCCCATATGTACCTCTCGATCTTCTTCCTCTCGGTGGGAACCATATTGGGGCAGAGGGCCACCAGCTCGCTGAATCGGGCAGTATAAGCGACCACGTTGGTGCCCTTCATCGTCAGGTTCCAAAGTTCCTGCTCCATTTTCTGGATCTCGCCCCTCGGGCAGTATTCCTCAGTCATGAGGTCTTTCATTGTTTCCCAGCCTATGTCGTTGGCTACGACGAGAGTTAGTGCCTTAACATGGTCGTTCCACCATGTCAGGGCCTTTCCTTCAAAGGTGCATGCAGCGTACTTGACTTTACTCGCCGCAGGGCATGAACAGATTTCGAAGACTGATTCAGTCTTCTCGAGCCATTGCGAGAGGGTAATGACTCCGCCAGTGCCGTAAAAAGGCTTCGGTTTGCAATTTGTGAAATCCTTGTATGAGCACTCTCTCGAGCGCACAGGGGTTTCAACCGGGTTTGATTCCACAGGGTTTCCACCTCTGTTGGCATCAGAAGAGTGATACTGAGCCATGGCAGTTGTCACTGCTGCAGCTACGGCAGCATTCAGGGCTACAGTATCGATGACCGGAGGCGGAGGAGGTGGTGGTGCAGGATTATTCCTGGGAGATTTGCGAGGAGGCATCTTTCAGCTATAAGTTTATAAAGATAAGAAAAATGGTAAGAATCAATTTGTAAGCAACGTGAGAGTGACACATGGACTAATTAACCATAGTCCAATAGTTGAAAGAGTGTTTGAAACCACAATAAGAAATATTAGTAGGAAAGCACAAGTGTATAGATTTTTCCCAAAGATAGATAGATCTCAAAAATACTGGTATTACTGATGTAATAAGTTCAGGGAAAATCGACCTAACAGTAGGTCTTACATCATACCATATAGAAAAGTTTGACAGTTCTTAGATTTCAAATTTGAGTACGGAAAGTTAGAAATATTTTACAGACAAGTGCTACTTAGAGCACAGATGTTAAAGGCTATTCTTTAATCAAAAGACAGAGATGTACTAGACATCAACCAACGGAGATGGGAAAATCCCGGGCGAGTACTGCGGTCGGACACTTGACGAAACACCTCTTGAAGGTGTCGATCCTGAGTCCTCTGACGAGCTCGAAGTTCCAAGATTTCAGCTCGTGAGGCAGCCAACTGCTACTGCAGGGTTTTATTTGTTCTCCGGGTCCGTTCCATGTCTTCTTCAAGACGGCGGATGCGGATTGTGTTGACACCTGATTTGGCATCAAACTCTATGACCCGGTCGATGGCTGCTCGACCTTGCTCGACTTTACGAGCTATTCTGTGGATAATGACAGGCAGAGCTCGGTCAGCAGAGCCCCCACTGCTGACGTTGCAAAAGCTTCGGTCCCCAAAGTATGGTAAGGGTTGACCCTGTCCATCACTCCAGTGATTCAAGTTGTTTGCCCACAAGGGAGTAGGACCCGGAAAAGCTGGTCGAGGGTTGTTGACTTCAGGCTCGGAGTAGGATCCATCAGAAAAGCCTTCTGCGAGGTGATCATCCAAAGGGATTGGATGCTCATCATCGGGCTCTTCATCGATCCACCCGACATTGCCTTCATTTGGAAAGTACGGGTCACCGTGATGGAATCTAGCCATTAGATCTACGTGAGAAGACAGGTATACGAATATAGTATACGTGTAACTAGTAGTACAAAATACACCTATAGTATTTTAAGTTTAAGTTTTACTGATCTTCTTGTGGTATTGTTGGTAAGTTTTTAGACTTGTTAACCTATCACAACCATTCTAGGGCATGTGCTAATCACTCCTAGGACCATCATAGTTGATCAGGCTATGCCATTCCCAGGACTGACCATACATCCCCCAGCTCACTTGTGATATTTAACAATCGTAATACTTTTGTTCTTGTCATTGTGACACTGATTTAGTATGAATGCAGACTAGTATACTTAATTAAATATTTTAATATTAAAAGTATAGACTCTTGGTCATAGTTTAATCCCTAATGGGTTTATAGTTTAGTATATCTTTTATGGGTTGATATACTCGATTCACTATAAACAATGCTCTGATACAAATCTGTCACACCCCAAAACCAAGAACGGCGGAAATGTTCTGGGGCGGAGGACGTCATGTAAAGTAATCACAACACAGTAAATGTAAATAAGCAAACAACATCATCCATTGCATTAAATATATAATTTTAATACAAGCGTGTTCTGTACAGTTTTAGACACCAAAAATATAACGTAAATCAAAATAATAATATGATGAGTCTTGAGTGCGCTCCATCATCTCAAAAGCTGGCATCGGTACCTGTCTACTGATGACATGAGAATACAAGTTATTTTGAAAGAGTTTATCAGCATTAAGCTAGTGAGTTCATAAGTATTTTAATGTCGGTGTCTGTTATCAAAAACGTTTGAACATGTCTCAAGTATAAGTTCATGTATGTAAGTGTTTGTAAAAGTTTGAATCTCTCAGAAAAACCTATATTTCCTAATAAAGTAGCCTTCTACCAAGGCTTTAACTGTTTTGTATGTTCATTTGTTGTAAAAGTGTGTAATTTCCCAAGTGCAACTATCTTTTAACAAAATATAGTTTGTACATTAAAGTTCAAGTGAGGTTATCACTAAAAATATGTAATGGGTAAATCATGGTAGTATTGTAGCTTAGTTTTATAGTGACTACTGCTGTACTAATTACCTTAAACCGGATTTATATTAAGGTATAATGTGATAATTGCACCATACTATCGACTGATAACAACGACAATAAGAACGGTCGTAATAACGGAATGACGTTTGGCACCCGCAGACCTGCAGGTCCGGCTGTAGCTAGCAGCAAGGTGTAGGATAGTCAATCCAGTATAGATCTATACGCAAACTCAACGCTCTCCCTCCAAGAGAATTCTGGCTACAACTCGGGCCATGACATTTAAGGCATGCTCCGATACAGTGGATCACAATTGTTAACGTATTAATGTGAGGGTAATGTTCCTCGTTCTCGTATAGTTGTATATGTTCTCATAGTAATGTAATGTATAGACTCATGAATGAACTGACTCATTGATCTAACAGATGTAATAGTATGATCCTGTGTTACCCCGATGGTAACTCACTAATGATGTGGCTAGTACGTATGAATATGGAAATACTTTTATGTCTATATATGTATATGGGATATATAATTAATATTGAAACGACCTTCGGATGGTCACCCGAAATCCCACCAGACCACATCCAAATCGAGAAAAAGGAAATAGGGTGGATGGCCTTCCTAAGCCCTTTAAACATTATTTATACATCTATACATATATGGGCATGCAATTTATAATAAGTTTTTATAAGACATTTGAAACATAAGTATTATTTTTAAAGAAAGATCGACTTGATGTCAATCTATAAAACAATTTGAAGGCATAGGTTTGGTTAAAACAGTTTAAGTATAAGGAACATTTGTTTAAATCACAGTTGTAATATAAATTTGAAAAGTAAATGGGTTTGTAAAACATTTTGAAGTAAAACAGTTTGATAGACAGTTTGAACAGTGATAAAATCACTGGTTTCCCTAGTTATTAATCACATGTGATTAATGCAATCACATGTGATTGAAGCAATAACTATAAGTATTTAACTTGTATCCCCCCCCCTTGAAAGCATATAAAAGAATTTATAGAACATTTAAAAGGTAAATTAAGGGGTATGAACACACTTGATTGATTGAAGAAAGCGAGATGGAAAACCGGGCAGAGTTTCGTCTCGGAAAACGGATTTTTCTCAGGATTCTCGGGAATCTCGGGAGTAAAATCGACCCTCGGGACTAGAGCAAAAAGACCAGAGCTTCGGGTTTGAACGCGCACGAAAATCGAGGCAAGATCGTGAGAGAAAAGAGAGAAGTGAGCAAAATTTTCGGAAAGCCTCGCATCCCTTTTATAGGGGTGCTGAACCGCCTCGATACGTTGGGCGTACGAGGGTACGCAGCGCGTAGGAGACGTCATCGCTTACGCACTTCGGATGGGACGGCGGGTCAGACGGGGCGGCGGGTCGGACGGGCGGGTCGGATGGGCGGGTCGGAAGCTTCGCATAGGGGGACGTGGACGATCCGAGGCCATTGATCTGAGTACGCGGGGCGTATGAAGGTACGTAGGGCGTACTCCGGTCCTATCCGATGACTCCCCTTCGGATAATACCGGGAGTTTTTAATTAAATTTATATTTATTTTAAATAAACTTCTAAAATTCATATCTCCTTCATACGAACTCCGTTTTTGACGTTCTTTATATCCACGCGAAGGTGAGACCAAGATCTACAACTTTCGTTTAGACTCCGCTGGCAAATTCCGAAATTATTTTTATTATTTATTTATTAAAATGACGTGATTAAGGAATTTCTTCAAAAATTCATAACTTCTCATCCGAAGTCAGATTTTAGGGTTCTTTATATGTACGAAAACCTTGATACGATTCCCACTACTTTAATTAACCCAAATAAGATTTTAGGAAAGTTATATTTTGACCTAGATTTGATTGGTTTTACATTACATTGCCTCGAAATATCGGGTTGTCACAACGTTCCTCCTCGATAACTCTTATACATGCATTCTATTTGATAGTGGAGCGGAGAGGAGTTTCGTGAACCAAAAATTTGCTCATTTACTTAAGCAAAAATCACGAGCACTTAATGAACCGTTCACTATAGAAATGGCTACTGGAAAGACAGAGAGCACTAGCAGTATATTCATAGGGTGTACCCTAACTTTAGATAACCATTCATTTTCTATCGATCTCATGTCGGTCTCAATTAAAAGTTTCGACGTCATTATCGGCATGGATTGGTTGAGTCTTCATCGTGCCGATATCATGTGTTACGAAAAGGTTGTACGCCTTAATCTGCTGTCTAGCGAAACCTTAGTAGTTTATGGTGACAAACCCAGCACGGACCTTCGTATCATCTCGATCATCCAAGCTTAGAAATTCTTGCGAAAGGAATGTCGTGCATTCCTTGCTCATGTGGTCGATGTGAGCCAAGAAACGAAGGACATTCAGAACATTCCAGTAGTACGCAACTTTCCCGACATCTTTCCAGAAGAACTCCCCAGATTACCTCCGCAACGTCAAGTCGAGTTCTGAATCGACTTAGTTCCAGGGGCTACCCCAGTAGCCAAATCGCCCTATCGTCTAGCACCTGCAGAGATGCAAGAACTGTCCGGTCAACTTAACGAACTGCTTAGCAAAGGCTTTATAAGACCAAGCTTCTCACCCTGGGGAGTTCCAGTCTTGTTCGTCAAGAAGAAAGACGGATCGTTTCGTATGTGCATCGACTACAGGGTGCTCAACAAGCTGACAGTCAAAAATTGTTATCCTTTGCCTCGTATCGACGATTTATTTGACCAACTTCAAGGGGCGAACTTCTTTTCAAAAATCGACTTGAGATCCGGATATCACCAACTACGAGTGCTAGGGGAGGATGTTCCAAAGACAGCCTTCCGAACTCGTTATGCGCACTACGAATTTGTAGTGATGCCATTCGGATTGACAAATGCGCCTGCAGTATTCATGGACTTAATGAATAGGGTGTGTCGTCCTTACTTGGATCAATTCGTCATCGTCTTCATCGATGACATACTTATCTACTCTCGAAGTAAGGAGGAGCATAGTCAACATCTACGTCAAGTCCTCGGAACATTACATTCGGAGAAACTCTACGCGAAGTTCTCGAAATGCGAATTTTGGATTCGACGAGTCGAATTCTTAGGGCACGTGGTTAACGAAGAGGGTATACACGTAGACCCTTCCAAAATCAAGGCCATTGAGAACTGGTCAGCACCGAAGACGCCTACATAAATTCATCAATTTCTAGGCGTCGCTGGCTACTATCGTAGGTTCATTCAGAACTTCTCCCGTATAGCGAAACATCTTACAACACTGACCCAGAAGGGCGTGGCCTTTGACTGGGAAGAGAAACAGGAAAGAGCATTCCAAACGCTCAAACGAGCCTTGTGCACCGCACCAATACTATCCCTTCTAGAAGGCATAGAAGACTTCTTCGTCTATTGCGATGCGTCGAATCAAGGACTCGGATGTGTTCTGATGTAGCGAGGTAAGGTCATCGCCTATGCCTCGAGACAGCTAAAGACACATGAGGTCAACTACACGACCCACGATATTGAACTAGGAGCAGTTGTGTTTGCTCTGAAGATCTGGAGACATTACTTGTACGGAACGAAAAGCACTATCTTCATATACCACAAGAGCTTACAACACATATTCGACCAGAAGGAGCATAAGTAAGTAAATGCCTTACTTGCGCGAAGGTGAAGGTCGAATACCAGAAACCCTCCGGTCTTCTGCAGCAACCGGAGATACCAGAATGGAAATGGGAGCAAATCATTATGCACTTCAAAACCAAGTTGCCCAAGACAACGGGTGGACTTGATACCATATGGGTCATTGTCGACAGATTGACCAAGTCTGCATACTTCCTACCCATAAAAGAAACCGACAAAATAGAGAAACTTACGAGAACCTACATTAGGGAGATTGTACGACTGCACGGTGTTCCCATATCCATTATCTCAGATAGAGATAGTAGATTCACTTCTAGGTTCTGGCAGTCGCTACAAAGTTCCTTTGGAACTAGGCTGGACATGAGTAAAGCCTACCTTCCACAGACCGACAGGCAAAGTGAGAGAACTATCCAAACCTTGGAAGATATGTTGCGAGCCTGTGTGATAGACTTTGGGAAAGCCTGGGATACTCATTTACCCCTTGTCGAATTTTCCTACAACAACAGTTATCACACGAGCATAAAGGTTGCTCCATTCGAAGCCCTCTACGGCCGAAAGTGCAGATCCCCTCTGTGCTGGGCTGAGGTGGGTGATACCCAGTTAGCTAAGGGACAAGTTCCAGAAAACACTCTCACGGGTCCGGATATTATTCGGGAAACGGAAAAGAAGATTGTTCAAATTCATGAACGATTAAAAGCATCTAGAGACCGACAGAAAAGCTACGCTGACAAGCGAAGGAAATCGTTGGAATTCCAGGTGGACGACCGTGTTCTATTGAAGGTCTCACCCTAGAAGGGATTGATACGCTTCGGAAAGCGTGGAAAGCTAAATCCAAGGTACATTAGGCCTTTTGAGATTCTCGCAAGAATCGGCCCTGTAGCTTACAAACATAACTTACCGCGCGAACTCAGCAACATACATCCTACCTTCCACGTATCGAACTTGAAAAAGTCTCTGTCCAACAAGACTCTTGTTATTCCACTCAACGAGATCAAGATCAACGAGATCCTCAACTTCGTGGAGGAATCAGTAGAGATCATGGACCGAGAGGTCAAGCAAATGAAACAAAGCCGTATCCCGATAGTGAAGGTTCGCTGGAACGCCATGCGAGGACCGGAATTCACTTGGGAGCGTGAGGATCAGATGAAACTGAAATATCCTCGTCTTTTTACTTAGTTATTTGCTTAAATTCTAATTTCGGGCCAAAATTCCTTCTAAGGAGGGGATGATGTGACAACCCGAAATTTCTATTATGTACAAACAATATCAAGTCAATAGAAGTTAGAATAGTTGCAGTAAATTTTCAGACTTTTAGTATAAGTTTGAGTATTTCAGGATTTACACTTAAAGAGATATCAGGAGAGAGGATGCACTAGGGTTTTGTGCAACTCTGTTATTCCAAAACTCTATGATATTAGAGTTCACTGCCTGAATAAAATATTTTCTGCCAAAAACCCCAGGGGTATATATATGGTCCTTAGCCATATTTATTCATTTGTACCATTTCCAACTAGAGAAAAGCCAAATTCTCTCTCACGGATCTTTAGCCTTTCGTCCCAAATCGTGAGTACTTCTATCTAAGTGTATTATAGGGCTTGATATGTGTCTAGTACCCAAGAAATCATAAGAAACCAACAAGATCAAAGATTTTACGGCCCAAGAACACCTTGGACCGTAAACCCTTCTTTATGGGCCAAAAGTGTGCCTTAGCCCCTTCCTTTCATTATGAAACTAGCCTAGACTCGTACCCTAATGTGTGTGAGACTTGAAAACACCAAAAACACCATTTCCATGAGAGATTACAGCCATAATCTCTAATGGATTTGGTTCTAGGGCCGTGAACTCCTCAAAGGAGTTAAAGAGTGCCCTAATCTCTTCCAAAGACTTAACCATCAAGTAGAAATGCTTCTTAGGGTCTTGTAAAGCCTCAAAACATCAAATGGTCAAGGAAGTATGAGCTTACGACTGTAAACCCATGAGTTTACGACCGTAAACTCATTTGTTGATGACCTTAGGGCCGTGAACTCCATTAGGGAGTTTTCCTTGAACCCTACACACACTAGACTTTCCCTACAACACTTAGATGCAATCCTTGAGACTTATAACACTTGTTTAAGGTGTTTAGCATGTCCTAGGGTGTCTTGACTTTGTTTATTAGTTGTTTAAAGACTTATTTGATACATATATGTGATATTATATGTTAACTAGGATCATAGAGTGTGTTCAAGACTTCACTTGACACTTAGCAATCCTACATCTTTAGTTAATCCGTACCACTCACTACAGGTGAGTTCATACCCCTTAATCAATGGTTTAAATGTTTTTAAATTCTTTTATGGGGGGATACAAGTTAAATACTTATAGTTAATCAATGGTTTTCTTACTGTTCAAACTGTTTATCAAACTATTTTGCTTCAAACTGTTTTACAAACTCTTTTACTGATCAAATACTTTTACTTAAGCTCTTTTATACTTATTATCAAATGAACGCCTATGTATGTATAATTATATAAGCAATGTTTAAAAGGCATAGGAAGGCCAACTCGCTTTATTTCCTTTTCCCCGTTGGGATGAGGTCTGGTAAGGTATCGGGTATCCGTCCGAAGGTCGTTCAATTATTAGTTATATATCATGTGTACATATATAGTCATAAAGGTTCTTCGAGTCAGTCCAATACCCTTGGGTAGCAAGGGTATACTTCCATCTTCATGCGTACCAGTTACATTACTAGTAAGCTACCATAGGGGTAGCACAGGAAGATACAAATACTATTACTAGAACAATGAAACATAAAATGAGTCAGTTCATTCATGAGTCGGTACGAGTAGCACATACAGTACATTACTATACATGCTAGATAGCGAGATAACATACATTACAGCTAGCACACGCAGAACATTTCAGTACATACAGGCTAGACAGAGAAAGAGTACACTTACAGTTAGCACATGTGCATTTATGCAGTTGTGTGAACCATTAAGCGGGTCATAGCACTTCCTGCCATGACCGTTTTTGTATCCCGAATCTCCTTAATTGGGGAGCGTATGAGTTTGCGTATAGATCTATACTGGATTGACTATCCTACACCTTGCTGCTCGCTACAGTTGGACTTGCAAGTCTATAGGTGCCAAATGCCATTTCTTACGGCGACTTACATCGTCGTTTTACTAGATTCGGTAGTAGGATACAGGTCGATCACATGTTACTTTGGACACCTTTTGTTTTAAGGTAGTTAGTACAGCGGTAGTCACTTATTACAAATACTACGGTACTATGATATTTTCCCATAACATTCACTTCGTGAATATTCACACGATGCACGGTTATGTAAAAACTATATTTTTGGTAAATGATAGTCAGAATTGGGAAAACACATACTCTAACAAGAGACACACGCACAGACACTAGATGTCTTGGTAGAAGGCTACAGTTAGTAGGAAACATAGGGTTTTCTAGGAGAGTTCAAACATTTTACAAAACAAGGTACAAAACATCTTACAAATGCTTTCATACAAACACAGACATTAATATACTTATGATCTCACCAGCTTTAAGTTGATACTCGCTTTCAAAATAACTTGTATTCTCAAGTCACCAATAGACAGGTACAGGTGCCAGGCTTTTGAGAAGATGGAGTTTATTCAAGACTCGTCTTTTATTTTGATATGTATATTTTGGTGTCTATATAACTTGACATAACACACATGTATGAAATTATATTATTAATGCAATGGATGATGTTGTTACTTGTTTACTACTATTCATTGTTGTGATACTGTACATGACGTCCTCCACCCCAGAACGTTTCCGCCGTTCATGGTTTTGGTGTGTAACACATGGGGCTTCCATGGTCATAAAGTTTGCACCTTTATGCCATGGAACCCCTTCTAGATCCTAGATCTGAAATGTAAGTCATTTGGGACGTCCAAATCCCAAAGACCAAGGTTCTTGAACCGAAACCCTCATAAAAATGGAAGTAAGTAGTTCTAATGAATAAATGATCAAGTTAGAGACTTGATTAGTGAAAAGTGATGAGGACGGAAGGAAATCCCTGGATATACTATCTTCTCCTTGATCCTTCTAGCTCCTTCTTCTTCTTCTAGCTTCAAGAACACACAAAATCACTCAAGAATGGCTCACACACTCACAAAATGCTCTAGGGTTTCGTGGATTAAGGTTTAGGACTTGGAGGATGGAAATGAGGCCAAAAGGTGGGGATTAAGATGCTTAAATAAGGTGCAAAAGCCCGAAATTAGGGTTTCACTCTGGCATACCTACTCGACAAGTCGAGGGCTCTCGACTCGTCGAGTAGATAGCTGAAAACCCACATCCAAGGCTCAATCCTACTCGACAAGTCTGGGGCTTCCAACTCGTCGAGTAGCTCTATAAAAGTAAATAATTTTATAAATAAATGCGTACCAGAAATCAAGCGTTAAAATTCTCCCCACTTGACTTAGGCTTCGTCCTCAATGTCTGTTGCATCTGGAAACAACTTCGGGTAGTGATCTGTCATCTCCTCTTCGGGCTCTCAAGTCCACTCAGAACCCTTGCAGTGCTGCCACGAAAACTTCACTAGCTGAACAACCTTGTTCCTCAAGGTTTTCATCTTGCGATCCAAAATCGCCATCAGCCTCTCAATGTAGTTCAGGTTGTCGTCAATCTGAATATCCTATAAGGGAACAGTTGCTGAATAATCCACTAAGCACTTCCGCCATTGGGAAACATGGAAAGTGTTGTGGATCTGGCTGAGCTCTGTTGGAGATCCAATCGATACGCCACCTTGTCCACCCAGGGTATACCATGAAAGGGCCAATGTATCTGGGGCCCAACTTGCCTCGCTTCCGGAACCGGGTGACACCTTTCCAAGGTGACACATTCAGGAGGACCATGTCGCCCACCTGAAACTCCAAGTCTAAATGCCACTTGTCGGCGTAGCTCTTTTGTCAATTCTGAGTATGTTGGTTCCGCTCTGTAGTCTTGAGTACAACCTCAGTACTCCCGATGAATCTCTGACCGACCTCGACCTAATTTATTGGGGTCTTACATTTCCTCTTGTAGAGCATTTCAAAGGGAGGTCAGTCTATGCTGGTTTGGTAATTGTTGTTATACGAAAATTCCGCCAACAAAAGATACATATCCCAACTACCACCGAAATCCAAAACACACGCGCGTAGCATGTCCTCAAGAGTCTATATCGTCCTCTCACTCTGTCCGTCCGTCTGGGGGTGGAAAGCGGTGCTAAAGTGGAGACAAGTACCCATATCGTCATGAAACCACTTCCAAAATCTGGAAGTGAAACAAACATCTCGGTCTGACACCACCGAGACAAACACTCCATGTCGTGCGACTATCTCCCGCACGTAAATCTCGGCTAGCTTCTCAGCCGATATACTCTCCTAGATCAGGATAAGATGAGCACTCTTGGTCAACCAATCCACGATGACCCATATCGAATCTACTCCACATGCGGTCCTGGGAAGCTTGGTGATGAAATCCATGATGATATCTTTGCACTTCCACACGGGAATGTCTAGCAGTTGCATCTTTCCGTAGGGTCTCTGGTGCGCTGCCTTGACCTTCCTGCAGGTCAAGGATCTCTCCATGTACCAGGCTACATCCCACTTCATGCAAGGCCACCAGTAATCAGGACGAAGATCTTTGTACATCTTCGTTGCCCCGTGATGGATGGAGAAACTGGACTTTTGGGCCTCATCCATCATAATATGTCGTACTCCACCCCAGTATGGTACCCAAACCCTCCCATATAGGGTTAACAACCCACAATTGTTGTAATCAAAGGAGGCCACCTGGCCTATGATCCGCTCACACTTCCGACGTTCCTCCTTCAGGCCCTCTACCTGCGTCTCTTTGACTTGCTCTAGCAATGGAGTAATCATTGTTATCCTCAGACAGATGTCTCGAATTGGGGACGCTGCCGCCTTGTGGCTCAGGGCGTCGGCCACCACATTGGCCTTGTCCGGGTGGTAAAGGATCTCACAGTCGTAGTCCTTCACCACATCTAACCACCAATGCTGCCTCATGTTCATATTCGGCTAGTCCATGAGGTACCTCAAACTCTTATGGTCCATGTAAAGGGTACAAAGGACCCCATAAAGGTAATTCTGCAAAATATTAAGGGCAAACACCACAGCCCCTAGCTCCATATCATGCATCGGGTAGTTAGCCTCATGAGGATTCAACTGCCTCGAAGCGTAAGCTATCACGTGACCCCGTTGCATCAATATTGCACCCATGTCCGTCACAATAAACTACAAAGTCATCGAAGCGTCACAATAAACCACAAAGTCATCGACGCCCTCTGGCAAGCTCAGGACCGGTGCCTCGCACAACCGTTGTGTGGGAGTTTCGAAGGTTGCCTGCTGCTCAGGCCCCCAGCCGAAGGTCACCGACTTATTGGTCAGTCGGGTCAAGGGAACAACGATCTTGGAGAAGTCCTAAATAAATCTCCAGTAATAACTAGCTAGACCTAGGAAACTCCGAATCTCAGTTGGAGACCTCGGAATCTCCCACTGCATCACGGCCTCTATCTTGGTTGGATCGATCAGAATACCCTTCTAGTTTACAAGGTACCCAAGAAATTGCACCGCACACAACCAGAACTCACACTTCAAGAACTTTACGAAAAGTCTCTCTTCCTCCTCAATGTCTGCAACACCTCCCTTAGGTTCTCCTCATGCTACTCCTGAGTCTTGCAAGATATCATCGATAACTATCAAAGACCAATCCATCATCGGTCTGCACACGCGGTTCATGAGTTCCTTGAACGCGGCTGGAGCATTGGTGAGCCCAAACGGCATCACCACAAACTCATAGTGACCATAAAGAGTCCTAAAAGCTATCTTCTGCACGTACTCATCCCTGACTCACATCTGGTGATAACCCTATCGCAGATCAATCTTGGAGAACCAAGATGCGCCCTGTAGCTGGTCAAACAAATCATCAATCCTTGGGAGGGGATAACGGTTCTTCACCATTATCTTATTTAGATCCCAGTAGTCTATGCACATCCGATGCGACTCGTTCTTCTTCTTCACAAACAGGATCGGGGCTCCCCAAGGCGACCTACTCGGCCTAATAAATGTCTTAACTAGCAGCTCTTGAAGCTGTGTAGACAACTCCTGCATCTCAGGAGGAGCCAACCGATATGGTTCCTTGGCTATCAGAGCTGCACCAGGGACTAGGTCAATCCTAAACTCAACCTGTCTCTACGGAGGTACCCCAGGTAAATCCTCCGGTAATACGTTCGAGTACTCTCGCACTACCGATATGTCATCGATTGTCGCCTTACTCTTATCTCGGGTATCCATGACATAGGCGACATAACTCGTGCAACCAGGCTCAATACAGTGCCTCGCACTCGCTGCTGAGCATAGAGTCAATCCACCCTGTGGTCTCTCGCCCTGAATCACTAGCCCTCCCCCACTAGGAGTCCAAACCCTCACTAGCTGATGCTCGCAGTCGATGACTTCCCCGTTGGGGCTCAGCCAATCCATGCCCACGATGACCTTGTTCCCTCGCAGGGGAATAGGAACCAAATTATTTAAAACTACTCTCGAATAACTGTAGCATGCATCCCCTGTGAACCCTCACAACCCTAATGGTCTTATCCTCTGCTATCTCCTCATCAAGTGGGAAATTCACCTCCCATGGAGCCCCTACGAATTGCTTACTGAGTGTGAGCGACACAAAAGATTGGGTAGCCCCCGAATCAAACAATACCAGAGTAGATATACCATTCACAAGGAATGATCCTATAACAAAACACATAAACATAAGCAATAATCAATGTAAATAAAGATATAAGGAGAAGGACATAGCCGTAACGACATCAGGAGCTGCACGTGCCTCCTCTGTTTTCAACTGGAAGGCTCTACTCTTCGCCACTGGTGCCTCTACATGATCCCATCGGCCATCTGTAATCCTCAATCTAGTAGGAGCGGGTGCCACCACCTGTCCTGCTGCTGCCAAGCTCAGACACTGGGACCGCTTGTGGCCCCTCTGATTGCACTGGAAGGAAATCAGATCATATGTTGTCGTGGTAGTGGTGGTAGCTGTATAGTCCTTGCTCACATGACCAGTTTGGCTGCACTTAAAGCAGCCCGAACTATCCGCCCTACACGGTCCATCGTGTCCCCTGACACACTTATCGCAGCAGCCTCGGCCCTGCTAGCCCTTCCCCCGGGAATCTACCTTGGTCTTTTTGTCCGATCCCTCAACACCAGAAACCGAATCTGGATTCCTCTTCCTCTCCATCTATAAATCAATCGCTCTCTCATGAGCCCTAGCAATCATATCCTCCAGCGTCTTGCAGTTGGAGCAGCTCATAAACAGCCAAATGTCACTCCTCAACATCTTATGATATCGGGCCTTTTTCATCTCCTCATCCGCCACATATTGCGGAACGAGAAGGACCCTCTCCCTAAACATAGTGGTGATCTCTATCACCATCGCAGTGGTCTGATGTAGATCTTGGAACTCCCTAGAAAGATGTTGCACCTCTATCACATGTGCAAACTCAGGCCCTGAACCTGGCTGAAAAGTCACTCCAAGTCATAGCATCAAGAGCTGCATCATCACCAATGGCATGTCTGACCTCCTCCTACCAGTCACATGCCCTGTCCTTCAAAAGAAAGGACAAAAGTCAAACATTGTCCTCCTTGGGACATCTGCTAGTGCGTAATGCGTTGGTGACATCCGTCAACCATCTAGTGCTCGCAATTGGGTCCTGATCCCCGTGGTATTCGGGAGGTCCACAAGCTCTGAACTCCCTGACTGTTAGTGTGCATAACCCCATCATGGCCGCCACCTCGGTGCGAAAAGCCCTCAATCTCTCATCTAGAAGCTCCAAAATACCCTCCTTGATCGTGCTGAAGATCACAGGAGGATGATCTAGGATACTGTGTATGATCTCAAAGGAGATGAACTCCCTAGTCTGGTCGTCTAGCGGCCCGACTCCTGAGCCTGAGCCTAATCCCTCACCGGCACCAGAACTGCCGACTGGTCTAGTGCGTAGTGTCACCTTACTGAAAAATACACCACAACAAACATTAGAATACTCATCATAACTCGAGGGATCATATATAATACAAGTTTCCTGGTTTCATCTCAGCCTTCCTTTATTCGAGTACAGATCCTCTGCTTTTAGTAGTACGGGCCCATACTACCTTCCACATCTATCCGTACTTTCCACAAGAACTGCCTTGACTTCACCAAGTCCCTTCTACTACTAATGCATCACGTGTTACTCTCATCCTAGGCTTGCCCTAGGGTAATCACCGTCCCACTCTCCGCCATCAGCTGCATAAGAAGTCCTTGCTATCTCCCCTAACTAGCTCGCGAATACCATTGCATATCACTAAGACTAGATAATTCTTCGAAAGAGAGATCCTACCCTACAACTGTTGGACTCAAACAAGATCTACGGAATAGACCTAGACCTTACCTTCTGAAATTATTTAGTCCTCGAAATATGTAACTTAACATATTCGTTTACTAGTTAGTAAAAGACAGCTATAACTCCTACAAGCAAAAAGCAAGCAACATTTGAGCATTGAGTAAACATAATCAATCATATACTAATCAAGCTATCATACTGACTAATATGTACTAACATGTAGTTGATAAAGCTGATACACGTATAACAAGCACATAAGGCATCCTTCTTAGATCCTTAGCCCTAATCTAGCATGCAGTTCTCATAAACATATCATAACGTAAACTTGCATGGGTAATTTGGGAGTACTTACTTGAGCCCGACTGATTGAATGCACCACACCCTTTTCTCTTTTTCGAAGTTCTTTCACTCTTTTTCAAAATTCTTTTTCTTTTCCTCAAAGTCCTTTTTCTTAAATTCCTTTGAAAATTTTCATACCGAGTCCTTAGTTTGAGTTCAGACAAATGCAAGAGTGTGTCCAAATCCCTCAAACCAAGACTCTGATACCAACTTGAAACATCCCAAAAATTTCGTTTTGATTATTTATAAAAAAAAACATAAATACATTTGTCATCTCATAAAAAGAAAACACATAATGTATCTCAACTCATAATAATAAAATATTGTATCCAAAATCATGTGTCAAATATCATAGTCTAAACATCCTAGGCTGAATCAATGGTATGTGCACTGCAATCATCCCGAGCTCTTGCCCTTGCTATCGGAAGTACTTGAAACCAAAACTTAAAACTGTAAGCACACAGCTTAGTGAGTCTCCCCAAACTACCACATATCATACATATACATGCAACTACGAGATACGGGCCCCACCCACTCTCATACAGATTCGGGCCCCGCTTACACTCTACTGTCTAGGACATTCGGGCCCTGCCTACACTCCGCTGTCTAGGAGATTTGGGGCCCCCATACACTCCGTTGTCTATGAGATTTGGGCCCCACCCACACTATGCTATCTAACATGCATACAAGTATCACACAGACAACAAGTATATTTATTCCTATCAACAATCGCATGACTATACTCAATAATACTACGAGACTCAGGCCACGCCCACACTCGGCTACTATGGGATTTGGGCCCCGCCCACACTCAGCTACTATCATATCACATATATGGCCCGACCTTGGTTCCTTAGATGTCACACCCCAAAACCATGAACGGCGGAAACGTTTAGGGGTGGAGGACGTCATGTACAGTATCACAACAGTGTAATATAATAAACAAGCAACAACATCATCCATTGCATTATAAGTAAAGTTTAATACATGTGTGTTCTTTCATTGTAATAAGACACCAAAAATATACAATCAAAATAAAAGACGAGACTTGTCTGCTCCGTCTTCTCAAAACCTGGCCATCGTACCTCTCTACTATTGACCTGAGAATACAAGTTATTTTGAAAGCGAGTATCAGCTTTAAAGCTGGTGAATTCATAAGTAATTAAGTGTCGTTGTCTTGCTTATGAAAATCTGTTATGAAGGCCATGTAAACCTTTAAATGGAAATGTTGATGTAAGTATGAAATCCCTAGAAAATCCCTTATTTTCTATAAGTATGAAATGTAGTCTTCTACCAAGACCCGAATGTTTTGTAAGTAAAATGATAGTTTTTCCTTTAATTGTTTAGTACTAAAGTACTTAGTCTAACTCATCGTTTATGTGAAGGTATCACAAAATAAAGTAAACAGGAAAATGTACTACTGTAAGTGTTGTCAGTGGGTACTAGGACTAACACAACATATGTAACTGTTATCCCGAGGTACTAGGGCTAACACAACCTATATAACCTAATGAACATCCGAAGATTGTACAATTGTCCTCTATAACAGCAGCAGGGCGGAGGAAGGGTTAGTCCCTGTAAAGGTACTCCTAGTATAAGTAATAACCGTAGACATCCGTAGATGTTCATCACCCACTGTTGCTAACAGATGGGTTCCGGAATGGTTAGTCTCGTCCATATATCCCGAGGTACTAGGGATAGGGACCCATCTAGGTATCCCGGGGTACTAGGGATAGGGTCCTGTCTAGATATCCCGAGGTACTAGGGATATACAGGAAGATTTACACAGAAGGTACTAATAAATCATCCTCGCAATTCGAGATACAAGTATTCATGTTAATATACACAGTTAAGTGTATCTACGTAAAGGTACTCATGTAATGCGTTCATGTAAGTGTGTTCATGTATCATGTAAGTATATGTAAATGTACTCATGTATCATGTAATCAAATGTAAATGTACTCATGTATCAGGTAATGTACTGGTATAGACTCATGAATGAACTGACTCTTGTGTGATTCCTTGTAATAGGAATTATGTTTGATATCTCCAAATTATCCCTATGATAATTTACTGGAAGGTAATTGGTTGTTCAAGTAGGTTTATACACTCTTACTACTCAAGGGTGTGAGAAACTAAATGAAAGTTGTAAAATATAACATCAATACATATATAAGAATAATAGTGTACATGGATAGTTTAGTCCAAGAATGTAAAATGGTTTTGTAAGACATCTTATTGGTTTTGAACAATAATTAACAATGACTTGATGTCATTTAAATATACATTTCAAAGGTAAAACATTTGATAACAATGTGTTTTTAAGATTTAAAACCATTTCATGCATCACATTTTGTAGCATGTGGAATCTGTTAAATGACAAACACAGTTATAAAATACATATCAATGATTTAATAACATGTTTGTTTCTACTTGTATCCCCCCCCCTTTAAAGCATTTAAAATCATTTAAAACGTTGATTAGGGGTATGAACTCACCTGTAGTTGGTGATTGGGATGAACTGAACGGTATAGGATTGCTAGGTGTCAAGCGAGGACTTGTACACACACTACGATCCTAATGAACATATAATCACACATATATGCACTCAATTAGTCTCAAATCACTAATTGATAATGTTAAGACATCGTAGACATAGTAAACACTTTATATAAGTGTTTTTAAGCCCTAAGGATTGCATCTAAGCTATTGTGGGACAGGGTAATTGTGTTTAGGGTTCCAAAGTACCCCATATATGAGTTTACTCCTCATATACTAACACACATGGAGTTTACGGTTGTAAACTCTTGAGTTTACGGCCGTAAACTCCCAACCATGGGGTATTGTGTGTTTTGAAGTCCCAAATGATTCCTAGAATTATTCCAATCTTGGTGGTTAAATCCTAGGAAGGGTTTAAGGTCTAGAAACACTCCTTAGAGGAGTTTACGACCCTAAGGCCATTTTCTTTGGAGTTTACAGTCGTAAACTCCCTTGGAATGGTGTTCTTGTTGTTTTCAAGCCTCAAGCATAGGTGGTATAAGTTCTAGGCTTTTATTCCAAGCATATGAAGACATTAGGCACACTTTGGTGCCTTTCTTTCATGTTTACGGCCCAAGAACAAATTCTTGGCTGTAAACTCACTTTGATAAGTGATTTTGATGTGCTTAAGGTCTTAGATTAAATGGGAACAAGTCTAGATAAAAGTCTAAAGCTTTAGGTTCCTTAAAAGCACCATTTGAGTTTGAAATTGGAGTTTACGGCCTAAGAAACTCTTGGGCCGTGAACTCCCAAACTTGGGTGATTCTTGGTTGTTTTCTTGTCCCTAACACACATACATATGAGTCTAAGGCAGTTGCATAACACAAGGGTCGGTCTCGGCTTTGTTTCGGGAGTTTACCGCCCAAGAACACCTTGGGGAGTAAACTCCTAAATCCAGTGATTTAGCCTTCTAAATCATGTTATTAACACATAATAAGCATTCTAACACTACTAGAGAGAGGTACTCACGATTTGGGATAAAAACCCGAAGATCCGTGAGAGAGAAAATGGCTTTTCTCTAGTTGGAAATGCGAATAATGAATGAATTTGGTTCAGAATTCTATTTATAGTCCTGAGATATTTTTGGCAGAAAATAGTTTTATTCCTGAAATGATTTCTCTTATAACAGATTTTTGGAATAACAGTGTTGCACAAAACCCTAGTGCAACCACTCTCCTGATATCTCCTTAAGTGTAAATCCTGAAAAACTGCCTAACTTATACCCGAAGTCTGGAATTTCACTGAAACTGTTCTAAGCTCTATTGTCTTGATATGGTTTGTTCATAATGGAAATTTCGGGTTGTCACATCATCCCGCTATTAAAGGGAATTTCGTCCCGAAATTAGAATTTAGATAAAGAAGTAGGTATAAATAATCGAGTCGTTAGGTGAAAATTTCCTAATCGATTTGCTCTCGCGCTCCCAAGTGAAATTGGGTTCTCAGTTGGTATTCCAACGAACCTTCACTAATGGGCGACGGCGTTGCTTCGTCCGCTTGGCCACTCGGTCGAGGGTCACTGTGGTTCTAATACAGAGGCAAGGATCTCGTAAATCTCGATCTCGTCGAGAGGGATTACGAAAGTCCAAACGGAAAGATAATGTTTCAAGTTCAAGACGCGAATGGGAAAATGTACGTTACTGAGTTCGCGGAGTAGGTCTAGTTTGTGAAATGCACGACCGATTCTGGTAAGAATCTCGGAGGTCCTAACTATATTGGATTTTAGCTTTCCACGCTTTACGAAGCGTATTAAGCCGTTCCCAGAGTGAGGTTTCCTAAAGTATTTGGTCTCTCACTTGGAATTCCAAATGTTCTTTCTCTCGCTTACTTCCCAGTCAAGGGCCATCCCTTGCTGGGTCAAAGTCAAAAGGGTTCCTGAAGTTTACGGGGAGTTCCGAATGGACTATGATAGTAGGTCTGTAAGACCTAGAATTTGTCGAATTTTCCGTCGGTGACTATGGTGCCGACAAATTACCAATGGTTTTGGATAATTTGACAGAGTACTCAAGAATTTCCACAACACTAAAAGTGTGTCTCAGGAAATTTGGCTCTAAATTCCAAAACTCTTGTTCAGAGAACTTCGCGGAAAGTATCTCCGAGGGTAATGTTTCTATGGGTTCTTTCTTACTACGAGGGTAGATAAGTACTCATTATCTGGAGAAATGACGAACTAATCCCAGTAAGAAAGGCGTACTCTACTTATTCAGCTCATGAATACTATGGGCGTATTGGTCCTATCCGAGGGGTATCACTACGGACTCGAAGTGTCTGTATCGAGTTCGGAGGGTAGTCTTTAGGACATCCTTCCCTAACACTCGAACTGGTAATATCCGGATCTCAGGTCCATTTCTGAAGTAATTCTTTCCCTGTGTTTGCCCAAATCAAATCGTCTATGCGAGGCAGAGACAACGATTTCTAAAGGAAATCTTAATGAAGTCTCCGGTCGTTAAGGTACATAAAATGCACTCCATCGACTTCTAGTAAGAATAAGACCGGAGCTCTCAAGGGTGAGAAGCCTGGTCTTCTAATTCTATTGTTGAGTAGTTCGTTGTGTTGTCCGGACTGTTCTTGTATCTTCTGTAGCTGTTTAGACTTAAGGCGATCTGGTTATAAGAGTCATATTGGGTTCTAAGTTGGTTCCTATGCCAATGCAGTTACTCGTACTCCTAGATAGTCTCCGTCCTGAAGTTCATATTAGAATTCATACGTGATTTAATGATCACAATTTCGTGTATACGAGTCGTATATAATTAAGACTGAAAAGGTAGTCGAATAACTGATTCTTCCTTAATCTCACATCCCATCGAGGGAAAAGAAATTAAAGTGGAATCATTAATTCTAAACCCGTAGAACATTAATTATATATCACTCTCATGCATACATTCTTCAGTGATAGATCAACTGTATGAATCCTGGAATTGAACTTGACGTACTGCACGAGCAATACTGTGGGGATTCCTTCGGAAAGGAAAAGAACTATAAGGTACTCCTTGTATGAGTACTTCAGTGTTCTGATATGACGGCTTTGCTAAAAGACGTTTACTGAGAAAGAGATGTACTTATGAAGCTGGTATTGCGAGGATCGAATTGAATCGAGTCGTATGATAATGTCGGAATCATACAGAAACTTAAAGACATTAGATTTGAGTATAAAACGTTTAGAGACAAAAACAACTGTGCAACCATGATTACAGTTACAGTACTTTAGATTTGCTACAAGACTATTGCTGCGAATCAGATATACTACAAAAGACAAGTATACGCAGCACGAGCATCCTTAAACGGACGGGATCCCGCAAAAGATAAGACTCTAGTTGCACTAGTTTTAAACATGTTTTTGAACATATAGAATACTGACGACTTGGAGGGAACCTATACTATATTAGGGTCCTTAACTGCCTCTTTTCATTCTGAGGTCAAACTCCTCCGGATTTGCCGTTGTCCTTCTCCGATGGACAGTCCCTTTTGAAGTGCCCTGTTACACCACATAGATGGCATATTCGAGAAGTTTCGACATTTGTGGTTGAAATGATGTGTGGGATCGGGATATTGCAATAACGGATGGTGTGTCCCTTTTTGTTACAGTTTAAGCACTGCATCTCCCAACAAGGTCTATGGTGGTGATAATTGCATTTGATGCATTTTGGGAGTTTGCCTGCATACGGCCTGACTGGGTTATGGTTAACTGGGATACCAGAAGGGATGGTAGTTGGAGGTGCTGATGTCGTGGCTGTGGAGGTTGTTACTGGGGGTTGTTTCCTGTTCGCCCTTCGAAGCGACTTGTCCTTAGAGTTTGTCCAAGACTTTTGTTTGATACTCTTGGTCTTAGGACTTGGGGTATCATGGTAGTTTGTTGCTTGTTGAGGTACTGGATTGTTACTTGGGTTGGAATTGTCGTTAACAAACCCGCTAACATTTGCGTTGTTAGCGTTCATGTGGGTCAGAAAAGCTGACACGGCAGCCGAGACTACAGCTTGAAAGGTAGTTGCATCAATCTGAAGAGTTGATGTTTGGTTGATGGGCTGATCATTCTTCTTGGGAGCCATGATTCTGTTACTGAAAGAAAATGAATTTGTGAGCGAAAATTGTTGAATCTAAATGTAGTTCGATTGCTCATGAAAAGAATAGAAGTATGTTCTCTAAGGTTCGACCTACATCCCTATGATGCAGTCCTAGTATGGAATGGAAGTATGTACACGAAGGTTTGACCTACATCCCTATGATGCAGTCCTAGCAAAGATCGGAAGTAAGTTCATGCAATGGTCTCAAGATGTTTGTTGTGTGAGCCGAGGTATCGTTGGTTGGTGAATAACATGATCCAACCATTACCAGAGACTTGGGGATGTTTCCGGAGCTTAAATGGCTATAGTCGAATGACTTGACTAGAGCATGTTTCAAATAGACTCTAATGAAAGTATGATAAGAGTATTCGAATAAAGAATGACACAGAAGTTAGCCGACTGTCAATATCTTTGATATTCATGACGTACAGGTTCGGAAAATGACTTTGTAAAAGGTCTTACATCATATCCAGAGAAGATAGTTCTTGACAGCATAAAGGGCCTAACTAAAGTACTTACAGTACAAGATAGTTTCATAGAAAATGCCACATCGGGCATAGACATGAACACGATTCCATTCTAACAAGGAATATAAAGTAAAGCATCTACTACTGGTGACGGTCATCCCTCTGGTGAACTCTCAGTTCAGCCAGTTGGCGTTCCACATCAAGTAGGTGTCTTTCGTACACTCTCTGGCGTACCCGAAGCTCCATGACTTCGGCTCGTGATTCAGCCAGTGCTTGCAGCAGGGTTTCATTGTCTCTCTCAGACCTCTCACGAGCATGTTCAAGGCAACTGGTGCGAAGCATATGAATTCCTCCATTGGTATCAACTTCTGCGATACGTTGTAGAGCTGTCCTGCCCTGAATTTCGTTTCGGGCAACTCTTCGGATCAGAATTGGCATGCTTCTGTCTGCTAAGCCCCCATTGCTCAGGTCATAGAAGCTTCGGTCACCATTAAATGGAATGGGCTGATCTTGTCCTTGGCTCCATGTTTCCAAACATTCTACCCACTCAGGCGTCGGGCCATGAAAAGCCGGACGAGGGTTAGGAATTGGAAAGGGAGCTGCCTGGGGTAGGTCCTCAACCTCGGGTTCAGAGATGGCATCGTCTGAAAGGCCGTCAGCATGGTGATCATTCAGAGGGATTGGATGATCATCATTTGGTTCTTCTCCAAACCATCCAGCAATCACTTCGTTCGGAAGGAACAGGTTGCCGTGGGGATGGAATCCAGCCATGTTATCTATGCGAGAATTGGGGTAAGAAAATAATTATTAGACGAACTATCTAGATAATTATTTAAGAAATCTTCATTAGTTCCATCGCTATTTGTAAAGTGCATACCAGTTATATGTAATCAACACATGATAGGCCTTTGAAGAAGTGACCTCAACTCCAAATTCACAAGGAATAAGGGTAAAGAAAAAATTTCACCGATTCTAAGTCTATAACATCCTAGTTACATATAACTTTAGCGTATCCACTTAGCAATTATCAACTTAGGAATGAAGATTCCATTTTAGTTCTCAAGTATATAGTACTTATAGTAACAAAAAACACCCATATGGTATTTCAGACTTAGGTTATGCTATAATGTTCTCATTGTGGTAATGTTGATAAGTTTTTAGATTTGTTGCCATATCACAACTATTATTGGGCATGTGCTAATCACTCCTCGGAACAGCATAGTTGATCAGGCTATGCCACTCCCAAGACTGACCATACATCTCCGAGCTTACCTGTGATATTCAACAATCGTAATACTTTTGTTCTTGTCATTGTGACATTGATTTTAGTATGAATGCATGCACATATACTTGGTTAAATATTTGATTATTTATAAGTATAAACTCTTAGACAGAGTGTTTTAATCCCAATGTGTCTATAGTTAGTATATCTTTTATGGGTTGATATACTTAATTCACTATAAACAATGCTCTGATACCAATCTGTCACACCCCAAAACCACGAACGGCGGAAACGTTCAGGAGTGGAGGACATCATGTACAGTATCACAACAGTGTAATATAATAAACAAGCAACAACATCATCCATTGCATTATAAGTAAAGTTTAATACATGTGTGTTCTTTCATTGTAATAAGACACCAAAAATATACAATCAAAATAAAAGACGAGACTTGTCTGCTCCGTCTTCTCAAAACCTGGCCATCGTACCTGTCTACTGTTGACCTGAGAATACAAGTTATTTTGAAAGCGAGTATCAACTTTAAAGCTAGTGAATTCATAAGTAATTAAGTGTCGTTGTCTTCCTTATGAAAATCTGTTATGAAGGCCATGTAAACCTTTAAATGAAAATGTTGATGTAAGTATGAAATCCCTAGAAAATCCCTTATTTTCTATAAGTATGAAATGTAGTCTTCTACCAAGACCCGAATGTTTTGTAAGTAAAATGATAGTTTTTCCTTTAATTGTTTAGTACTAAAGTACTTAGTCTAACTCATCGTTTATGTGAAGGTATCACAAAATAAAGTAAACAGGAAAATGTACTACTGTAAGTGTTGTCAGTGGGTACTAGGAATAACACAACATATGTAACTGTTATCCCGAGGTACTAGGGCTAACACAACCTATATAACCTAATGAACATCCAAAGATTGTCCAATTGTCCTCTGTAGCAGCAGCGGGGCGGAGGAAGGGTTAGTCCCTATTGTAACGCCCCATTTCTGGTATGTTGCTTCCGTGGCATTTATTTAGAAGTTTTCGAGAGGGACTCGGCGAGTCTATGGCCCAACTCGTCAAGTAGGGATGAGATTTTGAGCACGTGTTAGTCGGCGACTCGGCGAGTCCATATTCGGGACTCGGCGAGTCTGCCTGCCAGGTAGAAACCCTAAATCCCCGGGTTTGCACCCTATTTAAACCACCTTATGAGCCCCAAACTCGTCCCCTTCACCCTCAGAGCATCATTTAGCAAACCCTAACCATTTCCTTGAGTATTGAGCATTTCTTGTGTGAATCTTGAAGTTTTGAAGAGAAGAAGGAGGCTAGATCCAAAGGAGAAGAAGAAGATCCAAGGTCTTGCACCCATTTCAGAGTTTATTGAGGTATTAACCGAATTCCTTCTGTTTCTATGATTGATTTCTCTTTAACAAGCGTATTTAGCCTCTTTTAGCCATTTCTTAGCTTGTTCTTAGTAGAGAGATCACATTAGATTGATTAGCCTTCGGGTCTAGCCATGTTTCAGTTCCAAGGCAATCTTCTTAGCTCAAGAACAACTCGTCGAGTTGTTCATACGACTCGGCGAGTCGGATGCAGTTTGCCTGAGTTTTTGAATCGAAGAGGGGACTCGTCGAGTCGATGCCATACTCGACGAGTAGCCACGAGTAGGGTTGAGAAGTGAGACTAGAGACTCGGCGAGTTGGCGGCCCAACTCGGCGAGTCAGGTCAATTGTAGGTTGACTTTGACCAGGAGAGTTGACTTTGACCAGGGGTAAAAGAGTCATTTTACCCAATGCAGTGATTAGCATCTGATTGAGTGTGTTTACGGATTCATAGCTGGGGAGATACCGGAGCAGCAGCAGATAGCTTCCAGAGCCATACACACAGCAGCCAGTTCACGAGGTGAGTTTCCTTCCAGTAGGAACGGGTCTAAGGCCACAGTGTCGGCCCGTTCAGTTAGCAATAGTTTCTGGACTTCGGTCCAATGCAGTAGTTAGTATGTTTGACTCCTTCGTGGCTCAGACAGGATCTATGTGTTTATGCTAGTTGATATGTTATGCTATGTTGTGTTCAGTTAGTCCGGACCTCGGTCCGATGCAGGGGAAGGGGTCCCAGTCAGTTTTGGACTTCGGTCCGATGTAGGGGACGGGGTCCCAGTCAGTTTCGTACTTTGGTCCGATGTAGGGGACGGGGTCCTAGTCAGTTTTCGGACTTCAGTCCAATGCAGGGGACGGGGTCCCAGATAGTTAGTCCGGATTTCGGTCCGATGCAGGGGACGGGGTCCCAGTCAATGGGCAAGGCCCAGTATGTGCTTTATATGTATTGTATGGTATGTGGTAGTTTGGGGGAGCTCACTAAGCTTCGTGCTTACAGTTTCAGTTTTGGTTTCAGGTACTTCCGCAAGCAAAGGGAAGAGCTCGGGATGATGGCATCGCACACACCACAATTTTAGTTTTTGTCCTAGGAGTTGATTCAGCTTCTTAATATGTTTGGATATAGTTGTGATACAGGTTTTCTCACAGTGTTTTATTATGTTTTTGTTTAAACACGCAACGTATGGTGTTATTATGTGATACTCAGTTTCTTGGTTTTTGTTATAATAAAAATGAAATTTTTGGGCCGTATTTTTGGGCCGTTTCACCTGTAAAGGTACTCCTAGTATAAGTAATAACCATAGGCATCCGTAGATGTTCATCACCCACTGTTGCTAACAGATGGGTTCCGGAATGCTTAGTCCCGTCCATATATCCCGAGGTACTAGGGATAGGGACCCATCTAGGTATCCCGAGGTACTAGGGATAGGGTCCTGTCTAGATATCCCAAGGTACTAGGGATATGCAGGAAGATTTACACAGAAGGTACTAATAAATCATCCTCGCAATTCGAGATACAAGTATTCATGTTAATATACACAGTTAAGTGTATCTACGTAAAGGTACTCATGTAATGCGTTCATGTAAGTGTGTTCATGTATCATGTAAGTATATGTAAATGTACTCATGTATCATGTAATCAAATGTAAATGTACTCATGTATCAGGTAATGTACTGGTATAGACTCATGAATGAACTGACTCTTGTGTGATTCCTTGTAATAGGAATTATGTTTGATATCTCCAAATTATCCCTATGATAATTTACTGGAAGGTAATTGGTTGTTCAAGTAGGTTTATACACTCTTACTACTCAAGGGTGTGAGAAACTAAATGAAAGTTGTAAACTATAACATCAATACATATATAAGAATAATAGTGTACATGCATAGTTTAGTCCAAGAATGTAAAATGGTTTTGTAAGACATCTTATTGGTTTTGAACAATAATTAACAATGACTTGATGTCATTTAAATATACATTTCAAAGGTAAAACATTTGATAACAATGTGTTTTTAAGATTTAAAACCATTTCATGCATCACATTTTGTAGCATGTGGAATCTGTTAAATGACAAACACAGTTATAAAATACATATCAATGATTTAATAACATGTTTGTTTCTACTTGTATCCCCCCCCCCTTTAAAGCATTTAAAATCATTTAAAACCTTGATTAGGGGTATGAACTCACCTGTAGTTGGTGATTGGGATGAACTGAACGGTATAGGATTGCTAGGTGTCAAGCGAGGACTTATACACACACTACGATCCTAATGAACATATAATCACACATATATGCACTCAATTAGTCTCAAATCACTAATTGATAATGTTAAGACATCCTAGACATAATAAACACTTTATATAAGTGTTTTTAAGCCCTAAGGATTGCATCTAAGCTATTGTGGGACAAGGTACTTGTGTTTTGGGTTCCAAAGGACCCCATATATGAGTTTACTCCTCATATACTAACACACATGGAGTTTACGGTTGTAAACTCTTGACTTTACGGCCGTAAACTCCCAACCATGGGGTATTGTGTGTTTTGAAGTCCCAAATGATTCCTAGAATTCTTCCAATCTTGGTGGTTAAGTCCTTGGAAGGGTTTAAGGTCTAGAAACACTCCTTAGAGGATTTTACGGCCCTAAGGCCATTTCCTTTGGAGTTTATGGCCGTAAACTCCCTTGGAATGGTGTTCTTGTTGTTTTCAAGCCTCAAGCATAGGTGGTATAAGTTCTAGGCTTTTATTCCAAGCATATGAAGACATTAGGCACACTTTGGTGCCCTTCTTTCATGTTTACGGCCCAAGAACAAATTCTTGGCTGTAAACTCACTTTGATAAGTGATTTTGATGTGCTTAAGGTCTTAGATTAAATGGGAACAAGTCTAGATAAAAGTCTAAGGCTTTAGGTTCCTTAAAAGCACCATTTGAGTTTGAAATTGGAGTTTACGGCCTAAGAAACTCTTGGGCCATGAACTCCCAAACTTGGGTGATTCTTGGTTGTTTTCTTGTCCCTAACACACATACATATGAGTCTAAGGCAGTTGCATAACACAAGGGTCGGTCTCGGCTTTGTTTCGGGAGTTTACCGCCCAAGAACACCTTGGGGAGTAAACTCCTAAATCTAGTGATTTAGCCTTCTAAATCATGTTATTAACACATAATAAGCATTCTAACACTATTAGAGAGAGGTACTCACGATTTGGGATAAAAACCCGTAGATCCGTGAGAGAGAGAGAAAATGGCTTTTCTCTAGTTGGAAATGCGAATAATGAATGAATTTGGTTCAGAATTCTATTTATAGTCCTGAGATATTTTTAGCAGAAAATATTTTTATTCCTGAAATGATTTCTCATATAACAAAGTGTTGGAATAACAGTGTTGCACAAAACCCTAGTGCAACCACTCTCCTGATATCTCCTTAAGTGTAAATCCTGAAAAACTGCCAAACTTATACCCGAAGTCTAGAATTTCACTGAAACTGTTCTAAGCTCTATTGTCTTGATATGGTTTGTTCAGAATGGAAATTTCGGGTTGTCACATTAGACCCGTTCCTACAGAAGGAAACTCACTTCGCAAAGCCAACTGCTGAAATATCAAGTGAGGAATCTCTGACGGCTGCTCCCATAACTCCTCGACTATTATTATCACAATAACACTTAGTCAAAACCTGAAAATTCTCGTTAGGGTAAAATGACCATTTTATCCTTGGTCAAAAATCAACACTTTGGTCAAATTCAAATTTCTGGTTGATCCAACTCATCGAGTTGCTCCATCAACTCGTCGAGTCCTAGAACCTAAAATCGCGATCTAACTCATCGAGTTCCCAGGCTACCCATAGTCGTGATCTACCGAATCAACTCGTCGGGTCCTTTCACCAACTCCTCGAGTTCTACCTTAAGCTAAAACGGTACAAACCAACTCAACTCGTCGAGTTCCCCTGTGTGGCTAAGCCATCTCATTGGATTAAGCATTATCTTTTTGATCCTAACTTCATACTTCATCTACACATTGGTAATACCCTTTTAAGGGTAAAGTTTCCAACTTACCCGATATTAGTCCTACTTAATGGTTTAGCTGAAACCCTAACTCTCTAGAACATAGATCTTGGTCCAAAAGCCATAAAACTCTAAACCAAAACACGGTATAATAGATCTAAGCCTTAGACATCAGTTGGAAACGTAAAGTTCCTAGCTTTCCTTTCATGCGTAGCCTTTTAGGGTTAAAAAGGCCATAATAACGTTTTTATGCTTGGATGGGGCTTCCATGGTCATAAAGTTTGCACCTTTATGCCATGGAACTCCTTCTAGATTCCTAATCTGAAATCTAAGTCACTTGGCACGTCCAAATCCCAGAGACCAAGGTTCTTGAACCAAGACCCTCATAAAAATAATAGTAAGTAGATCTAATGAATGAATGATCATGCTCCTTTTTCTTCTAGCTTCAAGAACACACAAAATCACTCAAGAATGGCTCACACACTCACAAAATTCTCTAAGGTTTCATGGATTAGGGTTTAGGAGTTGGAGGCTGGAAATGAGGCCAAAATGTGGGGATTAAAAATACTTAAATATGATGCAAAACCCCGAAATTAGGGTTTCACTCTGGCAGACCTACTTGCCGAGTCGAGGGATCTCGACTCATCGAGTAAATAACTGAAAACCCGCGTCCAAGACTCGATTCTACTCGACGGGTCTAGGGCTTCTAACTCGTCAAGTAGCTCTATAAAAATGAATAATTTTATAAATAAATGTGTACCAAAAATCAGGCAGAACCCGTATATGTATGTGATCCAGAACTTATACTCGATGTTCCTCGTTCCATACAAATTAACGGTTATGACACAAAGGACTTTTAGGCTAAAAAGTACGGTCTTAGTGTGATTACAAAACATAGCAGCGCAGCTTAAGAAATGATCCTAACTCATGAAGCTATTAGAACAAACGTAACTTATATAGGATGCCCCATGGGTATGGTGGATCCTAACAATCTGTCTACGCATCCTAGTTCTAAACTCTCCATTGTAAGTTTATCGAACACTTATAATTCTTTGATGTTTAGGATTAATTATTAATTGAAGTCTTATGGTATTTGAGATTCATAAGACTTAACACATTTCCAAATTTTATTATCTGTCGTGACGAAATTCGGAAAGCATGACAGTTGTACTGATAACATTTTCCAGGTTTCAACCAATGTGAAAACCAACAGTTTTCATAGCATTAATAAGTCACATTATTGATACGATGTGATTTTTCATAATTTTACGATTCTTAAATCTTCACTACTAGAAAACAACCATTTAATGACGTGTAAACAATGACACTCACTGATAGAGGATGCGCATTTATGCGTGCCCTAAAAATTAATGTCTATTTTGCAAAATTTGAAGGATAGAGGACACGCATTTGTGCGTACCCTAAAATTAGTGTCAAAAAAGAAAAAAAGGAAATGCGGAGGGCGCCTTTCATAAAATGTGCGTCGTCTAAATGTGTCGCTTTAAAACATTTTATTGAAACACACGTTTTTAAGGCGGGATTTCACCCGCCTATTGAATCCAAAAAATTAAACCCCCTTCTTCTTGTTTATAGTTATCAGTCAAAAATTAAGCAATGTTCTCTTCCATTTTGATTTAGATCGATAGTTCACTACAATGTTGGGTGTGAGTTTTTGGATAATGCTTCTGATGATTCTGATGATGTATCAGTTAGTCGGCAACAGAAAAATAGAAGATAGAAGAAGAAGAAGAAAAGCGAACAAACGATATTTTTTGACCTGGTGTGTTAATCCTTGATCAGGTCTTCAGAGTGAAGAGGAGATCTGAGGCTCAATTGAAGAAATATGAGCGCTTCTAGGTGGGTTTGCTCTGGCCGCCCATTATTTGAACTTATACCGCATCACCGCCTCAATTAGCTGCCTAAAGGTCAGTCACTCTCCCTTTTCCAACCCCGGTCCACTTTTTGCCCACATCTTGCTTCGTCTTGCAGCCACATATCACCGCCTTATGTTTCACTTATATCTGTATTTTTTTTCTATTATTGACTAATCCAATTTTCTCCAAACACATTCGATGGTCTCGCATCTTCTCATTGTATGCTAGGGACAGAGGTCACGGACAACTAACATTCATCCATCATACCTTAGAGGATGATGCTTTCATGGAACACATCTTACACCTGCTTCCCCCTTTTCCACCTCCATAGGATGAACCACCTTCTCCTTCCTTTGTCTTGCGGCCACAAAATACGATTTTTGTTTTGGCTAGGGAATGATTTTGTTGTCGCAATTTAGGCCAACTGGTCGGTGGAGTCTAGGTGAGCGAATAACACCCGTACGATGATCTTTGGGTTTCTTTCTTTTCCTTATTCTACAAACTAATATGTTTTTTCTGGTTTTTTAAGTAAGGAACCTTGATTATTACCTTAATGATCGATCATAGAAAGAGGTTGGTGTCATCTATGGTGTTATTAACTGTCTCAATAAGCCCTAGGTTTGATAATGATTGCATGTGTTCTAACGACATGGTACACCTGAATCTAACTTCCCTTGTTTAACTCAAATTTGCAGTTGTGATATAGAATACTTGAAATTTTTTCTTGTCTATGATATAGAAACAACAAGCTGGTAGTAGTGGTACTAGTAATCAATCTCATATGCCAAGCTCTGGAATTAACACATAATCATACCAAACTTCTCCATCAAATCAGGTAAACCTTCTAGAGTCTTTTCACCAATTTTAATCATGAGAAATATTACTTAATCACGAGAAGTTTGTGTCTGCATATGTTGTAGAGACAATGCATGGATTAAAAATGAAGAAGATAGAAAAAGCTAGGAATGGAAGAAATCAGAATGCCATGGTAATGAGCTTCATTGACAGGTGAATTTTGATCTTACTAAATCTCTGTTATTATGTGCCAAGAATAGGAAAGTTGCTATCTTGTTGTTTTCAATCCTTAATATTATGGTGGAGTTGTATATAATACATCATACCTTTATGAGTTTGATGATTTTATTAACGAAGATGACTCCAATAATTGTGTAATATTTTCATGTAATTAAATAAAGAATCCAAGTTGGGATGGCAGATTATGATGTTAGCTGTGGCATATTGTCTAAAGTTTTTCTAGTTAGAAACTTTCAAAATCCATGGAATTCTAACATCTTTGATGAGGATAACAATACAAGGACAACTTAGGAATATTAATAGATTTTAAAACAACTTTAAAGAAGAATCTCAAGTGGCAAAGGAATTGATACTGAAATCTGGACTTTCTATCTAGCTACATTCACCCTGAAGTGGAAAGCGATCTTTATTCCAATCTTGGTGTATGATATAAAGCAAATTTTTTCCCTTTAACATCAGTTGAGTCTCATTTCAATGCAAGCCAAATGCAATACAACCTCTTGCACATAACATTTCAGTCATTTAGTAAAGCAGTAAAACATTAGAAAATAGAAAGGGCTAAACTGAGGTCTTGTATAAATAGAAACACATGTCATTCTATATCATCACATTTCATTTTTTACCCTTTATATCAACAGTTGTAGAAAGGGCTCAAAACCGGGAACTGGACCGGACAATAACATGCAACCATTACTTATACTTATAATTGTATTTCTTTTTACATGCATCCAAAAAGACAACAGAAAGTTTTCCATGATCTATTAATGTCAAAGTTGAAGAATCTTGTGAAGTGGAGTCTTTTAAATTCATAAAGAGTTCTCAATTTAATGGGCCAACATCATTCATTGCTTCTGAATCTAGAATCTAAGTTGAAGAGTGTTTTGAATGCAGAGAGGGTACTCATAATAATATGCCAGCAACATTCTTTGTTGTTGAATCTGGGATCTTTTAGGCAATGTATACAGACAATTCTATTGTGTTCCCAAATGTCAAATTTCTTGTCCATTCAGATAATTTTACCCTCATGACTTATCACTTTTTACAGCAAGAAGATCTGTTTCACACTTACTATTCTTCTCATGGGAGTTGGTATTGCAACTGTAACTAACCTACAACTCAACATGTTGGGCAGTGTTTTATCCCTGCTCAGATTGTATTCTTGCTTTAAATATTTTGAATCAAAAGGGTATTTATGTCTTTTTCACATATGAGAGATCCAAATCAAATCCTTGTACCACCTTTTTTGGGTGAGGCAAAAGATTGCAATTTTGTCCCATTGACAAGCATTCTAGGCCTTTTTTTAATGGTGAGAACCACAAGGGTATTTATGTCTTTTTGGGTAGGACAAAAAATTACAATATTTTTGATTTTTCACATTGACATTTGCTATGTTATGTCATGTGGGACCCATATGTTGAATCTTAACAGATCTATCTCAGATGACAAATACAATCCAAAAGAAATACAACATACTCCTCTAGTGCTGGTTAGTACCAAAAATGCCCTTTTATTTTTAATCACTTGAAGTTCAATGCAAGAAACATCAACATAATTTCATTGATTTGTTTATATGATATTTCAGACACAGAGATGAGAATTTATGTTTCAATTGCCTTCAGATGCTACGACAGTTATGGGAATTTCTATTTCAGTTGACTTCAGATGAGAATTTCTGTTTATATGATACATCAGAATTTATGTTTCAGACACAAAGATGAGAATTTTTGTTTCAATCGTTTCTCACTTTCGGTTGTTGTTCTTCCTAGTTCTGATCTTCTCGCCATTTGCCATCTTAAAGCAGGTCCGACGACCGACGGTATCAGCCCCCGAGGCTCCGACTACACCTCTCCGCCTCCGCCTACAGCGTCGCCTGCCGCAGGTCCGCCTCCAGCTCTGCCTCCCTCTCTGATAAGGTACATCCTAAGCTAGTGAGCTTAGTTGTTCAGGTCCGTGTCAGTATATTTCCATTTCATAGATTCATAGTTTTACATAGGGTGATTCTGATAATCGTTTTGGATACAGATAACATGGGGTGAAATAATAAGAAGTTGCAAGAATTCATTAACGGTTGGTGCTCTGATACCAGATGTTGAACTCTGAAATAATAAGAAGTCACACAGAAGTACTAAATACCTTAAATGGTTTATTCATGAATCAACGGCTGAATATATATATATATATATAGCCAGTACAAAGCTAATTATGCTTAAGAAAAGGCACTACAACTAAAGATTAGAAACGAATAAGAACATGAACATAAATCACTGATGGCTAAACTATAGGCATTATATTTTATAAACTGTATCTCCAAAACATAAACAATCCAAGTTAGAACTATTAAAGTCACCTTCCAAGTATAGAATGAGAGATTTTGATCATCTTTTAACAAAGACTAAGTCTTCTGGTTGAAAGCGAATGAATAGACTAGAATGGTAAGTCTTGCCCTGATATTTTTCAAGAGAAGTGTGCTGTTTTCCCATATGAATCTTACAGTTGATCTAGGTTTTTGATGATTTCAATTTCATGTATCTTGTTAGATAACATGGTTGAATATTATAAGGTGACTGGCAGGAATCTTGTTCAGCAAGACCTATGTATGTTCTGTCCTTTCTTGGTTTGAATTGAAAATTACATTTCTATGATGCCAACATAAACAAAAACCAAAAAGATGAATCTTTATGCTAACGAGTCTAAATACAAGAAAAAGTAACATACTTCGATTTATTTGTGTATTTCAGCCTCATACATTCATTTCTTTTTATCATGATTTTGTACTTTCAGTATAATTTTTTTTTCTTATTAAGACTTGCTTTGAAAAATCCTTCGAAATATAGCACTGTACTTTCACATTTATTCCTTCAATGTTTTTTGAAAAATCTAAGTGATTATATAAGTTAATTTTTTTGTATTTAAGTATAAGTATAACTGGGTTGATTTTTCAATGTACAATGCAGTAATAGGAAAAACTGGAAGTAGGATGCTATAATAAACAAATCAGTGGAAGCAAGTTTCTATTTCTTGCATTTAAAACAGGTGTAGAATTTCGGATCAATAATTTCTTACATCCTTTTTGCAGCTTGTCTGGTGAACTTTGAAAAGATATAATTCGGATCCAGATTACAAGCTCTTGCATGATCAAGGTATCAATTCTCTTTGTTGACAATTCAAGATGTTATATAAGTTTATCTGCAAAATTGATACTTTATAAGATAAGGGCACATTGATTTGCAAATGAATTTTCCAAAACAATTTACTTGTATGTTTAATGTCAAAACTTGAATGTAAGAGATATGATATTTTCCTTTCCATCTTTACTAATTTTTGAAAATCCAATTCCAATTCCAATTCCCATGCAGCCTAGTGCTACAACAAGAAATAATGCGCAACAAGTTGAAAGGCAAAATTCTGAGGTTTCTTATTATGCAGATGATGAAGATCCTAATCGGAAGAAGTACACTAGGCGAGGTGAGAAAGTTGGATCTTTTAATACCAAGGGAATTTTAGTCTTTTCACCATATTGGACTTGGAAAATAAATTTTGTAATTTGTAGGGACATTTCGACACAACTTTCTTCGGTCAACCTGTAATAATGATTGTGAACAGACGTAACATGCCTGCAAAGAATGACCATTTTGCCCTTACTACTGTTATTACAACCGAGGGCAAAATATCTTCCACTAAATCTGTTGTTTTACATTATTACAAGTTGACAATGTAAATTTTATTCAGAAAAAGACATTTGGATTTGCACTTTCCATAATTCTAACGTTAAGGTTGCCTCAAGTACTTGATAAATTAGATCAAATACTATGGTACTTACATAACCCTACTACTCACCTTTCATTTCATGGATTATTATTATTATTATTATTATTATTATTATTATTATTATTATTATTATTATTATTATTATTATTCAAGAAATACTTTAATGTGTGTGTGGCAGTGTAAGTACGAGTGCCATATAGGGTGGAATTGAAGATGAGTCTAGGTTACAACTTACAACTTGCTCTCCAATCTCCATCTGTTGTTTCTGCAAAAAGACACAAATCCCCTTCTGATGTAAAATATTTATAAAAATTTAGGATTTAAGTCAAAAAGAAACATGTGATTGATGATTTTGATTTAATTTTGGTGATGTGACAGGTGGCAAGACAGATTGGAGTGCGTATTGTTCCTGAAAACTCAAGTCAGGTATGTTATCTACTGTACTTCCTGTTTTGACCTAATTTTTATATAATACGTAAATCTTATCGTTTATGAGAGATTTTGAATTTATAATTTATATCAAATGAATAAACAAACTTGGAGACATAATGGAAATGACTTTTGAATTTATAATTTGTATGTTAAATATGTCACTGCATTTACAATTTTAATGTTGATTATCACCCACATCAGCACTTGCTAACCATATATTCAAAATCCTATTTACAAAATGATCCAAAGAATCATTTTCCTAAGCTTAGTGGCCTAATTGGCATTGGAAAAGAAAATAGACAAAAAATATATAGTTGGATGCCATACCAACTCTATTATATCATCTTGTATTGTATTGCATGTTAAGTTACCAATTTTCTATGTGCAGGTTCTGACAGCTCTAGCAACCTCCTTCCTTGACCTGTAGCCTCTCAAAGTTCCTGCATCAGGTTATTCTTTTAGAAATGAAATTGTCAAAGGTGATTGTCAGAGGGAATTTAGTCATGGATTTCTTTTAATGTTGTACATGTTTTGTTTTCTATAATAGATATTATGTAATATTAGCAATGTGTTACATTTATTTACTATTTGAATGATTATTTGTATTTGACATATTAGTGTAATGAATTATCATTATTTTTTATGGTATTTTATTTTGTATTATGAGACTTTTAATGTGTTATTTAATTTTAAAATATTAGTAAATCTATCAAAAATATATAATTTTAAAACACTTGAAATTATGTCACGCAAAACTGTGTGTCATCTTCCTTTATGACAGGGGCTTTCTTGATACGCATTGCATGTCATAAACACGCGCATCGTAAGGTTACGACACACAAATGTGTGTCGTCTTCCTTTATGACAGGGCCTTCCTTGATACGCATTGTGTGTCATAAATGCGTGTCGTAAACGCGTGTCATAAATGCGCGTCGTAAGTAGGTGACGCGCAAAAGCGTGTCGTCTCTCGTTATGACAGGGCCTTCCTTGACACGCATTGCGTGTCATCTGAGCGTTTTACGACACGCATTGCGCGTCGTAAAAGGCTGTTTTTCTAGTAGTGCTTGAAGTTGATCATATTATTTTATGTGACGAACATTCATAATTTAGTAAAAATTAGTTATACTTTTATAATTAATATAAAAATATATTAATAAAATTTACATTCATTTTTACACAATCTTTTACAATAAAGTTAAATTTGATAATTTTAACCAATAAATATGTATTTTCATAAGTTTAGTTTTTTCACCACGTATGTCAGTGTATTTTCCTATTACACGATAAATATGTAGAAAATTATTTTTGATTACATAATATCTTAATATACATCTTAAAAATCACGACGAACTATGAGCATATTATCTTTCAGCAATCTACTCTAACTTGTATAGTTTATTAATGATTTATCACATTTTAGATTGCTATTTAATAAGTGTTTGACCAATAATAAAGTATGATGCTATTATGCGTATAAAAAATGACAATCATCAAAACTTTAATAGACACACATTTTTCTCCCCCAAATATTAAAGAAATAAAAATGGAACCGTAGAAACTCACATTCAATGCGTGTTCTCGAACCCTGTTCGTTTGGTGAAGCTTTTCGTGAATAACCGCAAAGTAACCATTTTTTGACTTTCAAATGTTTTCGGGTTTATTTGTAATGCTTTAAAGTAAAGGTACTTGTTTTCAATTATTTTATATTTAGAAGAAAAGGTTGTTTTGTGATTTATTTAACACCAGGGGACTAAATTTGTAATAAATTATATCCAAGAGGGCTGCTTTTAAAATGTTTAAATCACTTGGGGCGTGCTTTGAAAAAGTTTATGTCAAAAGACCAGATTTAATTTATAGACCATAAGTGCAAGGGCTTGTTTTGTCAAAATCACCAAGTGTACAAAAAGAGGATACAGGCGTCTTCTTCATCTGATCGGGGGAAAGGAAATGACGCGAACGGTAGCAGGATCGAATGGGTCCGGCGGTGCCTCAAAGTTCGCGAGGAGGGAAGAAGGGATCCGGCGAGACCGACGATTCCACTGCGAGTTCCTGTCCGTCATCGGTAGCGAGGAGGACCCAGGGAAACAGCAGTGAGGTCGAAGCGGGAGGCATCTCCGATGGTGAGGTGCGAAAGGGGGGGTGAGGGTTCGGTGTGGCTAAGGGGTTCGCGAAAGGAAAGAGGCCAGAAAGGGTTTCGTGGATTGGCTTCGCAAACCGATGTGGTCTGCTGGGTTCGACGGGCCGAAGGGAAGAGCGCGATGGGGGAGGGCAGCAGCGTCGTAGCGTTAAGAAAGGGGGTCGAGGGATCAGAGGGGGCGGTCGCCTCCCGTGTTTTGCTCCGGGGAAACACCCTCTTCGGTTGGTTTTGCTCTCGGTGGTTGAAAGGTACGTGGACGGGGGCTGCTCCGGTAGCTCCCCTGATCTTCTTCCTATTTCTTCTTTTTTTTTTATAGAAATCATTGAAAATTGGATATTTGGGTTTTCTTTTGACAGAAATTGATATAGGGAAAACATGTTTGGGTTTTATTGTTTGGAAGGAAAAGGAAACACGAAGAAGAAACGGGCAACTGCCCTCTTGGTTGTTTTTGGCAGCAATCGAAGGAGGTGGCTGCAATGGTTGATCAAGGGGTGTTTTACATCTGTGTAGAGACATAGAACGTGTGGGAGGGAGTGATTGCATATAATACTTGTGATTTTTATAGGATTTTGGATTTTGTAAGTCCACAGGATATTCCCACATATGTATAAGGTACATATGTATAAGGTTGGACAGAATCAAAGCGGGAAAGGGGTGAAGGAAGCTTCCTCACTCTGGAATACCATATTTTGGGTGACGGAAGCAACCCGCGGGAAAGAAATGGGGGAGGGGGTGTCGCAGTCTCTCTCCTCATTCTATTGGACAATTTTTTTTAAATCTTTTCTAATATTTATAAAATTTTATACCTACTAAAAAAATATTTAAAATGTATCAAAATTAATTGTTTTTATTTCCCTGGAAAATGAGTATAATATATGTAAAAAATATATTTAAAAACAAATAAAAAAATAATGAGGGAAACTTTCCACCCATTCTTTGAGTTTAGGTGAGGGAAAGGAAAATGAAAGAAATGGTGTTGTGACCTACAAAAAGTGAGAAAAATCCTTCTCATACCCTCCGGTCTAAGTAATTGAGGATTTACAACATATATCATTCATGTATTTGATTATTTAGCAAAATACATATCATACAAATAGTTGGATAATTTAATCATACATAATATATTTTTGTGATGTATATATATTTCGGGGGGTTTAATGTATAATCATGCATATGGAAACATTCTACAATAATGTTATTATATTCTATTGTCTACTTTCATTAATTACAAACTCGATTTCTTAAAATATTTCAACCGTGTTTATTGGTTGGGTCGGATTTGGCGAGTTTAAAAGTTCAAACGGAATTAAATCCCGCTATATGGGACTTCGTGAAGTGGTGTTTATGGATTCCTCATTTGAATGGTTAAATTTGATACATTTCATGAAACTGAAAATGTTTTAAACTTTCGCGAATAATTGTTTCGGATTCAACACATTTTACTAATATGATTTTCATCGACATTAAAAATATTACAAAATATAACAAGGAATATATTGTAATCTGAATTGAATAACATGTTCAAAAGTAGTTTGCCAGACTCATAGTTATTCCAAACGAAATAGTATACGGCTCGTTTCAAGAAATAAGATAACTACTGATTTTTATAACTTTAAAATATAGTAACTTTCTCGTACGATCTCCGTTTTGGACGTTCTTTATATCCACGAAATTAGGAGAACGTAATTTATTCAAAAATTTTATCAATAACTCTCAAATAAACTTAATGCAAAAATTTATTTTTAACGTCATCAATAAATTAAATTTTTGGCGATTTTCAATTTGATCTTCAATGATAGATGTTTCGAAATGTTCTAATAGAAATTATGAATATAATATATTTAATATGCATTATAAGCATATAAGTACACACAATTGGTCCTTGATAAATAGCATTTCGTGGTGGTTTGACCACCGAACACTCACCGATTTTTACCAATTGTAACATTATCCCTCCGTTGAAAGGAATTTTGTCCCGAAATTCAACATGTAGATAAAATATTATATGACAATTGGTGGTAATTTCGTTTCTCTTGGTCCATACATGATCTATCTAAATTCGATTTAAGCCGCATAGCTCCAGATTAGATAACTGATTCAAAATATGACTTTACCACAGGTCACAACTTAATAGGGATTTTGGAATATGACCGAATCAAATATTTTAAAGATAATTGAATCTTGAATACAATACTACGGTGATGTACTTTCCCAAATATGAACCACTAGTGAGGTTTCCTAGTACACTCATTGAGATTGGCATATGAAAGAGTGGCGTGGATGCCATTTTGTCCTTGAGATAACTTGAAATGAATATCAGGACCTAGTTCTATTAAGAATTTCTAAGGTCATTTGGGATGCATGCTTAACTTGACTCGTTCTCTAAGCCGAATCATTACTCCAAAAGAGAAAGCATTTTAAATTTATCTAGTCCGACTTAGAAGTCAAAAGACTTACTTCTTCTATTCACATAACTCTCTTATGATTCATGACCAGTCTAAAATCTTTCTCCGGCTCACACAATCTTTTTGGTGATCCCGTAAGTGATTCGTAGATCCAAATGCAACATATCATCTTCATGTTTTTTGCTCAGTTTTGTAACTCTAATCGTTGTTCAACATGTCGAGTATTGACGCTTGCAACCGTATAACGCCTAAAACGGTGTGAATTTGATGCCGATGTGATAACTATCATTGCAGAAAACTCAATTAACGAAAATGAGTATTCCATGTAATATCCATAGTCTGTCAAACAAGTTCAAAGCATATTACTCGTGTCGAGATGGTTCATTCATCCTGACCATTAGGGATGTATAGATATGCTTATGCCTAAGCGCCCACTCAAGGATTTCAATAATTGTCAAAATTACTAGGTGAGTTCTCCATCTTAACGAGAGATGATAGAGATTGCGCCTCTTGTAGTCTGAAGATTTCTTTGGATTGCTTTTGTATGAGGTCCATCGAAGTTGGTTCCCAATTTTACTTGGGTATTTCTTTATCATTACCCTAGTCTTTAGTGTTTTTGACATTCTGCATTTGGTATAAGTTTGTTATTTATCATTGACAATGACGATCCATTCGCACCTGTTCACACAAACCAAGGAAGCTCAACTTGAAGCCTTGAAACCAGAAAACGTGACAGGTGAGGCATTGAGAGGGATGGATAAAAGCCTAGAAGTCAAGGAGGACAGAGCTCGCTATCTTATGGACCGGATCTGGACATCGAAGTTCGGTGGATTCCGAGACGTTGTCATGAACGAAGCACACAAGACTCGATATTCCATCCATCCAGGATCGGATAAGATGTATCTAGACCTTAAAAAGTTATACTGGTGGCTGAACATGAAAGTCGAGATTGCGACTTATGTAGGCAAGTGTCTGACTTGCGCCAAGGTCAAGGTGGAATACCAGAAACCCTCAGGACTACTACAACAGCCTGATATACCTGAGTGGAAATGGGAATGGATAACCATGGACTTCATAACCAACCTGCCTAAGACGTCAAGCGGGCTTGATACCATATGGGTGATCGTAGACAGATTGACCAAGTCTGCGCACTTCCTGCCGATAAAGGAAAACGACAAGATGGAGAAGTTAACGAGGACGTACATTAAGGAGGTTGTGCGACTGCATGGTGTACCAATATCCATTATCTCCGACCGAGATAGTAGATTCACCTCGCGATTTTGGCAGTCCATACAGAAATCTTTGGGAACTAGGCTAGACATGTTGAGAGTCTGTGTGATAGATTTTGGTAAGACATGGGATACCCATTTACCGCTTATCGAATTCTCCTATAATAACAATTATCACACTAGCATTAAAGTCGCTCCATTCGAGGCTCTCTATGGTCGCAAGTGCAGATCACCCCTGTGTTAGGCCGAAGTGGGGGATACCCAGCTGGCTAGGGGGCAAGTCCCTAACAGCGCCCTCACTTGTCCTGAAATCATAAGGGAGACCATGGAAAAGATAGTTCAAATTCGATAATAAGAAAACATCAATTGGAAAATTTGTGTGTTTGAATTTCCTTAGCCTTGATAATGCTAAACAATGAACCAAAGCGATAAAACACTATTTCTCACTCATCAGGAGTGTGTAGGACACTAAAACATGGCTTAACGGGGTTTACGGATCTTGCATTGTGAAGTCGGATACTCAAAAAGGTCATAAATAGAACCTCTCTTAAATCTCTTTCACTCTATCTCTCTATATTACAAATCTCTCTCCGTATGTGAAATCTCTCCAAGTATGTCAAATCTCTCCCAAATCTCTCCAAGAATGTGAAATCTCTCCCAAATCTCTCCAAGAATGTGAAATCTCTCCCAAATCTCTCTCCGTATGTGAAATCTCTCCAAGTAAGTCAAATCTCTCCCAAATCTCTCTAAGAATGTGAAATCTCTCCAAGTATGTCAAATCTCTCCTAAATCTCTCCAAGATTGTGAAATCTCTCCCAAAATCTCTCTCAAAACCCCTTTCGATTTATTTTGATCATTTGGGGGCATCCCGGTACTTGGTTTGTTGAGAAAACACTCAAAGAGGGGAGATATTTTGGAAAATAGCCCCTCAAGGCCGAAGCCTCTCTATAGGGGCCAAGTCCTCTTGGATCCGAGGCCACAATGATCTGAGTACGAGGCCCTTGAGCAGCCGCAGTCTTCGGACCGCAATGGGTAGCCGCAGCAACCAGACCGTAGCCAGCGAGCTGCAGCAAGCCGACCGCAGCAAGCCGACCGCAGCCAGTGAGCCCCCTGTAGTAGTAGCTTGGATCTGCAGCCTCCCCTTCTCCTCGGACCGCAACCAGGCAACTTAGCCCCTTCGGTTTTAGGCTGCTGATGACCGAGACTTCGCCTTGAACTTCGGATTTCAGCACTTTCTACCCGGTTTTCAACATTTTAAACATTTTAAGCCCGTTTATAATTATGTTAACGTGGGATTTTCTCCAAAAATCATATTTTAACATATAAGACCCTAAATATTCATAATTTAGACATATTTTTATGGAAATATTTATTTAAGAATAAAATCTTTTAAGTGAGATCTTGAGGTGAAGTGTGGATCTTGCCATAATATTTGACACAAACAACCACCCCATGCCCATTCCTTTGACCAGCTATTGTACTCCCCACTACTCCTAGTCACCACAAGGCACTACCCCACTCCTTTCCCAGCAGCCCACGTCCAAATGAGCTAGAGAACTCTCTTTCACTCTTCACGTCACTCATTTCCTCCAAGTATCAAACATCACTTTTCTCTCAAATCCTCTCACTCCAATTTCGAGATGTAAGGGCTGATCATCAAACTTTCTCTCATTTTTGGTAAGTTTCATCATTCTCTTTATGGTTATTACATCCCCTTTTACTCAAATCATAGATTGCCTACACAAACATCATCTAATTCATGTTACATCTTCGAATCTTCAAGTGATCCTTCAAGTATTCTTCAGTTGAACACTTCTCATCTTCACCATTCACCCACTGAATACAAGTTAAAACACCAAGAACATAACTAAACTTTTCTAACAGCTTTCATCATAAAAGTTGTACAACATTCACGGAATGTTTTGGACAACTTAAACATTTTAGTTTTCAAAACTGTATTAGGTGCAAATAGTTCAAGTTATTACCTTTAAAAGGACTACTTGCACATCTCCATACGATTTTTCTACAATTTATGGTGATTTTACAAAACTGCCTATCATTTCAAACATCAATCCGGACCAGTCTATGATTATGGACTTGTTCACACAAGTTAGAGGTCACTAAAAATCTTGAGAAAAATTATAGAGAAACTAAACTCATTTTCCAAACTCTCAGAATTTTTGGATTCTAATTTGGACCTTTGATGATTTTTCTACAAATTTTCTAAGAACAGGGATAGAAAATGTTATCAACAGGAAAATGCATCAATCTCATTTCACCTTGTAGCATGTTGAGCAAGGTGTATATCTTTATGTGATTATATGTTTTTGCAATATATGACATTATTGTCTTAGTAGGTAGACATACATCAGTTAATAAATGGAGTTTTCTAGATAGAGGATAGAAATAACGATTTGTTATAATCAAAGCACATCTATTACGTACAAACGTTTGAATAAATTATGTTATGTATAGTTTATGTACATTATCACTTTTACCCTTGTTTTGATAAACTATAATAGGTATAGTTTATGATACATCACATAACACACTCATACAAAAAGGGTACATTTATACAAAAAGGAATTTCCATTACATTACGCATGAATTCGTTAATGACTTTTGTGAGACATTCGCTTCACCTTACCAATAAGTCATGTATTGTAACCAGAGTCTCCTGGAGGGAGAGCGTGATAGTTGTATATAGATCTATATTGGGATTGACAAACCCACACCTGAGCTTCTTGCAACAGCTAGACCGACAGGTCTGTGGTGACGGATGTCATAACAGTTCCGACGCCTGAAGAACGTCGTTTCAGGCCTACTAGGTCATAGTATGGTTATAATAGCTCACATTAAGTATTAAAAAACATAGAATTTATGGGGAATTCATGTAGATCAAACGAGTTTACGTAGATTTAAACTTGCATTATTTTATCATAAGTATAACAAATTACTTGTACACCTCGGTCTTTGGGTTTTAAGACTACTTTTACATATTAAGGAAAATATTGGATTTTTCTTGAACAAACACTACTATTACAAGAAAAAGATTTTCATAAACTGTCTACAAATGCTTATGAACTCACCAACCTTTGTGTTGACACTTTTTCAAACAACTTGTATTCTCAGGAAATCACTAAACATGTAACCAAGTGCTTTTGAGGATGAGACGTTAAGGCGTCAAACATTTCACATTTTGTCAACATATTGTAATTGATTTGGAAACATGTAATTCATACAATAATGTAACTTTTTCAATTATATATATGTTGGTTGTGTTTGCTTAAATCACTATTGTAATTGTTGTTATGATGCTATACATGAAGTCCTCCACCCCCGGACGTTTCCGCCATCCTTGGTTTGGGGGTGTGACAGATTGGTATCAAAGCATGGTTTATAGTGAATTAAGTATATCAAACAACATAAGATATACAAACTATAAACAAATTTGGGACTAAAAGTCTCTGATTTTTAAAACATTTTAACGGGTTATACTTTTAGAAAATAAATAGTTTTCTCGTTTAAAAGTATACCTACATGCATTACATACTCGCGTAGTGTCATAACTAGAAGAACATAAAGTAAAAGAAGAGGAGTTGAACGCTACGAGTATGCCTTGGTATGAGTAATCAGTTCTGGGAAGGATATATCCTGATCAACTATATCTGTCCAAGCAGTGACTTACTCATACTGGGGGATAGTCGTAGGGGGCAACAAATCTAATAACCTAACTTCACTCTACAAAGAATGCTCTAAGAAGCAAATCTAAACATTTAAAATACTATAGGAGTATTTGTATGTTGCTATAGCGCAATGTTATTATTATTAACCATTACTTGCTTCTTACACCCCTATTCTCGCACAAATGACATGGCAGGATTCCACTTACCAGGAGATCCATATTTTCCCAATCAGGGAAATGTCGGCTGGATTGAAGAAGAGCCCGAAGAGCTGATTGAAGAGGACCCCGAAGAGGATCCCAAAGAGGAACCCGAAGAAGAAGAAGAGGATGTAGATGAAGAAGAAGAAGAGGAAGATGATGAGGTAGACATGAATGAGGACGAAAGTGAAGAAGAACCAGAGGAGGAAGTCTTCAACCCTCCTTACATTGCCAGGGTGCCTGCGAACCGCTTTGGCCACAACGGGCCTGAGCCCCGTTGGGCAACCGTGACCGAGAGGTGGATCCGACAACAATGCCAACGGTCACCATATGGCGACCAACGAGGTGACTATGACCTCAGCCACGGGGGACCCGCTGATAGAGCCCTCCCCGTCATGGTCCAACACATCACGAATTTGGGGAACCAGAGTAGGGAAATGGCAGATCAGGTTTGAAATCTCAGCGTTGTTACGACAGCCACCGATGCACGCACCAGGGATTTGGAAAGGGACTTCTATCCAGTGGACCAACTTATCGAGGACCTTACCATTTCTCGACTCGAGGTAAGGGAGTACCAGGAGAGGCATGTAGCTCTCGAGGAGAGAGTGATCGCGGCCGAACGCCGGATTGCAGAGCTTCAGGGAGCCTCGACCTCATCTCAGGGCCACCATGGACCAGATGCCACCCGCCGCGAGTAGTGTTCGCACTGCTCATGTTATGTTATAAAACTAGGATTTAGAGTATGCGTTGGTGCTACTCTTTCTTGCGGATAGGTTGGCCCCGCGATTAAGTGATTACACTAGTCAAAGGGCTTTTGTGCCGCCAAAATTTTTCTATTACTTTGATGTAATGTGGACCCCTATGAGGTCACGTTTCCTTAAAACATTATGTACTAAAAGTTTATCAATGAATTTGGCATGCATTTTACTTCATTTGATGTTGGCATGAGTTTTTACTATGTAGTATTACAAACAAATTTACAACTGATAACTCTAAGATTCTTTTTAGTGTACCTCGTTGTTATGTGTAATTAAAGAAGTAATCGACCTAGAAATGATGAGTCCGCCTTAGGACCTGTTCCTTGTTTGGTTGTGGACTTAGGGAAGACTCATTAGTATCAACAACTTATTCAAATTTTAATTACACATAACTGGGACACATCGAGCGAATCTTAGGAGTGGGTCAGACTCGGAACTGAACACATGACTCCGTTTGAGTCACCACTATTTAATTCATAAGTTTAATTGCGTAAATTTTTTTATGAATTACTTGATAATGCAATAAAGTCGGGATATAATACGAATGAGATAAAACAGGTAACACTCGACTCGTTATTACTATTGAAGTATTACCAACTTGTCATTTAAAATTATGACAGAACTATGCCGCCAAGGAAAAGACGAAGACCTTCCAGTAGCGCAGCACCACCTCCTCCGCCGCCGCCACCACAATTTGACCCAACAATGTTCCAGGATGCAGTAACAGCAGCTGTGGCGGCAGCTATGTCACAAATCGGCCCTAATGGCAATGGTGGATCCGGATCTGGTGCTACACCCTCTAACCAGGGTGATAGTTCGGGACGCACAAAGGAATGCACCTACAAGGACTTCACAAATGGCAAACCTGATACCTTCAATGGGAGCGGGGGCGTCATCACACTGATGCAATGGTTCGAAAGGACTGAAGCAGTCTTCGAAATCTGTGCTTGTCCCGAAGCAAGCAAGGTCAAGTTCGCGGCATTCACTTGTTGGATAAGGTGTCTAAGTCCATAACTATTTCGGGTGTGTACTTGACCCGACCCGGCATGGTCCATTTGGGTTGCATGACACCATGCAATTGGATAGACTAAATGAGAGAAATAACACTTGGAGATTATTAATATATTATAAGTTCTAATATATTAATAATATTATTTGATTAGTTTGATCAAAGAATTAATTTGGAATTAATTAAGTGATCAAAGGATAACTAATTAAATATATGGGTTGATTATGTAAATCATTCATATCTTGTATAGTGGGCTAAGAGGCTCCATGGATTATCAAGTTGGGCTCTACCCATAGGATGCTCCATGGATGCTCCATGGGAGTTACAAACCCATGGGTCATGGAAATGAAGAGTCATGACACATTAGGGTTTACATGGTGTAACCCTAGATGTGTCAACACTATATAAGAGTCCCATTCTCCACCAAAAATCGGCTAGACATAAGAAACTAGAGGGCTTGGCCGATTTTAAGAAGTGTGTATTATCTCAAAGGTCTTTCCAAGAGCATTTGGTGTTGTGTGAAGCATTTGAGGCATCACACTTGGGGTGCTAGGCTCACAAGGTTTCAAGGAACATAAGCAACAACAAGGTAAGTTATTCTATCTTTCATTCAAGTTAAAATTGTTCCCCATGTATGCTAGATAGGAATATAACCTTTGAAATTCAACTTTGCATGATAATTAGACAAACATAGATCCAAGGTTATTAGGGTTACATGTACACTTAGGAAGTGTTAGAATGCCCATAACCCATCATCACTTTCACCGGTAGGGCTCTCACTTGGTGGAATGGCCGAGTTAAATCACTTACTCCTGTAGTGGCTAACTCCATAAACTGGGAAGATTTGAAAGCATTAATGCTAAAGGAGTATTGCCCGAGGGGCGAGATCCAAAAACTCGAAGAAGAACTCTGGAACCTCAGAATGTCAGGCACAGATCTTGAAGCTTACACTACCCGGTTCAATGACCTAGCACTCCTCTGTCCATCAATGGTGACTCCAGAAGGAAAAAAGGTGGAACAATACCTCTGGGGACTATCATCCCAGATTCAAGATAGTGTACTGGCCTCGAAACCTACTACTTTGAGAGTGCCAAGGAATTGGCACATCAATTTATCGATCACAGGGCCAACCGTGGTACCGTGATCGCCACCACCGACCAAGCAAAAGGAGGAAACAACAAGAAGAAGTTCTGGAACCATAAAAAGAAGCAACCGGCACTGGACCCCGCAAAGAAGCAACAACTGTTGTTGTCCGTGCTGCCACTACTGCTACCACTCCAACACCACCGAAGCAATATGCTAGAAATCTCCCTAAGTGCAACAAGTGCAACTACCACCACAATGGTTCCTGTCGGGAAATGCACTGCAAAAGCTGCAACAAGAAAGGGCACACCGCTCGTTTCTGTAAAGCGCCAGCATAACCGAGCAACCAAGTTGTCAATGCAGGGGCAAGCCAAACCTGCTATGGATGTGGTGAAGCAGGACACTTCAGGAGAAACTGCCCCAAGGCACAAACTCCTAATGCTGGTGGTGTAGGGAGGGTCCTGGCAATAGGACACTGGGAAGCAGTCAAGGATCCTACAGTGGTTACCGGTACGTTCATCCTCAATAACTCTTATGCATGCGTACTTTTCGATAGTGGGGCAGAAAGGAGTTTTGTGAACCACCAATTCAAACATTTACTTAAGCAAAATCCCCAGTCATTAAAAGATTCATACGTCGTAGAAATGGCAAACAGAAAGGTTGAGCGTGCTAATGATATTTACATAGGGTGTACCCTCACTCTAGACAACCATACGTTCAAAATCGATCTAATGCCAGTCACAATAAAAAGTTTCGACATCATCATTGATATGGATTGGTTAAGTCCTAATCGTGCCGACATTTTATGTTACGAAAGGGCCGTCCGCCTCCATCTGCCAAATGACGAAACTCTTCTCGTCTACGGCGATAAACCTAGTACAAACCTACAAATCATTTCTTACGTCAAGGCTCAAAAGTATCTTCGAAAGGAATACCATGCCTTCTTATCCCACGTCGTAGATAAGAATCAAGGGCTAAGGGACATGAAAGACATTCCAGAAGTGTGCAACTTCCCCGACGTATTCCCAAAAGACCTGCCAGGTGTACCGCTCGCACGACAAGTCGAATTCCGAATCGACTTGGTTCCCGGTGCTACCCCGGTAGCCAAAGCACCATATTGCCTCGCACCGGCAGAAATGCAAGAGCTGTCTAGTCAATTAAGTGAACTATTAAGCAAGGTATTCATCAGACCGAGCTTTTCAACCTGGGGAACACCAGTTCTATTTGTGAAAAAGAAGGATGGATTCTTTCGCATGTGCATCGATTATAGGGAGTTAAACAAACTTACCATCAAGAATCGATATCCCCTATCCCGAATCGATGACCTCTTCTACCAACTACAGGGAGCAAGCTACTTTTCAATAATCGACTTGAGGTCGGGTTACCATCAATTGCGAGTTAAAGAAGAAGATGTCCCCAAGACGGCATTCAAAACTCGCTATAGAGACTATGGATTTGTAGTAATGCCATTCAGATTAACAAACGCACATGCGGTGTTCATGGATCTGATGAACCGAGTGTGTCGACCCATGCTAGATAAATCTGTGATCATGTTCATCGATGATATCTTGGTCTATTCAAGGAGCAAAGAAGAGCACATGCAACACCTGCGACTAATACTAGAGACTTTAAGAGCCGAGAAGCTTTATGCTAAGTTTTCAAAGTGCGAATTTTGGCTCCGAGAAGTGGGATTCCTTGGCCATGTGGTTAGCAAGAAAGGGATTCACGTGGATCCCTCAAAAATCAAGGGGATCGAAAGCTGGTTAGCACCTACAACGTCAACAGAAATCCGACAATTTCTGGGACTCGCAAGCTACTACCGAAGGTTCATACAGAACTTCTCCAAGATTGCTAAACCCCTTACCACTTTGACTCAGAAAGGTGTGATGTTCAAGTGGGAAAATAAACAAGAAGCCGCCTTCCAAACGTTAAAACAAGCCCTATGCAGGGCACCGATCTTGTCTCTCCCGGAAGTAACTGATGACTTCGTGGTGTATTGCGATGCTTCAAATCAAGGTCTCGGATGCGTGCTCATGCAGAGAGGGAAGGTCATCGCTTACGTGTCAAGGCAACTTAAGACCCACAAAGTTAACTATACTACCCACGACCTCGAATTGGGAGCAGTAGTGTTCGCCTTAAAGATCTGGAGACACTACCTCTACGGTACAAAGTGCACCATCTTCACCAATCACAAAATTCTTCAGCATATTCTCAATCAAAAAGAGCTCAACATGCGACAAAGAATATGGGTAGAACTACAGAACGATTATGAGTGCAAAATCCGCTATCATCCGTGCAAGGCCAATGTTGTAGCCGATGCCCTAAGCAGAAAAGAATATTCGGGTCGCCGGGTGAAGTCATTGACAATGACGATCCATTCGCACCTGTTCACACAAATCAAGGAAGCTCAACTTGAAGCCTTGAAACCAGAAAACGTGACAAGTGAGGCATTGAGAGGGATGAATAAAAACCTAGAAGTCAAGGAGGACGGAGCTCGCTACCTCATGAACCGGATCTGGACACCGAAGTTCGGTGGGTTCCGAGACGTTGTCATGAACGAAGCACACAAGACTCGATATTCCATCCATCCAGGATCGGATAAGATGTATCTAGACCTCAAAAAGTTATACTAGTGGCCGAACATGAAAGTCGAGATTGCGACTTATGTGGGCAAGTGTCTGACTTGCGCCAAGGTCAAAGTGGAATACCAGAAACCCTCAGGACTACTACAACAACCTGATATACCTGAGTGGAAGTGGGAACGGATAACCATGGACTTCATAACCAAGCTGCCTAAGACGTCAGGCGGGCTTGATACCATATGGGTGATCATAGACAGATTAACCAAGTCTGCGCACTTCTTGCCGATAAAGGAAAACGACAAGATGGAAAAGTTAACCAGGACGTACATTAAGGAGGTTGTAGGACTGCATGGTGTACCAATATCCATTATCTCTAACCAAGATAGTAGATTCACCTCGCGATTTTGGCAGTCCATACATAAATCTTTGGGAACTAGGCTAGACATGAGTACGGCCTACCATCCACAAACCGACGGGATAGCGAGCGCACCATACAGACATTAGAAGACATGTTGAGAGCCTGTGTGATAGATTTTGGTAAGAAATGGGATACCCATTTACTGCTTATCGAATTCTCCTATAATAACAACTACCACACTAGCATTAAAGTCGCTTCATTCGAGGCTCTCTATGGTCGCAAGTGCAAATCACCCCTGTGTTGGGCCGAAGTAGAGGATACCCAGCTGGCTAGGGGGCAAGTCCCTAACAGTGCCCTCACTAGTCCTGAAATCATAAGGGAGACCACGAAAAAGATAGTGCAAATTCGAGAAAGACTGAAGGCGTCTCGTGATCAACAAAAGAGTTACGCAGACAAGCAACGCAAACCCTTGGAATTCTAAGTGGGTGACCGGGTACTACTAAAATTTTCCCCTTGGAAAGGAATGATACGATTCGGCAAGCGAGGGAAACTGAATCCAAGGTACATTGGGCCATTCGAAATCCTCGCCAGGATTGGACCAGTAGCATACAAACTTCGGTTGCCTCAAGAACTTGATAAAGTACATCCTACATTTCATGTATCGAACCTAAAGAAGTGTCTGTCTGACGAAACACTCATAATACCACTCGACGAAATCGAAGTTAACGAAAATCTCCACTTCGTGGAGGAACCAGTCGAAATCATGGATTAAGAGATCAAAAGATCAAAACAAAGTCGTACTCCCATTGTGAAGGTTCGTTGGAATGCAAAGCGAGGACCTGAGTTCAGCTGGGAACGCAAGGATCAAATGAAACAAAAATACACACATCTCTTCCCAAACTCTTGATGTCCCAGTCAGAATGTAAATTTCGGGACGAAATTCCCTCTAACGGGGGGATGATGTGACAATAGTCAGTTTCGGGTCGAGTCAAAATCAAATAAAGTCAACGAGTCAAAACCGGGTGACTCAATTAGCCCTTGTATACTAGGGTTTACGTTATGTAATTACTGTTCAACTCAATATTTTAATAAGAAAACATTAAATGGAAAATTTGTGTGTTTGAATTTTCTTAGCCTTGATAATGCTAAACAATGAACCAAAACGATAAAACACTATTTCACACTCATCGGGAGTGTGTAGGACACTAAAACATGGCTTAACGGGGTTTACGGATCTTGCGTTGCGAAGCCGGATACTCAAAAAGGTCATAAATAGAACCTCTCTTAAATCTCTTTCACTCTATCTCTCTATATTACAAATCTCTCTCTGTATGTGAAATCTCTCCAAGTATGTCAAATCTCTCCCAAATCTCTCCAAGAATGTGAAATCTCTCCCAAATCTCTCTCTGTATGTGAAATCTCTCCAAGTATGTCAAATCTCTCCCAAATCTCTCCAAGAATGTGAAATCTCTCCAAGTATGTCAAATCTCTCCCAAATCTCTCCAAGAATGTGAAATCTCTCCCAAAATCTCTCTCAAAACCCCTTTCGATTTATTTTGATCATTTGGGGGCATCCTGGTACTTGGTTTAGTGAGAAAACACTCAAAGAGGGGAGATATTTTGGAAAATAGCCCCTCAGGGCCAAAGCCTCTCTATAAGGGCCAAGTCCTCTTGGATCCGAGGCCACAATGATCTGAGTCTGAGGCCCTTGAGCAACCGCAGTCTTCGGACCGCAATGGGGTAGCCGTAGTTAGCGAGCCGCAGCAAGCCGACCGCAGCCAGCGAGCCCCCTGCAGTAGTAGCTCAGATCCGCAGCCTCCCCTTCTCCTCGGACCGCAACCAGGCGACTAAGCCACTCCAGTTTTAGGCTGCTGATGACCGAGACTTCGCCTTGAACTTCGGATATCAGCACTTTCTACCCGGTTTTCAACATTTTTAACATTTTCAGCTCGTTTTTAATTATTTTAACGTGGGATTTACTCCACAAATCATATTTTAACATATAAGACCCTAAATATTCATAATTTTGACATATTTTTATGGAAATATATATTTAAGAATAAAATCTTTTAAGTGAGATCTTTAGGTTAAATGTGGATCTTGCCATAATATTTGACACAAACAACCACCCCATGCCCATTCCTTTGACTAGTTATTGTACTCTCCACTACTCCTAGTCACCTCAAGGCACTACCCCACTCCTTTCCTAGCAACCCACGTCCAAATGAGCTGGAGAACTCTCCTTCACTCTTCACTTCACTCATTTTCCACATTTCCTCCAAGTATCAAACATCACTTTTCTCTCAAATCCTCTCACTCCAATTTTGAGATTTAAAGGCTGATCATCAAACTTTCTCTCATTTTTGGTAAGTTTCATCATTCTCCTTATGGTTATTACATTCCCTTTTACTTAAATCACAGATTGCTTACACAAACATCATCACATTCATGTTAGATCTTCGAATCTTCAAGTGATCATTCAAGTGTTCTTGAGTTGAACACTTCTCATCTTCACCATTCACCCACTGAAATCACTCAAGGAGAGTTCATACCCCTGTATTTTCATGTTTTCTTAAGTTTTAAGGGGGGGGGGGGAATACAAGTTAAAACACCAAGAACATAACTAAACTTTTCTAACAACTTTCATAAAAAAAGTTGGACTCCATTCACGGACTGTTTTGGACAACTTAAACATTTTAGTTTTAAAAATTGTATTAGGTGCAATTAGTTCAAGTTACTACCTTTAAAATGACTACTTGCACATCTCCATACGATTTTTCTACAATTTATGGTGATTTTCACAAAATTGCCTATCATTTCAAGCATCAATCCGGACCAGTCTGTGATTATGGACTTCTCCACACAAGTTAGAGGTCACTAAAAATCATGAGAAAAATTATAGAGAAACTAGATTCATTTTCCAAACTCTCAGAATTTTTGAATTATGATTTGGACCTTTGATGATTTCTACAAATTTTCTAAGAACAGGGATAGAAAATGTTATCAACAAGAAAATACTATCAATCTCATTTCACCTTGTAGCATGTTGAGCAAGGTGTATATCTTTATGTGATTATATGTTTTTTCAATATATGACATTATTGTCTTAGTAGGTAGACATACATCAGTTAATAAATGGAGTTTTCTAGATAAAGCATAGAAATAGCGATTTGTTATAATCAAAGCACATCTATTACGTACAAATGTTTGAATAAACTATGTTAAGTACAGTTTATGTACATTACCACTTTTACCCTTGTTTTGATAAACTATAATATGTATAGTTTATGATACATCACATAACACACTCATACAAAAAGGGTACATTTATACAAAAAGGAATTTCCATTACATTATGCGTGAATTCGTTAATGACTTTTGTGAGACATTCGCTTCACCTTACCAATAAGTCATGTATTGTAACCAGAGTCTCCTGTTGGGAGAGCGTGATAGTTGTATATAGATCTATATTGGGATTGACAAACTCACACATGAGCTGCTTGCAACAGTTAGACCGGTAGGTCTGTGGTGACGAATGTCATAACAGTTCTGACGCCTGAAGAACGTTGTTTTAGGCCTACTAGGTCATAGTATGGTTATAATAGCTCACATTAAGTATTAAAAAACATAGAATTTACGGGGAATTCATGTAGATCAAACGAGTTTACTTAGATTTAAACTTGCATTATTTTATCATAAGTATAACAAATTACTTGTACACCTCGGTCTTTGGGTTTTAAGACTACTTTTACATATTAAGGAAAATATTGGATTTTTCTTGAACAAACACTACTTTTACAAGAAAAGCTTTTCATAAACTGTCTACAAATGCTTATGAACTCACCAACCTTTGTGTTGACACTTTTTCAAACAACTTGTATTCTCAGGAAATCACTAAATAGGTAACCAAGTGCTTTTGAGGATGGGACGTTAAGGCGTCAAACATTTCACATTTTGTCAACATATTGTAATTGATTTGGAAACATGTAATTCTTACAATGATGTAACTTTTTCTATTATATATATGTTGGTTGTGTTTGCTTAAATCACTATTGCAATTGTTGTTATGATGCTATACATGAAGTCCTCCACCCCCGGACGTGTCCGCCATCCTTGGTTTGGGGGTGTGACATATTTCGATCCACATCCGTATTAAAAATACCTTCGTATACAAATGGTTAATGATAAACGCACCAGTTACTAGAGATGTTTCATGGATTCCATTCATTGTTCTGACCACTATTTCTCTGACTCGAGTTGTCACCTCTGGGTTCTTCAGTCTTGGGCAGTTTCACCAAATTCATAACAAGATTTTCTTTAACTAGTGATTATTCAAATTTCTGTATCTCACTTCCATGAGTATCTTCTTCTGTTATTCTCAAGTCGTGACATAAGCGGAGTCGATTGCCACTATTTACGTGTGGTAGTTCTACTCGGTAAAGGTTGTGTCCTTAAAAGTGTAGGTGTCCTTTTGACCTTGGATGGTTCAAACATAATGCGTACGATTCACAGCAAAATGAAATGAATTGATTGGATACCTAGGCCGAATTCGAAATGATTCGCGAATGGGCGTATTTTTGCAAGGTATTCATGAGATGTCTAACAGAAGTATCTGTAAAATATTATCGTTGAGTAATTAGTATTCGAGATAAACTTCAGACATGCTTTACGTTTGTGATACTTACATTTTTATGAGCATTTGGGGTAAATACGTGCCGAGTACCAGTAAAGTGTTCACTAAAATTTTCGAAAGTTCTTGAACGTTTCGAACTGTGATTTTATTTATGTATTCTAGATTCCAAGAGTTTTAGTCTACCAACAGTCGAAAAAAAGCTCGATTGTGCATCAGTCTAACCGTAATTAAACATAGGTGATCAGTCTACATCTAGTTGTCGTTTGGCCCACACAAAATCAATTTAGCTAAGGTGTTTGACCTAAAACATTGCATTATATTAGCATTTGAGGGTTCGAGTTTATATAATATATGTATATATATGTAATTCAATATTTCTGGGTTAAGGAATATATTTAACCTAAGAGAGTAAGCCCTAGGCTATATTCATGCTTTCCTAAGAAGGTACTAGTTCGCTATCGCTAATTGCTCTGATACTAATCTATCACACCCCCGGCCGCCGCCGGAAATGCCGAGGTGCGCGGAGTAAATCAGTAATCACCGTTATTGAACATACATTGAACAGTACAAATATACTATTCTATTATTATCGAAATAGAAATTACATTGACATTGACTATTGCTAAATCGCTACACACACCAAACAAATTGGTGTTTATAATGATATAGTAAAATAATGGAAAGTCTTCTATTCAATTCCTTCCAACTTGTTAAATAACTTGAGAATACATGCAATAAGAAACGTCAAAAAAAAATTGTTGGTGAATTCTACAGCTTTTGACACGAGGTACTTCTATAATCAAAAGTGTTTTTGTAACAATTCTCTTGTAACGACCCGTCTCTGGTATGATGATTCCTTGGTATTTATTTTGAAGTTTTGCAAGAGGGACTCGGCGAGTTCATAGCCTGAATCGCCGAGTAGGGACGAGATTTCGAGCACGTGTTAGCTGGCGACTCGGCGAGTCCATATTTTGGACTCGACGAGTCTGTCCGTCTGGGAGAAACCCTAAATCCTCGGGTTGCCCACTATTTAAGCCACCTTATGGCCTCCATTCTCGCCTCCTTCACCCTCAGAAGCTGTGAGAAAACCCTAATTCATTCTTGAGTGATTTTAAGTGATCTTGTGTGCATTTGTGAAGCTTGAAGAAGGAGAAGAAGAAAGGAGCAAGGACAAGAATTGTAGAGCAGAGATTCAAGGGAAAAGAAGAGCTCTTTGAGGTATTCTTCGGATTTCCTTCCCTTTTATGCTTTAAACCCCCCTCTAGATCTAGTTGATGCTTTTCTCAAGCCTTATGTTGATATGGAAGCCCTATTATGCTGAGATATCCTTAGATCTGTTCATTTAGGAGTTGTAGAGACCAGATCTATTGCCTTTATGGAGCTATTTTGCATCATAACCCTAGATCTACCCTTTTAAGTGCCTTTTTAGCCTTTATTCCCTTGTTCATGTGTTTGTACACGTAAAGTTGGAAACTTTACATGGTAAATCAGCTTATTGGACTCAGATCTATCTTGTGTATGTATTTGATTCAAGCAGAATCGAGTGTAGAATAGTTGCATGGCGGTGACTCGGCGAGTCGGAAGAAGGACTCGGCGAGTTGAGTCGCGAGTCCCCGATTTCTTCCTTTTGAGCGGTGTCGAGTGGGACCAGTGAGTAGTGGAGTGGACTCGGCGAGTTTGAGGGTAGACTCAGTAATGGAGGGACTCGGCGAGTTGTTCATACAACTCGGCGAGTCCAAGGCAATCTTCTTAAGCTCAAGAACAACTCGTCGAGTTGTTCATATGACTCGGCGAGTCGGATGAAGATTGTCTGAGTTCTTGGATCGAGAGGGTACTCGTCGAGTCGATGTCATACTCGACGAGTAGCCACGAGTAGGATTGAGAAGTGAGATTAGAGACTCGGCGAGTTGGCGGCCCAACTCGGCGAGTCAGGTCAACTGTGGGTTGACTTTGACCTAGAGTTGACTTTGACCAAGAGTTGACTTTGACCTAGAGTTGACTGACTTTGACCTAGAGTTGACTTTGACCAAGAGTTGACTTTGACCTAGAGTTGACTTTGACCAAGGGTAAAAGAGTCATTTTACCCAGTGCAGTGTTTAGTATTTGATTGAGTGTGTTTATGGACTTGTAGTCGGGGAGATACCGGAGCAGCAGCAGTTAGCCCTCAGAGCCATTCACTCAGCAGCCAGTTCACGAGGTGAGTTTCCTTCCAGTAGGAACGGGTCTAAGGCCACAATGCCGACCCGTTTAGCTAGTAGTAGTATCCGGATTTTGATCCGATGCAGTAGTTAGCATGTTTGATGCCTTCGTGGCTCAGACAGGATTTATGTGTGTTCATGCTAGTGATATGTTTATGCTATGTTCAGTCAGCTTCGGACTTCGGTCCGATGTCAGCTTCGGACTTCGGTTCGATGTAGGGGACAAGGTCCCAGTCAGCTTCGGACTTCGGTCCGATGTCAGCTTCGGAGCTCGGTCCGATGGAGGGGGCAAGGCCCCAGTCAGTTAGCTTTGGACTTCGGTCCGATGTAGGGGACAAGGTCCCAGTCAGTCAGCTTCGGACTTCGGTTCGATGCAGGGGGCAAGGCCCCAGTATGTGCTTGATATGTTATTGTATGGTATGTGGTAGTTTGGGGGGAGCTTACTAAGCTTCGTGCTTACAGTTTCAGTTTTGGTTTCAGGTACTTCCGCAAGCAGAGGGAAGAGCTCGGGATGATGGCATCGCACACACCACAGCTTCAGCTTTTATCCTGGGAGTTGATTTAGTTTTTGATTTTGATATGACATAGATATGATACAGTTTTCCGCACAGTGTTTTTATTATGTTTGGGATACATCACGTATGGTTTTATGATATGACACTCAGATTATGGTTTTTGGTTATATTGAAAAATGAAATTTTTGGGTCGTTTCAAGTTGGTATCAGAGCCTTGGTTTGAGGGATTCGGATACACTTCCGGGTGTATCTGAACTCAAACTAAGGGGAAATAAAAAGATTTAAAAAAAAAAAGAAAATGTTTTCTAAAGAATTTTGAAAGCACTTAGAAAGAAAGAAATTTTTAAACGAGATAAGGGTGTGGTGCATGCGATCAGCTAAGCTCAAGTAAGTACTCCCAAATTACCCATACAAGTTATTTGTTCAGTTTTAGTTTCAGTAGAACAGCATGCTAGTATAGGACTAAGGATCTAGGAGGATGCCTTATGTGCCTGCTTTATGTGTTATAGCTTTATGAGTATTGCATGCTAGTATTGAGTAGACAGCAGTAGGATAGCCTGTTTAGGTTATGCCTGATAATATGAGCTTAGCATTGTATGCTAGTACAGTTTCTCGTTATGAGAATAGTTTTGCCTGGGTATGTTTCCTTTATCCGAATGATGCTTGCTTCGTGCTTTGTGGGGTTCTGAGTGATGGGAGTTAGCCATTAGGTGAACACGTCACACCACATGTGATCAGGGTTGAATAATCCCAGAGTGCTGGAACTGGCCCTATTGCGTAGCTCTTGTTTGAGTCCAACCGTTATAGGGACGGGTCTTTTACTTGAAGGATTATCTGATCCTCGTCACATGTGATGGTGTTCAGGTGGTGGCTAATTAGCATTATAAGGAGACCTTCAGCAGCTGAGGACTAGTTGAGTTGAGTCTGAGGTTTCCCTAGGGCAAGCCTAGGATGAGAGTAGCAGAGATCAGTAGTAGTAGAAGTGACTTGGTGGAGTCAAGGCAGTTCTTGAAGAAAGTACGGATAGATGTGGAAGGTAGTATGGGCTCGTACTACTGAAAGTAGAGGATCCGTACTCGAATCAAGAAAGGCTAAGACAAGACCAGGGAGCTAGTTGTAGTATCAATGATCCCTTGAGATATTTCAGTTTTCTGATGTAGTTGTGATGTGTTTCAGAATGGTGGTTTTTCGTTCCAGACCAGCAGCCGGCAGCGGAGGGCCGGGGAGGGATCAGGTTCAGGCTCGGGGGACGAGCGCATGGATGAGCAGACCCGAGAGTTTCTTTCTTCGGAGATTACGCGCATCATTTTAGAGCAGACTCCTGTGATCTTCGGTTCGATCAAGGAGGGGATTCTGGAGCTGATGGATGAGAGATTGGGCACCTTCCGTGCCGAGGTGGCGGCCATGATAGGGTCACGCACCCTTACTTTCAGGGAGTTCAGGGCATGTGGAGCTCCGGACTATCATGGGGCGCGGGACCCCATAGCGAGTACTAGATGGTTGGCGGATGTGGCCAACGCTTTCCGCACTAGCAGGTGTCCCGAGGGGGATAAGGTCAGATTGGCGTCCTGTCTTCTGAAGGACAGGGCACGGGATTGGTGGGAGGAGGTCGGACATGCCATTAGGGATGATGCAGCATTGGAAGCCATGACCTGGGCTGATTTCTCTACCAGGTTCAGGGCGGAGTTTGCACCGGTTATTGAGGTGCAGCAGTTAGCTAGGGAGTTTCAGGACCTCACCCAGACTACAGAGACAGTGGCGGAGATCACCGCCAAGTTCAGGGAGAGGGCTCTTCTCGTTCCTCAGTACGTAGCTGATGAGGAAATGAAGAAGGCCCGTTATCATGAGATGTTGCGGAGCGATATCCGCCAGTTTGTGAGCCGGTCCAGCTATAAAACACTGGAAGATATGATTGCTAGGGCTCGGGAGAGGGAGATTGATCTCGAGATGGAGAAGAAGAGGAAACCGGAGGCGGTTTCGGGTTCAGGCAGTTCGGGCAGTTCGGGCAAAAAGCCCAGGGTTTCAGATCACAGGTCCAGGGGACAGCCGAGCCACGGTCGATGTGGTAGGTGTGGGAAGATGCACGATGGAGCGTGCAAGGCAGGGAGTTCCGGCTACTACAAGTGCGGTCGGATTGGACATTTGAGTAGGGATTGTACGGCTCCTGCTACTGCCGTTGCAGCATCAGATCTGATTTGCTTTCAGTGCAATCAGAGGGGACATAAAAAGTCCCAGTGTCCGAGCTTAGCCGCAGCAGGGAAGGTGGCTGCACCTGCCCCTGCTACTTTGAGGATTACAGATGGCCGGCAGGGCCGAGCTGATGCGCCAGTGGCGAAGAGTAGGGCGTTTCAGATGACAGCAGAGGAGGCGCGAGCGACTCCTGATGTGGTGACGGGTATGTATCTTCCCTTCATCTCTTTATTATTATTATCGTTTGAATATTGCTTATGATTGTATGTTTTATTTAGGGTCGTTCTCTGTGAACGGCATTTCTGCTATGGTATTGTTCGATTCGGGGGCTACCCGATCATTCGTATCGCTTACGCTTAGCAAGAGATTTAGTAGAGCTCCTGGGGAGCTGGATTGTCCATTAGAGGTTAAGATAGCAAATGATAGGACCGTGAGGGTCGGCAGAGTGCATAGAGGGTGTTCCCTTCAGTTGTTTGATGAGCAGTTTTCAGTGGACCTGGTACCTATTCCCCTGCGAGGGAATAAGGTTATTGTGGGCATGGATTGGCTAAGCCCCAATGGGACAGTGATTGATTGTGAGCTTCAGCTAGTGAGGGTTCGCACTCCCAGTGGGGGAGAGTTAGTGATTCAGGGCGAGAGGCCACAGCGAGGACCGACCTTTTGTTCCGCCGCAAGGGCGAGGCGCTATGTTCAGCAGGGTTGCGCCAGTTTTGTAGCTTACGTCTTGGATGCCCGGGAGAAGGGCAAGACGACAGTTGATGATGTTCCTATAGTGCAAGACTACCCAGATGTGTTTCCCGAGGATTTGCCGGGGATACCTCTTGAGAGACAGGTTGAGTTCAGGATCGACCTAATTCCTGGTGCGGCTCCGATAGCCAAGGCACCGTATCGACTAGCTCCCCCTGAGATGCAGGAGTTGTTTACACAGCTGCAGGAGCTGTTAGACAAGGGTTTCATTCGGCCGAGCAGTTCGCCTTGGGGAGCGCCGATCCTGTTTGTGAGGAAGAAGGATGGGTCGCATCGTATGTGTATAGATTATCGGGAGTTGAATAAGGTAACGGTGAAGAACCGTTACCCACTTCCGAGGATAGATGATTTGTTTGATCAGCTTCAGGGAGCGTCTTGGTTCTCCAAGATCGATCTACGCTCCGGTTATCATCAGATGCGGGTTAGAGATGAGGATGTACAGAAGACTGCTTTCAGGACCAGGTATGGTCATTATGAATTTGTGGTGATGCCATTTGGGCTCACCAATGCTCCAGCCGCGTTCATGGATCTCATGAACCGCGTGTGCAGGCCGATGCTGGATCGGTCAATGATAGTATTCATAGATGATATCTTGGTATATTCCAAGACGCAGGAGCAGCACGAGGAGCACCTGCGGGAGGTGCTGGAGGCTTTGAGGAGGGAGAGACTTTTTGCAAAGTTCTCCAAATGTGAGTTCTGGTTGCGCGAGGTGCAGTTCCTTGGTCACCTCGTCAACCAGAAGGGTATTTTGGTAGATCCGGCCAAGATAGAGGCCGTGATGCAGTGGGAGGTCCCGAAGTCTCCATCTGAGATTCGGAGCTTCCTAGGGTTGGCAGGGTATTATCGGAGATTTATTCAGGACTTCTCCAAGATAGCAGTGCCGCTCACCCGACTGACCAAGAAGTCGGTGGTATTTCGTTGGGGGCCTGAGCAGCAGGCAGCGTTCGAGACCCTCAGACAGAGATTGTGCGAGGCTCCGATCCTTACCTTGCCAGAGGGAGTAGAGGACTTCGTAGTCTACTGTGATGCCTCGATCACAGGTATGGGAGCGGTATTGATGCAGCGAGGCCATGTGATAGCTTATGCCTCGAGACAGTTGAAGCCTCACGAGGCTAATTATCCTACCCATGATTTGGAGCTGGGGGCAGTTGTGTTTACCCTCAAGATTTGGAGGCATTACCTTTATGGGGTCCGTTGTACTATTTACACGGATCACAAGAGTTTGAGGTACCTTATGGATCAGCCGAGTCTGAACATGAGGCAGAGGAGGTGGTTGGATGTGCTAAAGGATTATGATTGTGAGATCCTTTACCATCCAGGGAAGGCCAACGTGGTGGCCGCCGCCCTAAGCCGCAAAGTGTCGGCGGACCCTATCAGAGATCTGTGTTTGAGGATGACAGTGATCACTCCGTTGTTGGAGCGGATCAAGGAGGCTCAAGTGGAGGGCCTCAAGGAGGAGAGACAGAAGTGTAAGAGGATCGTGGGCTGAGTAGCCTCGTTTGATTATGATAGTCGGGGATTGCTGACGCTTCACGGGAGGGTGTGGGTACCGTACTGGGGTGGAGTACGTCAAGTGTTGATGGATGAGGCTCATAAGTCTCGGTTTTCTATCCACCCAGGGGCGACGAAGATGTATCGAGATCTTCGACCTGATTATTGGTGGCCCTGCATGAAGCGGGACGTCGCCTGGTACGTTGAGAGATGCCTGACCTGCCGGAAGGTCAAGGCAGAGCACCAGAGACCTCACGGCAAGATGCAGCCGTTAGACATTCCCGTGCGGAAATGGGAGGACATCACCATGGATTTTGTCACCAAGCTCCCCAGGACCGCACGAGGAGTGGATTCGATATGGGTAGTAGTGGATCGGTTGACGAAGAGTGCCCATTTTATCCCGATCCAGGAGAGTATATCGGCGGAGAAGTTAGCCGATATCTATGTGCGAGAGATTGTGGCACGTCATGGAGTGCCGGTATCGGTGGTGTCAGACCGAGATGTCCGTTTCACATCCAGATTCTGGAAGCGGTTCCACAACGAGATGGGTACTCGTCTCCATTTCAGCACCGCTTTCCACCCTCAGACGGACGGGCAGAGCGAGAGGACGATTCAGACTCTCGAGGACATGCTTAGGGCATGTGTTCTAGATTTCGGTGGCAGTTGGGATACGTATCTTCTGTTGGCGGAATTTTCGTATAACAACAGTTATCATGCGAGAATTGATCGACCTCCCTTTGAGATGCTGTATGGGAGGAAGTGTAGGACCCCGATTTGTTGGGGCGAGGTCGGTCAGCGGGTCATCGGGAGCACAGAGGTGGTGCTCAAGACGACCGAGTTGATCCAGCAGGTCCGTGGTAGACTGCAGACTGCGCAGAGTCGGCAGAAGAGCTACGCCGACAAGAGGCGTTCGGACTTGGAGTTCCAGGTGGGGGATATGGTCCTTCTGAAGGTCTCACCTTGGAAGGGTGTCATCAGATTCCGGAAGAGGGGTAAGTTGGGCCCCAGATTTATTGGTCCTTTCAGGGTTTTGGCCCGGGTGGGTCGGGTTGCTTATCGGTTAGATCTTCCTGAGGAGCTTAGTCAGATCCACAACACTTTCCATGTGTCTCAGTTGAGGAGGTGTTTGGTAGATGAGTCGGCAGTCGTTCCCCTAGAGGATATTCAGGTAGATAGCAACCTGAATTATATTGAGAGGCCGGTCGCGATTCTGGACCGGAAGACCAAGACCTTGAGGAACAAGGAAATTCAGTTAGTGAAGGTGCAGTGGCAGCACCGAAAGGGATCGAAATGGACGTGGGAGGCTGAAGAGGAGATGAGAGAGCACTACCCAGAGATATTTGCAGATTCAGCCGTAGCAGACTTCGAGGACGAAGTATGAGATAAGTGGGGGAGAATTGTAACGACCCGTCTCCGGTATGATGATTCCTTGGTATTTATTTTGAAGTTTTGCAAGAGGGACTCGGCGAGTTCATAGCCTGAATCGCCGAGTAGGGACGGGATTTCGAGCACGTGTTAGCTGGCGACTCGGCGAGTCCATATTTTGGACTCGACGAGTCTGTCCGTCTGGGAGAAACCCTAAATCCTCGGGTTGCCCACTATTTAAGCCACCTTATGGCCTCCATTCTCGCCTCCTTCACCCTCAGAAGCTGTGAGAAAACCCTAATTCATTCTTGAGTGATTTTAAGTGATCTTGTGTGCATTTGTGAAGCTTGAAGAAGGAGAAGAAGAAAGGAGCAAGGACAAGAATTGTAGAGCAGAGATTCAAGGGAAAAGAAGAGCTCTTTGAGGTATTCTTCGGATTTCCTTCCCTTTTATGCTTTAAACCCCCCTCTAGATCTAGTTGATGCTTTTCTCAAGCCTTATGTTGATATGGAAGCCCTATTATGCTGAGATATCCTTAGATCTGTTCATTTAGGAGTTGTAGAGACCAGATCTATTGCCTTTATGGAGCTATTTTGCATCATAACCCTAGATCTACCCTTTTAAGTGCCTTTTTAGCCTTTATTCCCTTGTTCATGTGTTTGTACACGTAAAGTTGGAAACTTTACATGGTAAATCAGCTTATTGGACTCAGATCTATCTTGTGTATGTATTTGATTCAAGCAGAATCGAGTGTAGAATAGTTGCATGGCGGTGACTCGGCGAGTCGGAAGAAGGACTCGGCGAGTTGAGTCGCGAGTCCCCGATTTCTTCCTTTTGAGCGGTGTCGAGTGGGACCAGTGAGTAGTGGAGTGGACTCGGCGAGTTTGAGGGTAGACTCAGTAATGGAGGGACTCGGCGAGTTGTTCATACAACTCGGCGAGTCCAAGGCAATCTTCTTAAGCTCAAGAACAACTCGTCGAGTTGTTCATATGACTCGGCGAGTCGGATAAAGATTGTCTGAGTTCTTGGATCGAGAGGGTACTCGTCGAGTCGATGTCATACTCGACGAGTAGCCACGAGTAGGATTGAGAAGTGAGATTAGAGACTCTGCGAGTTGGCGGCCCAACTCGGCGAGTCAGGTCAACTGTGGGTTGACTTTGACCTAGAGTTGACTGACTTTGACCTAGAGTTGACTTTGACCAAGAGTTGACTTTGACCTAGAGTTGACTTTGACCAAGGGTAAAAGAGTCATTTTACCCAGTGCAGTGTTTAGTATTTGATTGAGTGTGTTTATGGACTTGTAGCCGGGGAGATACCGGAGCAGCAACAGTTAGCCCTCAGAGCCATTCACTCAGCAGCCAGTTCACGAGGTGAGTTTCCTTCCAGTAGGAACGGGTCTAAGGCCACAATGCCGACCCGTTTAGCTAGTAGTAGTATCCGGATTTTGATCCGATGCAGTAGTTAGCATGTTTGATGCCTTCGTGGCTCAGACAGGATTTATGTGTGTTCATGCTAGTGATATGTTTATGCTATGTTCAGTCAGCTTCGGACTTCGGTCCGATGTCAGCTTCGGACTTCGGTTCGATGTAGGGGACAAGGTCCCAGTCAGCTTCGGACTTCGGTCCGATGTCAGCTTCGTACTTCGGTTCGATGTAGGGGACAAGGTCCCAGTCAGCTTCGGACTTCGGTCCGATGTCAGCTTCGGACTTCGGTCCGATGGAGGGGGCAAGGCCCCAGTCAGTTAGCTTCGGACTTCGGTCCGATGTAGGGGACAAGGTCCTAGTCAGTCAGCTTCGGACTTCGGTTCGATGGAGGGGGCAAGGCCCCAGTATGTGCTTGATATGTTATTGTATGGTATGTGGTAGTTTGGGGGAGCTCACTAAGCTTCGTGCATACAGTTTCAGTTTTGGTTTCAGGTACTTCCGCAAGTAGAGGGAAGAGCTCGGGATGATGGCATCGCACACACCACAGCTTCAGTTTTTATCCTGGGAGTTGATTTAGTTTTTGATTTTGATATGACATAGATATGATACAGTTTTCCGCACAGTGTTTTTATTATGTTTGGGATACATCACGTATGGTTTTATGATATGACACTCAGATTATGGTTTTTGGTTATATTGAAAAATGAAATTTTTGGGTCGTATTTTTGGGTCGTTTCATCTCTGGTTAACTACCTTTTATAAATTTGTGTCTTTCGATCAAAAGTATAAAAATAAATGAGTTTTAAAAGTGTAATTGTAATTATTTAAAAATATCGTTTACTCAAATCTAAAAATAAGCCATTGTTGAATATATATATATATATATATATATATATATATATATATATATATATATATATATAAGTAAATCAAGCTTATAACAAATTTTTATGGTTCTCATGACCAAAACGCTTTTTATATATGGATTTTGAATACCAATTTATATAAAATATAGTCATATCACTCTTTGTGAAAACATAAAATAACTAAATTAACCCTTGAAACCTTGTACTAGAGTTTGTATAGTTTATATGTAAAACTCATAAGTTTTGACTTTAAAAACTTGGTAAATTTGTTTTGTGGTATTAATAAAATACTCCCTCCGTCCCAATATTATTATCCACAGACAAAAAACACACAGATTAATAAAAACATTAATTACCACTAACTTTATTTAATAAAATGACAGTTTTGTCCTTACTTTGCATTTAATGTTCTATTAAATGCTTAGTTGGTTAACTAATAATGAGGGGATATTTTAGTAAAAATGTTATTTATTTTTAGAAGTATACTATTATTTTGGGACAAACCAAAAAGGAAAGATGGACTATAATTTTGGGACGGAGGGAGTATTATCTTACTTAATTTGGAAACTGATATGTAATCAGTGGAGCAAAATCTTCCCACATAATTATTGAGTTTTCGAGTAAAAACAAAGGATGTATATAAATAACTTATTAACAGTAAGTTAATAAATCTCGTTTAGTCGTGTCCTGATATTAAATAAGTATTATATGACTTAATTTCTGGTATTGACACTTATCGTGTTGAGTCACAAACTATCCATTACATACAGTCTCTTTCAACTAGTATAAGTGGACAAAATCTCTGTATACTATCCTATTTCATTCCTATATGGTAACAACAGTACATTCGGAGTCTAAAATGAGGCCATAACCGAACTGTGATGAACGCCTCTGCACCAACACTGGAACATTATGTTGAAAGCTCACACCACGTATTTGACAATGTAATGAAAAAAAATTAGTGAATGAAACGCCAACTCCTAAACTCGATACGTCAGTCGATGGTTGTAGCTAGCAACCGGTGGCGGGATCTCAACCCATATAAGTATGGGATACTGAACTTATACCCGACGACCTTCGTTCCATATCAATTAACGGTTATGACGCAGAGTACATTCTGCTAAGAAGTACGGTCTTAGTGTGATTACAAAACATGGCCTATGCACCTTACGAAATGATCCTAACTCATAAAACTTTTAGAACAAACGTAACTCACGTAGGACGCCCTGTGGGTATAGTGGATCCTAACAATCTGTCTACGCATCATAGTTCTAAACTCTCCATTGTAAGTTTATCGAACACCTATAATTCTTTGATGTTTAGGATTAATTATTGATTGAAGTCTTATGGTATTTGAGATTCGTAAGAATTAACGTATTTCCAGATTTTATTATCTGTCGTGACGGAATTTGGAGAACATAACGGTTGTACTGATAATATTTTCTAGGTTTCAACCAATGAAAACCAACAATTTCCATAGTATTAATAAGTCACATTATTGATACGATGTGATTTTTCATAATTTTACGATTCTTAAATCTTGAAGGTGATAATGTTATTTTATTTGACAAACATTCATAATTTAGTAAAAGCTAGTTATATTTTTATAATTAATATAAAAATATATTAACAAAATTTACATTCATTTTACACAATCTTTTACAATAATGTTAAATTTGATAAGTTTAACCAATAAGTATGTATTTTAATAACCTTAGTTTATCCACCACGTATGTCAATGTATTCTTCTTTTGATAAATATGTAGAATAATATTTTTGATTACATAATATCTTAATATACATCTTAATAATCACGACGAACTATGAGCATATTATCTTTCAGCAATCTACTCTAACTTGTATAGTTTATTAATCATTTATCACATTTTAGATTGCTATTTAGTAAGTGTTTGACCAATAATAAAGTATGATGCTATTATGTGTATAAAAAATGACAATCATCAAAACTTTAATAGACACGCATTTTTCTCCTCCAAATATTAAAGCAATAAAAGTGGGACCATAGAAACTCACATTCAATGCGTGATCTCAATCCCGATTCGTTTTGGTGAAGCTTTTTGTGAATAACTGCAAAGTAAAAATTCTTGGACTTTCAAGCGTTTTCGGGTTTATTTGTAATGTTTTAAAGTACAAGTAATTGTTTTTATTTATTTTATATTTAAAAGAAAAGGTTGTTTTGTAATTTATTTAACACCAGGGGACTAAATTTGTAATAAATTATATCCAAGAGGGCTGTTTTTAAAATGTTTAAATCACTTGGGGCCTGCGTTGAAAAAGTTTATGTCAAAATACCAGTTTTAATTTAAAGACCATAAGTGCAGGGGCTGGTTTTGTCAAAATCACCAAGTGTACAAAAAGGGGATATAGGCGTCTTCTTCATCTGATCGGGGGATAGGAAATGACGCGAATGGGAGCACGCTTGAAGAGGGGATCCGGCGAGACCGGCGATTCCACTGCGAGTTCCTGTCCGTCATCCGTAGCGAGGAGGGGGGGGGGGGGTAGGGTTCGGTGTGGCTAAGGGGTTTGCGAAAGGAAGGAGGCCAGAAAGGGTTTCGTCGATCGCCTTCGCAAACCGATGTGGTCTGCTGGGTTCGACGGTCCGAAGGGAAGAACGTGATGGGGTAGGCAGCAGCGTCGTAGCGGTAGGAAAGGGGGTCGAGGGATCAGAGGGGGCGGTCGCCTCCCGTGTTTGCTCCGGGGAAACACCCACTTCGGTGGGTTTTGCTCTCGGTGTTTGAAAGGTACGTGGACGGGGCTGCTCCCGCCGCTCCCCTGATCTTATTCTTCCAATTTCTTCTTCTTTTTTTGATAGAAATCATTGGAAATTGGATATTTGGGTTTTCTTTTGACAGAAATTGATATAGGGAAAACATGTTTGTGTTTGATTGTTTGGAAGGAAAAGGAAACACGAAGAAGAAACGGGCTACTGCCCTCTTTGGTTGTTCTTGGCAGCAATCGAAGGAGGTGGCTGCAATGGTTGATCAAGGGGGTGTTTTACATCTGGTATTCGACAGGTGAAGGGGGAAGATGGGAACGATTTCTATCTATAATTTCATGATCGCATGCAAATTTTTGGGAGACTTTGGTACAATTTGATCAAATATAGAATTTGGAGAGTACTGTTGCAATATCTTGGTGGATTTTATACACGTGCCATTGTTTTGGGAGATATGATATTTGTGAGATATATGTGTAGAGAGATAGAACGTGTGAGAGGGAGTGATTGAATATAATACTTGTGATATTTATAAGGATTTTATACGTAATACAACAAATATTGTAGATTTTTATGAGGGATATACCCACATAATTGACTATTTAAAACATATATCATTCATGTATTTGGTTATTTAACAAAATGCGTATCATACAAGTATTTGGGTATTTTAATCATACATAATATATTTTTGTGATGTATATATATTTTTGGGGTTTAATTGTAATTATGGATGTGCAACCATTCTATAATAACTAGACGAATATCCGCGCGTTGCGTGAATTAAAATTATACAGTTAAATTTTTTGTAATTATACGTTATTGAAAATATTTATGTCATTTTTATTAACTATAAAATAATAATTATTATATTTAGTTGATGCAAAATTATAATTAATTTTCACAAAAAATAATATAACATTTATTAAAATCAAATCATTTAATGATCTCTGCTCATGTTTTACATGTATATAAAATTAGCTGTGGTGACTTACTAAGACATGTGAAAGATATGCTGAATAAATTACTAACCCATATTTAAATTATCATACTACTCTAGTTCTTGATACATAGCCTTATATTTGCATCAAGAGATTATTCGGGCATGGAACCCTCGTTAAAGAAGCTCTCTTTCAAAAAAAAAGTTATAGTACTCACTATGAAAATATGAAGAGTTAATAAATTTAGTAAATTATATGGAAATATGAAGAGTTGAGAGTTTCAAATTGATGTGGTGAAAAGGAAAATCTTTCCTTTATAGTATAGTATGATATGATGCCATTATATTCCATTGTCTAATTTCTTTAGTTACAAACTCAATTTTTTAATATATTTCATACATGTTCATTGGTTGGGTCGGATGTGACGAGTTTAGAAGCTCAAACGAAATTAAATTCCGCTATATGGGACTTCGTGAAGTGGTATTTATGGATTCCTCATTTGCATGGTTAAATTTGATAGATTTCATGAAACTAGTTATACTTCGGGATAAAAAAAATGTTTAAAAATTTCGCGATTAACTGTTTCGGAGTAAACAGATTTTAAAAATCTGATTTTGATCGACATTAAAAATATTATAAAATATAATAAAGTAATATACTATAATATGAATTGAAAATTATGTTCTAAAGTAGTTTACGAGACTCGTAGCTATTCTAAACGAAATAGTACACGGTTCGTTTCAAGAAATCAGATAACTACTAATTTTTATAACTTTAAATTTGAGTAACTTTCTCGTACGATCTCCGTTTCGGACGTTTTTATATCCACGAAATTAGGAGAACGTAATTTATTCAAAAATTTTATCCATAACCCTCAAATAAACTTAATGCAATAATTTATTTTTAACGACATCAATAAATTTTAATTTTTGGCGATTTTTGATTTGATCTTCAACAATTGATGTTATGAATGTTCTAAAGGAAATAATGAATATAATATATTTAATATACATTAAGCATTTAATTACACACAATTGGTCCTTAATAATAGCGTTTCATGGTGGTTTGACCGCCGAACACTCACTGATTTTTACCAATTGTTACATTATTCCCGCATTGAAATGAATTTCGTCCCGAAATTCAATGTGTAGATAAAATATTGTATAACAATTGGTGTTGATTTCGATTCTCTTGATCCATACATGATCTATCTAAAGTCGATTTAAGCAGTGTAGCTCTAGATTAGATAACTGATCCAATATATGACTTTACCACAAGTCACACCTAAATAGGGAGTATGGAGTAAGACCAAATCAAATATTTTAAAGATAATTGAATCTTGAATACAATACTACGGTGATGTACCCAAATATGAACCACTAGTGTGGTTTCCTAGTACATTCATTGATATTTGGCGTATGAAATAGCGTCGTGCATGTCGTTTAGTCCTTGAGATAGCTTGATATGACTATCAGGATCTAGTTCTATTAATAATTTCTAAGGTCCTTTGGGCTGCATGTTTAACTTGACTCGTTCTCTAAGCCAAATCATTCCTTCAAAAGAGAAGGCATTTTAAATTTATATAGTCTCTGACTTGGAAGTTGAAAGACTTACTTCTTCTGTTCATATAACTCTCTTATGATTCATGACCATTCTAAAATCTTTCTCCGGTTCACACAATCTTTTCTGTGATCCCGTAAGTGATTCATGGATCCAAATGCGGCATATAATCTTCATGTTCTTTGCTCAGTTTCGTAACTCCAATAGTTGTTCAACATGTCGAGTATTGATGCTTGCATCCGTATAATGCCTAAAACGGTGTGACTTTGATGCTGGTGTGATAACTATCGTTGCAGAAAATTCAATTCACGAAAATGATTGTCAAAATTACTCGTGTCAAGATGGTTTATCCATTCTTACAATTAAGGATGTATAGATATGTTTATGCCTAAGCATGCACTCAAGGATTTTGATGATTGTCAAAATTACAAGGTGAATTCACCATCGTAACGAGAGATGATAGAGATTTGTGACTCTTGCAGTCTGAAGATTTCTTTGTATAGCTTTGGCATGAGATCCATTGACTTTGGTTGCCACTTTTACTTGGGTATTTCTTTATCATTACCCTAGTCTTGAGTGTTTTTGAAATTCTGCATTTGGTACAAGTTTTTTTATTTGTCCATTCCAATGGTAATCTCTACTTTCATGCATGTTCATTACTTCATTTCTTTCAAATCTAAGTACAACTACCCAAAGCTTGGATGGATGGGGCACTTTTATCTGTGAGTTTTTCTAAAACTATGCTCACGTGTTCACTGTACTTAGGGGTATATATTTGTTTCATAAAGTATCGTGTCCCATCGCCCCTGAGCTTGACCTATTTATCTAATTTTCACAGAGCTTCTCTCGTGAAGATTTTCTCTGTCAGGGTCTCGAGTAAATCTTCTCGAATTGGAGTTGTAAGCGGTGAATGGATATTCATAAATAAATTTTCATACTCAACAGGTTTTGGTACGTTCTATTCGGCTTATGACATTTGCTAAAATGTCAATATAATTACCATGTTAATGAATCTCAAACGTCATCATGACCACAAATTTCTCATATATGTCATTCAACCAAAAGCATCGACAAAACCCTGCCTCAATTCATCCATGTGCACATCACTGCTTTATGTACATGTCGTCGTATATGGACCAACTTTCTATTCTTTCATAAATGTAGTATTGATGCGTTACACCATAGTTGTTCCAACTTCTAGAATATAATTTCTTGCTTATCTCTCCTGTTGGACTTTGTTTCCTTTTGGTTTTAACGTAGTTGATGGTTGGGCTACCATAGAAAAGTTCCTTATGGATCACTGGTAGTAGCCAACATAAATTATTTTGTTGTTCAAATTCCAACGTTCATTTCTTGGGAAGAAGTCTTCACTTATACTTCCACATTTAATCAAATTCTTCGCATTTTTTCAAATCCTTCACATTTGATTAAATCCTTCACAAGGTTGCTTAAATCACGGTGTGTCGAAAAGTTCACAACAGTTCATCGTTTGATTTTTACGGTAGGAAGGAAACCTTAGGTTTTTCTCCGACTTGTCATAAAAAAAGACCATGGTTTTCTCGTGGCTCGATTTAGTTGTACAACTTTATTGTAGTACAGATCTAGACACAATGGGGAGGTAGTCGATTCATACCTATGATAATGTCGAAACTTCCGCTCGGAATTCATATAAAGTCTATATGAAAAGATTGATCGTTCATGGTTTCTTTATCATTTAAAGGGGGTCGTATAACGACTTGACGTGATACAAACAAACCCATAGCATATAGACAACGATATTGTTCATTTAGTGACATATGTATGAGGTTAACATGATAACCATGATTCGATAAGTGTTAGGATGAAATTTATTAAAATTTCGTAAGTAGACTTCTGACAACTCACTAATTGTCTCTACTTTACAAATTTTCTCTAATCTACTGGGTTTCATGACTTAGAATAGGTTTAAGTTTACGGTTCACAAATATTTCGATCCACATCCTTATTACAAATACCTCAGTATACAAATGGTTAATGATAAACGCACCAGTTACTATAGATGGTTCCCAGATTCCATTCATTGTTCCGATCACTATTGCTCTGACTCGAGTTGTCACTTTTGGGTTCTTCAGTCTTGCGTAATTTCACCATCTACATAACAAGCTTTTCTTTAACGTTGATGGTTGGGCTACCATAGAAAAGTTCCTGATGGATCACTGATAGTAGCCAACATAAATTCTTTTGTTGTTAAAATTTCAGTGTTCATTTCTTGGGAAAAAGTCTTCACTTATACTTCCACATTTGATCAAATTCTTCACATTTTATCAAATCCTTCACATTTGATTAAATCCTTCACAAGGTTGCTTAAATCACGGTGAGTCTAGAAGTTCACAACAGTTCATCATTTTATTTTAGGGTAGGAAGGAAACTTTAGGTTCTTCTCCGACTTGTCATCATAAATGACCATGGTATTCTCTTAGGAAGATTTAGTCATACAAATTTATTGTAGTACAGATCTAAACACAAATGGGAGGTAGTCGATTCATACCTATGATAATGTCAAAGCTTCCGCGCGGAATTGGTATAAAGTTAATAAGAAAAGATTGATTGTTTAGGGTTTCTTTATCATTTAAAGGGGGTCGTATAACGAGTTGACGTGATACAAACAAACCCGTACCATATATACAACGATATTGGCCATTCGGTTACAAACGCACGAGGTTGACTTGATAACCATGAGTCGGTAAGTGTTAGGATGAAATTTAGTAAAATTTAGTAAGTAGACTTCCTACAGCTCACTTATTGTCTCTACTTTATTGGTTTTCTCTAATCTACTGGGTTTCATGGCTTAGAATAAGTTTATGTTTAGGGTTCATGGATATTTCGATCCACATCTGTATTACATATACCTCAGTATACAAATGGTTATTGATAAACGCACCAGTTACTATAGATGGTTCATGGATTCCATTCATTATTCTGATCACTATTGCTCTGACTCGAGTTGTCACCTCTAGGTTCTTCAGTCTTAGGCAGTTTCACCAACTTCATAACAAGCTTTTCTTTAACTAGTGCTTGTTCAAAATTTTGTATCTCGCTTCCATGAGTATCTTCTTCAGTTATTCTCAAGTCGTGGCATAAGCGGAGTCGATGCGCACTATATATGCATGGTAGCTCTACACAGTAAAGGTTGTGTCCTTAAAAGTGTAGGTGGCCTTCATTTAAACTTTGATGGTTCAAACATAAGTCGTTCGGTTCACAGCAATGTGAAATGAACTGATTGGATACCTAGGCCGAATTCGAAATGATTCACGAATGGGCGTATTTTTTGTAAGGTATTCATGAGATGTCTAACGCAAGTATATGTAAAATATTATCATTGAGTAATTAGTATTCCGAGATAAACTTCAGACATGGTTTACGTTTACGATACTTATAGTTTTATGAGCATTTAGGGTAAATACTTGCCAAGTATTTGTAAAGTGTTCACTAACATATTCGAAAGTTCTTAAGCGTTTCGAACTGTGATTTTCTTTAAGTATTCTAGATTTCAAGATTTTTAGTCTACCAACAACCTAATCCAAGCTCGATTGTGCATAGGTCTAACCATAATAAAACATAGATGATCAATCAACGTCTAGTTGTGGTTCGACCCAGATATAATCAACTTAGCTAAGGTGTTTGACTTAAACTGTGCATTGTATTAGCATTCGAGGGTTCATTCATATATATATATATATATATATATATATATATATATATATATATATATCTATATATATATATATAATTCTATATTTTTGGGTTAAGAAATATACTTAACCTATGAGAGTAAGTCCTAGGCTATAGTCGTGTTTTTTACTAAGAAGGTACTAGTTCGCTATAGCCAATAACTCTGATACCAATCTGTCACAGCCACGGCCGTCGGCAGAAATGCCAAGGCGCGCGACGTAAATCAGTAGTCACAGTTATTGAACATACACTGAATAGTACAAATATAATCTTCTATTATTACCGAAATAGAGATTACATTGACAATGACTATTGCTAAATTGCTACACACAGCAAACAGATTGGTGTTTACAATGGTATACTAAAATAACGGAAAGTCTTATATGCAATTCCTTCCAAGTTGTTAAATAACCTAAGAATACATGCAATAAGATACATCAACAAAAATTGTTGGTGAGTTCTATAGGTTTTGACACAAGGTACTTTTATTGTAACACCATGAATTTCAAAATAATTTTTTTTCGCAAAATATAAAACATTTTTCATTTAACTTTCATAAAACATCAAGTTTAAAACTCCAATTCACATCATACAAAATCCCAAGATCACATATCATAAAAATCCCATTCGTGTGTACAGATCAAGCCGGCGCCTTCCCACGGTCATCACTAGTACCTGAAACAAACAACACTAACACTGTAAGCACAAAGCTTAGTGAGTTCCCCAAAATACCACACATAACACATATTAGCCACTCGAGGCTATAACTCTGTGGGTCCGTAGACCTGGCTCTGTGAACCCACTAGTTCTAACTCTAGGAACCTTCCGGTTCCAACTCTATAAGCATGCACAGCATAAATCACATAGACGTCATGCAGTACAACACATAACATAACACATAACATACACATACTCTGTCACATAACTCTGATTACCTACTCAAGGTAAAGTATAGTGAGAAGACTCACCTCGTATATCTCGATAACTCGCGAATCTTGGAAATCACTCGTGCTCGATCCTCTGAGCTATAATCCTCCTATAACATCATATATCTCTAATTAAGACTTTTACCACTAAGCTTGACTACTCCTATCAAGTCAACACTGGTCAACTCTGGTCAACGGTCAACGGTCAACGGTCAACGTTGACCGGACTCGGCGAGTGCACTAGAGCGACTCGGCGAGTCTAAACGTTTTCACCAACTCTCTAGGATTCTCTTTTGACACGTCGAGTACTCCCCTGACTTGACGAGTTCCACCTGGCATGACTCGTGAGGCCACCACGACTCAACTCGCCGAGTCTCAAGAATAACTCGGCGAGTTCCGACTCGACTCAGTCCACCTGGCAACCCTCTCTAACTCTCCCTGACTCACTGAGTTAACCCATAACTCGGCAGGACCACTCGTTGAGTGGTTAAGGACAATCTTCATGCTACTCGCCGAGTCTGTTCTTCGGACTCGGCGAGTCCATGCCATGCATCAACTCAATCTTGCTTCTGAGGTCAGATCCGCTCCAACAACTCATATATCTGGCCCTCCTAAGCTCATTCATTACGTAAAGTCACAGTCTTGGCTACCATGCAACACCTACAAGGCTCTTTTTGAAGAAATGACCTCTAAGATGGCAACCCTAGTCTCCAAACCAAAAGGGAGGACATAAAGCATGGCATTTAGGACTCTTTGGACCTGCTAAGGTCCAGATCTAGGTACCATATCTCCATGGGACCTCTCACACTTCAATTACTAAGCAAACAAGGCATGAAGAAACCCTAGATTTGATCATATCAACAAAAATACTGAAATAAGCTCTGAATGATACCTCAAGAAGCTTCCCTTGACGAAATAGAAGCAGATCCAAGCTCCCCAACTCTTCTAGCTTGACTTTCCCCTTCCTTTCTTGCAAATACACACAAATTTGGTGAATAATGGCCTCTTAACTCACTCACAAGAACCCTCAGCTGCTTTGGTGCTCTCAAGATCAAGGTAGCCGCAATGAAGGGCCATAAGGTCCTTTAAATAGGGCTTAGGACCGGGAAATTAGGGTTTCATTAAATAGCGCGGACTCGCCGAGTCCATTCCTTGCACTCGCCGAGTCCAGGCGCGAACCCGCGTCCGGAACCACGATCCTACTCGGCGAGTTTGAGCTCCAACTCGCCGAGTCCCCTCACAAAACACCAAAAATATATGAATAAAAGATACCTGGAAATCCGGGCTATTATAATTCTCCCCCACTAGAACTAGACTTCGCCCTCGAAGTCTCGCTCTGCAAATAGCTCTGGATGCTGCTCACGCATCTCACGCTTTGGCTCCCAGGTCATCTCTGATCCCCTCCGATGCTGCCATTGAACCAACACTAGGGGTACCTACTTGTTCCTCAAAACCTTGATTTTCCGATCTCTGATGGCCACTGGTCTCTCGGCATAATTTAGGATCGCATCCACCTGAATATCCTCTAATGGAACCACTGCCAACTCGTCGGCTATACACTTTCTTAGCTGCGACACATGAAAAGTGTCGTGAATCTGCCCCAAATCTGCTGGCAAATCCAAACGATAGGCTACCCGACCTACCCTCGCGATCACACGGAAAGGACCAATATATCGGGGCCCCAAGTTGCCCCTCTTCCTGAATCGAATCACTCCTTTCCAAGGAGAGACCTTCAGGAGAACAAGGTCGCCGACCTGAAACTCAAGCTCGGACCGGCGTTTGTCTGCATAACTCTTCTGTCGGCTCTAAGCGGTCAACAACCTCTGTCTGACCTGCTGAATTTGCTCTGTCGTCTGAAGCACGATCTCTGTACTGCCCATCACCCTCTGTCCAACCTCTCCCCAACAAATGGGGGTCCGACACCTCCTCCCATACAACAGCTCAAAAGGTGGCATACCAATGCTCGAATGATGGCTATTGTTGTAGGAAAACTCTGCCAAGCGTAAATACGCATCCCAGCTACCCCCAAAATCCAAGACACATGCCCGGAGCATGTCTTCGAGCGTCTGAATCGTCCGCTCACTCTGACTGTCTGTCTGGGGATGATATGCGGTACTAAAATGCAGTCTAGTACCCAAATCCTCATGAAACTTCTTCCAGAATCTGGAAGTGAAACGCACATCACGGTCTGAAACAATCGAGATCGGCACCCCATGCTGAGATATCACTTCCCTCACATACACCTCCACCAATTTCTCTGCTGAAGAACTCTCGCTGATAGCAAGGAAATGAGCGCTCTTCGTCAACCTGTCCACAATCATCCAAATTGCATCAACTCCCCTGGCAGTCCTTGGCAATTTGGTGATGAAATCCATAGTGATCTGTTCCCACTTCCATTCGGGAACCTCCAATGGCTGCAACTTACCATTCGGCCTCTGGTGCTCGGCCTTAACCCTACGGCAGGTCAAGCACCTCTCAACAAACCACGTGACATCCCTCTTCATACAGGGCCACCAATACTCCTTTCTCAGATCCAAATACATCTTAGTGGCCACCGGATGGATCGCAAACTTCGACCGATGAGCCTCCTCCATCAAAACGGTACGCGTTCCTCCCACAAACGGCACCCAGATATGCCCCTGAAATGTCATAAGCCCCCGACCATCGGTAACGAACTCTGAAACCAAACCAACAACCTATTCCCTCTTCTGCATCTCAGGTTGCACAGCCTCGGCCTGTGCCCCACGAATGGCGTCCAATACCGGAGCTATCACGGTCAATCTCAAACATACGTCCTGCAGCGGGGTGCTCTCCGTCCTGTGGCTCAATGCATCGGCTACCACATTAGCCTTGCCTGGGTGATACAGGATCTCACAATCATAATCCTTGACCACATCCAACCACCTTCTCTGACGCATATTTAGGTTGGGCTGATCCATCAAATACTTCAAACTCTTATGGTCCGTGTATATCGTACACCGAACCCCATACAAGTAGTGACGCCAAATCTTGAGAGCGAACACCACTGCCCCCAACTCTAGATCATGGGTGGGATATCTCGTCTCATGAGGCTTCAGCTGCCTCGATGCATATGCTATCACATGCCCTGTCTGCATCAGCACCGCTCCCAACCCCAAGATCGATGCATCACAGTATACCACAAAGTCCTCCATCCCTTCCGGGAGGGCTAACACCGGGGCTTCGCACAACCTTTGGCGAAGTGTCTCAAAGGAGGCATGCTGCTCGGGGCCCCATGAAAAAGCAACACCCTTCCGGGTCAATCTAGTGAGTGGCACTGCGATCTTAGAGAAATCCTTGATAAACCTCCTATAATACCCTGCCAACCCTAGGAAACTCCTAATCTCGGAGGGTGACCTCGGCACCTCCCAACTCATCACCGCCTCAACCTTGGCCGGATCGACCAATATCCCTTCCTGGTTAACGAGATGTCCTAAGAACTGGACCTCCCACAACCAGAAATCACACTTGGAGAATTTGGCATAAAGCCTCTCCGACCTTAGAACTCCGAGAACCTCTCTCAAATGCTCCTCATGTTGCTCTCTAGATCTCGAATAATACCAGAATGTTATCGATAAATACAATCACCGACCGATCCAGCATCGGCCTACACACTCGGTTCATGAGATCCATGAACACTTCCGGGGGCATTGGTGAGCCCAAAAGGCATCACCACAAACTCATAATGCCTATAACGCGTCCTGAACGCTGTCTTCTGGACGTCCTCATCCCGCACCCTCACCTGATGATATCCAGATCTCAAATCGATCTTGGAGAACCAAGATGCTCCCTGCAACTGATTGAACGAATCGTCGATCCTCGACAACGGGTAACGGTTCTTGACCATCGGCTTGTTCAACTCCCGGTAATCAATGCACATCCGGTGTGAACCATCCTTCTTCTTGACGAACGGGATAGGCGCTCCCCACGGTGAGCTGCTCGGCTGAATAAATCCCTTCCCCAACAGCTCCTGAAGCTGCAAGGATAACTCTTGCATCTCTGGAGGTGCAAGGCGATAGGGCACCTTAGCAATAGGTGCGGCCCCCCTAACCAAATTGATACTGAACTCCACTTGCCTCATAGGAGGCACACCCGACAACTCCTCGGGAAATACATCCGGGAACTCACGCACCACCGGAACCTCCTCAACTGAACTCGGCCTCTCGAAATCCACCCGCCTATCCATCACATACACACAAAGCCCTTATAGCCCTGCTGTAGACACTGCCTTGCCCTAGCGGCCGAACAAAACGCTGATCCCGAACGTGTACCCTCGTCGTACACCGAAAGAACTCCCCCACTAGGGTCTCGTATGGTTACCAGCTGACGCTCGCAGTCGATAACCGCACTGAATCTACTCAACCAGTCCATGCCCACAATGACACAGACATCTTCCATCGCAATAGGAACCAGATCAATCGGGAACTCAACACCGAAAATCTCGACTACGCAACCTCGGAGAACCTCCGTGGCATATATCACCCTCTCATCAGCTATGGAAACTCTCAGAGGCCGACTCAACGCCTCATGACTAACACTGATATGCTGACTAAAAGCCAAAGATACAAAAGACCGACTCGCACCCGAGTCAAATAACACCAAGGCAGGTACATAATTCACAAGAAAAGTACCTACGCATAACATAACATAAGCATAATATCTCAACATCAAAATAAATACATGAAAGAATACATACCAGCCACGACATCGGGCGCTGCGCGGACCTCCTCCGCGGTCAGCTGAAAGGCTCTCCCTCGTGCCCTCGGCGCCTCGGCCTTCACTGGCCGACTCTCTGTAGCTCTGATGGCGGCAGTGGAAGATCCCTGAGGTTCTCCCTGAGCTGATCCCCGCAACTGCGGACACTCCGCCTTCCGGTGTCCGGTCTGGTTGCAGTGAAAACACACCGCAAACCCCTTGGGGCAGTCCTTGGCCATATGCCCCTCCTTGCCACACTTGTAGCAAGATCCCGCTCTGCAGACTCCATCATGACCCTTGCCACACTTCCCACACGTGCGACCCTTCTGGCTCCTTGGTTTGGGATCAGCGGGCTTGGCCCGCTTGGCTGCCGGCTGAGACTGTGTCGGTCGCCAATCCCTCCCCTGAGACTCCGCCTCCTCCCTGGCCTGAGTCTCCAGCTCAATCTCCTTCTTTCGGGCATTTGCCTGAAGCTCAGCAAATGTCCAGTACGAGGAGTTCGCCGTGAACTCCCAAATGTCTCGCCTCAAAATGCTCAAATATCGGCTCATACGTGCCTGCTCAGTGGACACGTGCTCAGGGCAGAACATCTCCCTCTCATGGAACATCCTGGTAATCGCTGTAACTGACTCAGTACCCTGCTTGAGGGTCAGAAACTCTTGGGCCAAACGCTCCCTCTCTACCTGGGGAACGTACTCATCTCGAAACATGGCAGTGAACCTCTCCCAGGTCACTGCTGCAAGCTCAGTAGGCGTAAAATGCGCCGTCACAAACTTCCACCAGTCCTTCGCTCCCAAGCGAAGCTGGTTCAGCGCGAACCGAACCTTCAAATGCTCAGGAGATGAGCAAGTGAAGAAACACCCCTCTATATCAGAAATCTACCTCATAGCTGCCACCGGATCCTGGGTCCCATCAAACTCTGGTGGTTTTGTGTTGCTGAACTCCCGAAACAGCAATGCATCACCACTTTGCGGCCTCACGGCAGCAATAGCTGCAGTGGCCGCTGCAACAGCTGCCTCAAAAAAAGCGGCATAACGCTCGTCAAAGGTCTCAATCAGCGTGGTCTTAATAGACCCGAACATCTCTGGTATCTCTGCTCTGATGGCCGCAACCACCTCCTCATGGATGATCCGACGGATCTCCTCATCACTGGTATCACTGCTCTCAGGCATCAAACGTGTCCTCACTATGATCTACCTCTGAAATACAACATACGATAAATTAGAACCCATTCGAGCATACTCACACTCGACAACTCATTCCTCCTTGATCCTTGGTATTCCAAAGATTCTTACTTGGGCTGTACACCACTCCGGTGCTTTCAGTAGTATGGGCCCAATACTATTATCCGCACCATATCAGAATACACCCCAAGTCCTCCTCTTTGGATCCCAAATTCCAAGTACTCTATCATGCATAGGCCACTCTCTAATAGATCTCTCATAAGCCCATCGCTGCTACCTACTCACTCTTAAGCATCTCATAGCAGCTCACCTCTTCCTAGGCTAAGGCATCACAAATCACGCCAATCTAGTCCTAATAGGAATACCTAGCCTACTTTAGCATGCGAATACATCATATCAGTATCAATATCACATAACATGAGGGTATTTTGGGAAATCACCGTTCGGGCGCGGACCGATCGTACACACACTCTGCTTTGCGTTTTTTCCAAAATCTTTTACTCTTTTTGAAAATACTTCTCAAATCCTCAGTTTGAGTTCAAATACGCCCGAAGGTGTACTCGAATCCCTCAAACCAAGGCTCTGATACCAACTTGTAACACCGTGAATTTCAAAATAATTTTTTTCGCAAAATATAAAACATTTTTCATTTAACATTCATAAAACATCAAGTTTAAAACTCCAATTCACATCATACAAAATCCCAAGATCACATATCATAAAAATCCCATGCGTGTGTACAGATCAAGCCGGCGCCTTCCCACGGTCATCACTAGTACCTGAAACAAACAACACTAACACTGTAAGCACAAAGCTTAGTGAGTTCCCCAAAATACCACACATAACACATATTAGCCACTCGAGGCTATAACTCTGTGGGTCCGTAGACCTGGCTCTGTGAACCCACTAGTTCTAACTCTAGGAACCTTCCGGTTCCAACTCTATAAGCATGCACATCATAAATCACATAGACATCATGCAGTACAACACAAAACATAACACATAACATACACATACTCTGTCACATAACTCTGATTACCTACTCAAGGTAAAGTATAGTGAGAAGACTCATCTCGTATATCTCGATAACTCGTGAATCCTGGAAATCACTCGTGCTCGATCCTCCGAGCTATAATCCTCCTATAACATCATATATCTCTAACTAACACTTTTACCACTAAGGTTGACTACCCCTATCAAGTCAACACTGGTCAACGGTCAACGGTCAACAGTCAACTTTGACCGGACTCGGCGAGTGCACTAAAGCGACTCGGCGAGTCTAAACGTTTTCACCAACTCTCTAGGATTCTCTTTTGACACGTCGAGTACTCCCCTGACTTGACGAGTTCCACCTGGCATGACTCGCGGGGCCACCACGACTCAACTCGCCGAGTCTCAAGAAAAACTCGGCGAGTTCCGGCTCGACTCAGTCCACCTGGCAACCCTCTTTAACTCTCCCTGACTCACTGAGTTAACCCATAACTCGGCAGGACCACTCGCTGAGTGGTTAAGGACAATCTTCATGCTACTCACCGAGTCTGTTCTTCGGACTCGGCGAGTCCATGCCATGCATCAACTCAATCTTGCTTCTGAGGTCAGATCCACTCCAACAACTCATAGATCTGTCCCTCCTAAGCTCATTCATCACGTAAAGTCACAGTCTTGGCTACCATGCAACACCTAAAAGGCTCTTTTTGAAGAAATGACCTCTAAAATGGCAACCCTAGTCTCCAACCCAAAAGGGAGGACATAAAGCATGGCATTTGGGACTCTCTGGACCTGCTAAGGTCCAGATCTGGGTACCATATCTCCATGGGACCTCTCACACTTCAATTACTAAGCTAACAAGGCATGAAGAAACCCTAGATTTGATCATATCAACAAAAATACGGAAATAAGCTCTGAATGATACCTCAAGAAGCTTCCCTTGACGAAATAGAAGCAGATCCAAGCTCCCCAACTCTTCTAGCTTGACTTTCCCCTTCCTTTCTTGCAAATACACACAAATTTGGTGAATAATGGCCTCTTAACTCACTCACAAGAACCCTCAGCTGCTTTGGTGCTCTCAAGATCAAGGTAGCTGCAATGAAGGGCCATAAGGTCCTTTAAATAGGGCTTAGGACCGGGAAATTAGAGTTTCATTAAACAGCGCGGACTCGCCGAGTCCATTCCTTGGACCCGCCGAGTCCAGGCGCGAACCCGCATCCAGAACCGCGATCCTACTCGGCGAGTTTGAGCTCCAAGTCGCCGAGTCCCCTCACAAAACACCAAAAATATATGAATAAAAGATACCTGGAAATCCGGGCTGTTACATTTATAATCAAAAGTGTTTTTGTAACAATTCTCTAGTTAAACAGATTTTATAAATATGTGTCTTTCAATCAAAAGTATAAAAATAAATGAGTTTTAAAAGTGTAATTGTACTTATTTAAAAATATCGTTTACTCATATCTAAAAATATGCCATTGTTGAATATCTAGGTAAATCAAGCTTATAACAAATTTTACGGTTCTCATGACCAAAATGTTTTTATATACGGATGTTGAATACCAATTTATATAAAATAGAGTCATATCACTCTTTGTGAAAACATAAAATAACTAAATTTACCCTTGAAACCTATTACAAGCATTCATATAGTTTATATGTAAAACTCATAAGTTTTGAATTTAAAAACTTGGTAAATTCATGTCGTGGTATTAATTAAGTATTATCTTACTTAATTTGGAAATTGACACTTAACCAGTGGGGCAAACTCTTCCCACATAAATATTGTGTTTTTGAGTAAAAACAAAAGATGTATATAAATAACTTATTAACTGTAAGTTAATTAACCTCATTTAGTCGTGTCCTGATATTAAATAAGTATTATATGACTTAATTTTTGGTATTAACACTTATCGTTTCGAGTCACAAGCTATCCCACTACATAATGTCCCTTTGAACTGGTATGAGTGGACAAAATCTCCGTATACTATCCTATTTCAATCCTATATGGTAAATACAATACATTCGGGGTCTAAAATGAGGTCATAACCGAACTGTGAAGAACGCCTATGCACCAACAGTGGAACGTTGTGTTGAAATCCCACACCACATATTTGACGACGTGATGAAAAAAAAATAGTGAAGGAAATGCCAACGCCAAACTCGACTCGTCAGCTGAAGGTTGTAGCTAGCAACTGGTGGCGGGATGTCAACCCGTATAAGTATGTGATACTAAACTTATTCTCGACGTCCCTCATTCCATACGAATTAACGGTTATGACATAGAGGGCTTTCTGCTAACAAGTATGGTCTTAGTGTGATTACAAAACGTAGCCCATGCAGCTTAGCAAAAGATCCTAACTTATAAAGCTTTTAGAACAAACATAACTCATATAGGACGCCCCGTGGGTATGGTGGATCCTAACAATCTGTCTATGCATCCTAGTTCTAAACTCTCCATTGTATGTTTATCAAACATCTATAATTCTTTGATGTTTATGATTAATTATTGATTGAAGTCTTATGGTATTTGAGATTCGTAAGAATTAACATATTTCTAGATTTTATTATATGTCGTGACGGAATTTGGAGAACATAACGGGTGTACTGATAATATTTTCTAGGTCTCAACCAATGTGAAAACCAACAATTTCCATAGCACTAATAAGTCACATTATTGATAAGATGTGATTTTTAATAAATTTACGATTCTTAAACCTTGAAGTTGATCACGTTATTTTTATGCGACGAACATTCATAATTTAGTAAAAAGCTAGTTATATTTTTTTTAATTAATATAAAAATATACTAATAAAATTTATATTCATTTTTACACAATATTTTACAATAAAGTCAAATTTGATAATTTTAACCAATAAGTATGTATTTTCATAAGCCTAGTTTTTCACCATTTATGTAAATATATTTTCCTTTTACGCGATATATATGTAAAAAAATATTTTTGATTACATAATATCTTAATATCCATCTTAATAATCACGACGAACTATGAGCATATTATCTTTCAACAATCTACTTTAACTTGTATAGTTTATTAATGATTTATCATATTTTCTATTGTTATTTAATAAGTTTTTGACCAATAATAAAGTATGATGCTATTATGTGTATAAAACATGACAATCGTCAAAACTTTAATAGACACGCATGTATTCTCCCCCAATTATTAAAGCAGTAAAAGAAAAGCCGTAGAAACTCACATTCAATGCGTGATCTCGATCTCGGTTCGTTTTGGTGAAACTTTTCGTGAATAACCGCAAAGTAACCATTCTTGGACTTTCAAATGTTTTCGGATTTATTTGTAATGTTTTAAAGTAAAGGTACTTGTTTTCAATTATTTTATATTTAAAAGAAAAGGTTGTTTTGTAATTTATTTAACACCAGGGGACTAAATTTGTAATAAATTATATCCAAGAGGGCCGTTTTTAAAATGTTTAAATCACCTTGGGCCTGCTTTGAAAAGGTTTATGTCAAAAGACCAGTTTTATTTTAAAGACCATAAGTGCAGGGGCTTTTTTTGTCAAAATCACCAAGTTTACAAAAAGGGGATACAGGCGTGTTCTTCATCTGATCGGGGGATAGTAAACGACGCGAATGGGAGCATGCTCGAATGGGTCCGGTGGTGGCTCAAAGTTGGCGAGGAGAGAAGAGGGGATCCGTCGAGACCGGAGATTCCACTGCGAGTTCCTGTCCGTCATCGGTAGCGAGGAGGACCCAGGGGAACAGCAGTAAGGTCGAAGGGGGAGGCATCTACAGTGGTGAGGTGCGAAAAGGTCGCTGGTGCGAGGTTTCGGTGTGGGTAACGGGTTTGCGAAAGAAAGAAGGCCAGAAAGGGTTTCGTCGATCGGATTCGCAAACCGATGTGGTCTCCTGGGTTCTACGGGCCGAAGGGAAGAACGGGATGCGGTAGGGCAGCAGCGTCGTCGTGGTAGGAAGGGGGGTTGAGTGATCGGAGGGGGCTGTCGCCTCCCGTGTATTCTCCGGGGAAACACCCACTTCGGTGGGTTTTGCTCTCGGTGGTTGAAAGGTACGTGGACGGGGACGGGGGCTGCTTCGGCAACTCCCCTGATCTTCTTCTTCCTGTTTTTTTTTTTTTTTTTTTTTTTTTTTAGAAATCATTGGAAATTGGATGTTTGGGTTTGCTTTTGACAGAAATCGATATAAGGAAATGATGTTTGGGTTTGTTTGTTTGGCAGGAAAATGTAACACGAAGAACAAACTGCCCTCTTGGTTGTTCTTGGTAGCAATCGAAGGAGGTGGCTGCAATGGTTGATCAAGGGATGTTTTACATCTGGGAATCGACAAGCAAAGGGGGAAGATAGGAACGATTTCTATCTATAACTTCATGATCTCAAGCAGGTTTTTGGGAGACTTCTGGTAAAATGTGATGAAATATAGAATTTGGAGAGTACTCTTGCAATATCTTAGTGGATTTCATACATGTGCCATTGTTTTGGGAGATATAATATTTGTGTTAGAGGGAGTGATTGAATATAATACTTGTGATCTTTGTAGGATTTTGTAAATAGACAACAAATATTCTCGAATTTTATGAGGGATATTCCCACATGTATACGTAATTGAGTATTTAAAACATATATCATTCATGTATTTGGTTATTTAGCAAAATAAATATCATACAAGTATTTGAGTATTTTAATCATATATAAAAATATATAATATATATTTTTGTGATGTATATATATTTTTAGGGGTTTAATGTATATTTATGCATATGCAACATTCTATGATAATGTCATTATATTTGGTTGTCTAATTTCATTAATTATAAACTCTTTTAAAATATTTCATATGTGTTTATTGGTTGGGATGGATGTGGCGAGTTTAAAAGCTTAAATGGAATTAAATTCCGCTATATGGGACGTCATGAAGTGGCGTTTACGGATTCCACGTTTAAATGGTTAAATTTGATAGATTTCACAAAAATGGTTATACTTCGAGATAAAAAAATGTTTTAAAGTTTCTTGATTAATTGTTTCGGTGTCAATAGATTTTACAAATCTAATTTTGATCGAGATTAAAAATATTTTAAAATATAATAAAGTTATATACTATAATCTGAATTCAAAAACAAGTTCAAAAGTAGTTTACGAAACTCGTAGCTATTACAAAAGAAATAGTGCACGATTCGTTGGTCAGCTAACTATTAATTTTTATAACTTTAAACTAACATATTTTTCTTGCATGATCTCCGTTTTGGACGTTCTTTATATCACTAGATCAGAAGAACGTAATTTATTCAAAAATTTTTTATCTATAACTCTCCAATAAACTTGATACAAAATGCAAAAAATCCTAACCACTAAAAATATGAAAAGCTACGGGCCATTTTTGCCAAAAAAAAGAGAATGTTCACTATTCAAAATGGTGCTCATCTTTAACAAATATATATATATAAATTTCATTTTTAACATCTCCAATAAATTAAATTTTTGGCGATTTTCGATTTGATCTTCAACGATAGATGTTTTGAGATGTTCTAAAATAAATTATGAATATAATATATCTAATATACATTCTAAGAATATAATTACACACAATTGGTTCTTAATACACAGCGTTTCGTAGTGGTTTGACCGCCAAATACTCACCAATTTTTACCAATTGTTACAAAAACCAAGAGCGTGCATATAGATAACTTCCAAATCTGACTTCATATGAACCCGTTGATATAAAGATAGTCGAGAATAGAGTCCATATAAAGAAGTTATGAATTTCACACAGTCGTTAACAATATAATCTTCACATACTATTAAATTCAAAATAGAGCAAAAATTAGCCGACAGAGTCTAAATCAAAGTTGTAGTACTCGAAAATACTTACGCATGGATATAAAGAACATCGAAATCGGAGCTCGTAAGAGCGAGATATGAGTTTTTGAAGATTCAGTTGCACCTAACCCTTTTTGCCACGTAGCACTAGTAAACAACCATCGCATGTCAACCTATGAGAGGGAGGAGTGCTGACCATGCTGGTGCGCGGCACGCTCATGGTTGGTGAGTAGCACGCATTTGGAAATTAGCCCTATAAATTCTTCTTTTAGCTCATTCACTCCTCACTCCATTCTCAAACTCTATCAATTCTTTATACTCGATTATGAAGTCTTTTCTTGGGATTTTTGAGTAATTTTAGCTTAGCAAAGCTCTAGGCATCTAGGTTCAATTAGGAGATCCCTTCGAGTAGAAGTTCTGCCAATCCAATCTCCTAGTTTTCGCTACAAACTCTCTGTAAATTAAGCTACACTCATATTTCTTTCACTGTAATTTATATTTATATTCATAGTCGTTATTATGAACTTATAAATAAGATTTATCAGTATTTCCAGTTATAATACTAATTGATCTACTTATGGGACATGTGTCTAGAATAGTCATGTTGGCTTGGTTGTTGGATTTTAGAAAAGCTATATACCGAAATGATCATGCCTCCCAATTGTCCTGCATGACTAATCCTTATTTGATAGAACTATCGGTATTCGTTGGGATTAGTTAAAGATCTAGCTTTCATTACGAGATTGTTATAATGATTAATAAGTAATGATATTATAGGTTAATAATCATTGGGCACATTGCGCACCAGTGGGATCACTTGAAAGTTGTTAAGCTTCTGAGAAACTACCCACGTGAATTGTAACACTAGAATTTGATAAGTTTCACTTGTAACCCCTTTATTGAAAAACCTTTCATTTTGGTCCTTTAGCTATACACAGGGTGTACTAAGTGGTACGCTTGGCGTACTAGCCCGATGCCAGACCGTGGATATCACCCACGTACGAAAGGATAAGGTAACTCGTCAAAGACAACGATTCTTTCTGTCTGGGATGCCAAGGGATACAGGAAGGATCTTTATCCTAATGATTCGTTGCAGCAGACTTCGAGGACGAAGTCTAAGTCAAGTGTGGGAGAATTGTAACATCCCGATGATGAAATAATTATAATTTTAACAATATAAGTTATTTATGTTGCATTTTGGTCCCTAAGTTCAAGAAAGAGTGCAAAAAGGGCCCTAGTGGCATTTTCATAAATACGAGTTAGGGAAGTATGCCATGTGTACGCGTGTACACTGATTATACTCGAGCGCCCCCTAGTACGTTGGGCGTAAATGTTCAACGCTGGGCGTACTTGCCAGATTTGGAGACCCTAATTTTTAGGGTGTAGGTCGTATTTAAACACCCTTTATGACCTCATTTCCCCTCACCTCATCAACCTGCATCCCTCTTGATACATTTTGTTGTAACACCGAGAATTTTAAAATAATTTTTCACAATTTATAAAACATTTCTCATTAATTTTTCATAAAAACATCAGATTTACATCTCAATTCACATTACACAAATCCCAAGATCAATGTAAATATATCAAAGTCCCCTGCGTGTGTACAGATCAAGCCGGCGCCTTCCCACGGTCATCGCTAGTACCTGAAACAACAACACTAACACTGTAAGCACGAAGCTTAGTGAGTTCCCCAAAATACCACATAAACACATATTAGCCACTCGAGGCTATAACTCTATGGGTCCGTGCACCCAACTCTGTGAACCCTCAGGTTCTAACTCTAGGAACCTTCTGGTTCCACTCTGTAATCATGCACAGCATAAATCACATAGAAATAATGCAGTACAACACATAACATACACATAACATACATACACTAACACATAACTCTGATTACCTACTCAAGGTAAAGTATAGTGAGAAGACTCACCTCGCGGATCTCGATGACTCACAAATCCTGAATCCCTCGTGCCCGATCCTCCGAGCTATAATCCTCCTACAACATCATATGTCTCTAATTAACACTTTTTATCTCTAAGGTTGACTATCCCTAAGAAGTCAACACAGGTCAACTCTGGTCAACGGTCAACGGTCAACTTTGACCGGACTCGGTGAGTGCACGAGGGCAACTCGGCGAGTCTAGATGTTTTCACCAACTCTCTAGGATTCCCTTCTTACACGTCGAGTACTCCCCCTGACTCGACGGGTTCCACCTGGAAGAATCGCGGGACCACCCCGACTCAACTCGCCGAGTCTCAAGAACGACTCGGCGAGTCCCAGCTCGACTCAGACCACTTGACAACCCTCTCTAACTCGCCCTGACTCACTGGGTCAATCCATGACTCGACTGGACCACTCACTGGTCGGTCCAAGGCAATCTTCAAGCTACTCGCCGAGTCTGCTCATCGGACTCGGCGAGTCCATGCCATGCAATCACTCAAACTTGCTTCTAAGGTCAGATCTATTCCAACAATTCATAGATCTGGCCTTCCTAGAATGATTCACCACGTAAAGCTCCAGACTTTGTGCATAAACAACCTCTATATGACCATATATGAAGAATCATCAACAAATCTCACTACTCAAGGTCATAACCTCCATTGTTCTATATAAAGCTTGATGAATGAGGCTCTCTGGACCTCTATGGATCCAGATCCGAAGTCTCATCACTAGCAAGGGACTATTTGACCGTCCAATCAACTCAACAAGGTCACAAGAAACCCTAAAATCAATTATACTTCACAAAACAGGAGATGAGCCGAAATCATACCTTTAGATTGAAGGGCTAAGCTTCAAATCCACCGAATAGCAGTCCCCTTTGCCTCCTCTTGGCTAGAGCCTTCCTCTTCTTTGCTAAACAACACACAAATGTCAAGAAATGCTTCCTTTCTCTCTCAAATCGCTAAAGCACTCTAGGGTTTCTCTCTATGGACTGTTGGGTGCAGATGACGGCCATAAGGCCCTTTAAATAGGTCCTAAACCCGAGAAATTAGGGTTTTATTAAACAGTGTGGACTCGCCGAGTCCATATCCTGGACTCGCCGAGTCCGGACGAATCCCGCGTCCAGAATCGCGACCCTACTCGGCGAGTCTGAGCTCCAACTCGCCGAGTCCCCTCTCAAAACACCAAAAAAAACAAAACAATAAAATACCTGGAAATCCGGGCTGTTACAACTCTCCCCTACTAGAACTAGACTTCGCCCTCGAAGTCTCGCTCTGAAAATAGCTCCGGATGCTGCTCCCGCATCTCGCGCTCCGGCTCCCAGGTCATCTCTGATCCCTTCCGGTGTTGCCACTGAACCAACACCAAAGGTACCTCCTTGTTCCTCAGTACCTTGATCTTCCGATCTCTGATGGCTACTGGTCTCTCGGCATAATTCAGGCTCGCATCCACCTGAATATCCTCTAATGGAACTACTGCCGACTCATCGGCAATACATTTCCTCAATTGTGCCACATGAAAAGTGTCGTGGATTTGCCCCAACTCTGCTGGCAATTCCAAACGATAGGCTACCCGGCCTACCCTTGCAATCACGCGAAATGGCCCAATATACCGGGGCCCCAACTTGCCCCTCTTCCTGAATCGAATCACTCCTTTCCAAGGAGAGACCTTCAGGAGAACGAAGTCGCCGACCTGAAACTCAAGCTCGGATCGGCGTCTGTCTGCGTAACTCTTCTGTCGGCTCTGGGCGGTCAATAACCTCTGTCTGACCTGCTGAATCTGCTCTGTCGTCTGAAGCACGATCTCTGTACTGCCCATCACTCTCTGCCCAACCTCTCCCCAGCAAATGGGGGTCCGACACCTCCTACCATACAACAACTCAAAGGGTGGCATACCAATGCTCGAATGATGGTTGTTGTTGTAGGAAAACTCTGCCAAGGGTAAATACGCATCCCAGCTACCCCCGAAATCCAACACACATGCTCGAAGCATGTCCTCAAGCGTTTGAATCGTCCGCTCACTCTGACCGTCTGTCTGGGGATGATATGCGGTACTAAAATGCAATCTAGTACCCAACTCCTCATGAAATTTCTTCCAGAATCTGGAAGTGAAGCGCACATCACGGTCTGAAACAATCGAGATCGGCACCCCATGCCGAGATACCACTTCTCTCACATATAACTCCGCCAACTTCTCCGCTGAAGAACTCTCACTGATGGCAAGAAAGTGAGCGCTCTTCGTCAACCTATCCACAATCACCCAAATTGCATCAACTCCTCTGGCCGTCCTCGACAATTTGGTGATGAAATCCATAGTGATCTGTTCCCACTTCCATTCGGGAACCTCCAATGGCTGCAACTTGCCATGTGGCCTCTGGTGCTCGGCCTTAACCCTACGGCAGGTCAAGCACCTCTCAACGAACCATGCGACGTCTCTCTTCATACAGGGCCACCAATACTCTTTCCTCAAATCCAAATACATCTTCGTGGCCCCCGGATGGATCGAAAATTTCGACCGATGAGCCTCCTCCATCAAAGAAGTGTGCGTACCACCCACAAACGGTACCCAAATCCGACCCTGAAAAGTCATAAGCCCTCGCCCATCCGTAACGAATTCTGAAACCAAACCAACGACCCGTTCCCTCTTCTACATCTCCGGCTGCACAGCCTCGACCTGTTCCCCACGAATGGCATCCAATACCGGAGCTATCATGGTCAATCTCAAACATACATCTCGCAATGGAGTGCTCTCCGCCCTGCGGCTCAACGCATCGGCCACCACGTTGGCCTTGCCCGGGTGGTACAGGATCTCACAATCATAATCCTTGACCACATCTAACCACCTCCTCTGATGCATATTTAGATTGGGCTGATCCATCAAGTACTTCAAGCTCTTATGGTCCGTGTATATCGTACATCGAACCCCATATAAGTAGTGGCGCCAAATCTTGAGGGCGAACACTACTGCCCCCAACTCTAGATCATGCGTGGGATATCTCGTCTCATGAGGCTTCAGCTGCCTCGATGCATATGCTATCACATGACCCCTCTGCATCAACACCGCACCCAACCCCAAAATCGATGCATCACAATATACTACAAAATCCTCCATCCCTTCCGGGAGAGCTAATACCGGGGCTTCGCACAACGTCTGGCGAAGTGTCTCAAAGGAGGTCTGCTGCTCAGGACCCCATGAGAATGCAACACCCTTCCGGGTCAATCTGGTGAGCGGCACTGCGATCTTGGAGAAATCCTTGATAAATCTCCGATAATACCCTGCTAGTCCAAGGAAGCTCCTGATCTCAGAGGGTGACTTTGGCACCTCCCAACTCATCACCGCCTCAACCTTGGCCGGATCGACCAGAATCCCTTCCTGGTTAACGAGATGTCCTAGAAACTGGACCTCCCGTAACCAGAAATCACACTTGGAGAACTTTGCATAAAGCTTCTCCGATCTCAATACCCCAAGGACCTCCCTCAAATGCTCCTCATGCTGCTCTCTAGATCTCGAATACACCAGAATATCATCGATAAATACAATCACCGACCGATCCAACATCGGCCTGCATACCCTGTTCATGAGATCCATGAACACCGCCGGGGCATTGGTGAGCCCAAAAGGCATCACCACAAACTCATAATGCCCATATTGCGTCCTGAATGCTGTCTTCTGACGTCCTCATCCCGCACTCTCACCTGATGATATCCCGACCTCAAGTCGATCTTGGAAAACCAAGAGGCTCCCTGCAACTGATCAAATAAATCGTCGATCCTCGGCAACGGGTAACGGTTCTTGACCGTCAGCTTGTTCAACTCCCGGTAATCAATACACATCCGGTGTGAACCATCCTTCTTCTTGACGAACAGAATAGGTGCTCCCCACGGCGAGCTGCTCGGCCGAATGAATCCCTTCCCCAGCAACTCCTGAAGCTGCGAGGATAACTCTTGCATCTCTGGAGGTGCAAGACGATAAGGCACCTTAGCTATAGGCGCAGCCCCCGGAACCAAATCAATACCAAACTCCACTTGCCTCACAGGAGGTACTCCCGGCAGCTCCTCGGGAAAGACATCTGGAAACTCACGCACCACCGGTACCTCCCCAACTGAACTCGGTCTCTCGGAAGTCGCTCGCGTATCCATCACATACGCCACAAAACCCTTACAGCCCTGCTGTAGACACTGCCTCGCCCTAGCGGCCGAACAAAAGGCTGATCCCGAACGTGTACCCTCGCCGTACACCGAAAGAACTCCCCCACTAGGGTCTCATATAGTCACCAGCTGACGCTCACAGTCGATAACCGCGCCGAATCAGCTCAACCAGTCCATGCCCACAATGACACAAACATCACCCATCGCAATAGGAATCAGATCAATCGGAAACTGAACCCCGAAAATCTCTAACACACATCCCCGGAAAACCTCTGTGGCACAAATCACTCTATCGTCAGCTATGGAAACTCTCAGAGGCCGACTCAATGCCTCACGACTAACACTGATATGCTGACCAAAGGCCAAAGATACAAAAGACCGACTCGCACCCGAGTCAAATAACACTAAAGCAGGTACGGAGTTCACAAGAAAGGTACCTACGCATAACATAATATAAGCATAACATCATATATCAAAAATAAATACACGAAAGGAAACATACCAGCCACAACATCGGGCGCAGCGCGGACCTCCTCCGCAGTCAACTGGAAGGCTCTCCCTCGAGCTCTCGGCGCCTCGGCCTTCACAGGCCGACTCTCTGTAGCTCTGATGGCGGCAGGAGCAGACCCCTGAGATGCTCCGCGCAACTGCGGACACTCGGCCTTCCGGTGTCCAGTCTGGTTGCAGTGAAAGCACACTGCAAACCCCTTGGGGCAGTCCTTGGCCATGTGCCCCTCCTTGCCACATTTGTAGCAAGACCCCGCTCGGCAAACTCCGTCATGACCCTTGTCGCACTTTCCGCAAGTGCGGCCCTTCTGGCTCCCTGGTCTGGGATCAGCAGGCTTGGCCCGCTTGGCGGCCGGCTGCGACAGTGCCGGTCGCCGATCCCTCCCCTGAGACTCCGCCTCCTCCCTGGCCTGAGTCTCAAGCTCAATCTCCCTCTTCCGGGCATTTGCCTGAAGCTCGGCAAATGTCCGGTACGAGGAGTTCGCAGCGAACTCCCGAATATCCCGCCTCAAGATGCTCAAGTAGCGGCTCATACGTGCCTGCTCAGTGGACACGTGCTCAGGGCAGAACATCGCCCTCTCGTGGAACATCCTCGTGATCGCTGTAACAGACTCAGTACCCTGCTTGAGGGTCAGAAACTCCTGTGCTAAACGCTCCCTCTCCACCTGGGGAACGTACTCATCCCGAAACATGGTGGTGAACCTCTCCCAGGTCACCACAGAAAGCTCAGCAGGCGTATAATGCGCTGTCACGAACTTCCACCAGTCCTTCGCTCCCAAGCGAAGCTGGTTCAGCGCGAACCGGACCTTCAAATGCTCAGGAGACGAGCAAGTGAAGAAACACCCCTCAATATCAGATATCCACCTCATAGCTGCCACCGGATCCTGAGTACCATCAAACTCTGGTGGTTTTGTGTTGCTGAACTCACGGAACAGCAACGCATCCCCACCCTGCGGCCTCGCAGCAGCAATCGCTGCGGTAGCCGCTGCAGCAGCAGCCTCAGAAAGAGCGGCATAACGCTCATCAAACGTCTCAATCAATGTGGTATTTATAGACCCAAACATCTCCGGTATCTCTGCCCTGATGGCCGCAGCCACCTCCTCCTGAATGATCCGGCGGATCTCCTCCTCACTGGTACCACTGCTCTCGGGCATCAAACGTGTCCTCACCATGATCTACCTCTGAAATACAACATACGATAAATTAGAATCCACACGAGTATGCTCACACTCGTCAACTCTTTCCTCCTCGATTCTTGGCATTCCAAAGATTCTGACTTGGGCTGCACACCGCCCCGGTGCTTCCAGTAGTACGGGCCCAATACTACTGTCCGCACCGCACCGGAATACACTCCAAGTCCTTCTCTTTGGATCCCAGGTCTCATGTACTCTATCATGCATAGACCACTCTCTAATAGATCTCTCATAAGCCCCTCGCTGCTACCTACTCACTCTCAAGCATCTCATAGCAGCTCACATCTCCCTAGGCTAAGGCATCACAAATCAGGCCACCCTAGTCCTAATAGCAATACCTAGCCTACTCTAGCATGCGGATACATCATATCAGTATCACATAATATATAAAGGTATTTTGGGAAATCACCGTCCGGGCGCTGACTGATCGTACACACATCTCTTGCTCTGCGTTTTTCAAAAAAAAAATCTTTTACTCTTTTTGAAAATACATTTTAAATCCTCAGTTTGAGTTCAAATACGCCCGAAGGTGTACTCGAATCCCTCAAACCAAGGCTCTGATACCAACTGTAACACCGAGAATTTTAAAATAATTTTTCACAATTTATAAAACATTTCTCATTAATTTTTCATAAAAACATCAGATTTAAATCTCAATTCACATTACACAAATCCCAAGATCAATGTAAATATATCAAGGTCCCCTGCGTGTGTACAGATCAAGCCGGCGCCTTCCCACGGTCATCGCTAGTACCTGAAACAACAACACTAACACTGTAAGCACGAAGCTTAGTGAGTTCCCAAAAATACCACATGAACACATATTAGCCACTCGAGGCTATAACTCTATGGGTCCGTGCACCCAACTATGTGAACCCTCAGGTTCTAACTCTAGGAACCTTCCGGTTCCACTCTGTAATCATGCACAGCATAAATCACATAGAAATAATGCAGTACAACACATAACATACACATAACATACATACACTAACACATAACTCTGATTACCTACTCAAGGTAAAGTATAGTGAGAAGACTCACCTCGCGGATCTCGATGACTCACAAATCCTGAATCCCTCGTGCCCGATCCTCCGAGCTATAATCCTCCTATAACATCATATGTCTCTAATTAACACTTTTTATCTCTAAGGTTGACTATCCCTAAGAAGTCAACACAGGTCAACTCTGGTCAACGGTCAACGGTCAACTTTGACCGGACTCGGCGAGTGCACGAGGGAAACTCGGCGAGTCTAGACGTTTTCACCAACTCTCTAGGATTCCCTTCTTACACGTCGAGTACTACCCCTGACTCGACGGGTTCCAGCTGGAAGAATCGCGGGGCCACCCCGACTCAACTCGCCGAGTCTCAAGAACGACTCGGCGAGTCCCAGCTCGACTCAGACCACTTGACAACCCTCTCTAACTCGCCCTGACTCATTGGGTCAATCCATGACTCGACTGGACCACTCACTGGTCGGTCCAAGGCAATCTTCAAGCTACTCGCCGAGTCTGCTCATCGGACTCGGCGAGTCCATGCCATGCAATCACTCAAACTTGCTTCTAAGGTCAGATCTATTCCAACAATTCATAGATCTGGCCTTCCTAGAATGATTCACCACGTAAAGCTCCAGACTTTGTGCATAAACAACCTCTATATGACCATATATGAAGGATCATCAAAAAATCTCACTACTCAAGGTCATAACCTCCATTGTTCTATATAAAGCTTGATGAATGAGGCTCTCTGGACCTCTATGGATCCAGATCCGAAGTCTCATCACTAGCAAGGGACTATTTGACCGTCCAATCAACTCAACAAGGTCACAAGAAACCCTAAAATCAATTATACTTCACAAAATAGGAGATGAGCCGAAATCATACCTTTAGATTGAAGGGCTAAGCTTCAAATCCACCGAATAGCAGTCCCCTTTGCCTCCTCTTGGCTAGAGCCTTCCTCTTCTTTGCTAAACAACACACAAATGTCAAGAAATGCTTCCTTTCTCTCTCAAATCGCTAAAGCACTCTAGGGTTTCTCTCTATGGACTGTTGGGTGCAGATGACGGCCATAAGGCCCTTTAAATAGGTCCCAAACCCGAGAAATTAGGGTTTCATTAAACAGCGTGGACTCGCCGAGTCCATATCCTGGACTCGCCGAGTCCGGACGAATCCCGCGTCCAGAATCGCGACCCTACTCGGCGAGTCTGAGCTCCAACTCGCCGAGTCCCCTCTCAAAACACCAAAAAAAAACAAAACAATAAAATACCTGGAAATCCGGGCTGTTACATTTGTAACCCTAGTTCACCTTGAGAAGCTATTTTGAGCCTAAAAGTGTGTGTTTTATGCTTAGAAGAAGAAGGAAGCCAAGCTCATCTAGGAAGACTGAAGCACTTTGGATCACACATTTCTACATCATTTGCAAACTTTTTAAGGTATAGATCTTGAAACTTTACCCCTTTATCATATAGATCTACATTTGGATGCTTTAATGATGATTTTGGTCCTAAAATGTTAGATCTTGAGCATGGTATGTTCTTGACCATTAAGATGTCCTTTCAAAACATAGGAGGGGTCTTAAGTCATGAAAATGGAGTCCCAAGGGTTGGTTTTGTCCCATACATGTTATGGAGAGTCTTAAGGCATTAAGATGTTGGGTTTTTATGTATTAAGCACTTATTAAGCATGGAAGGTCATAAAGATGTGACCTTTATGACTCCTAATGACAATTGGACCTTGGATCTGCATTTGGACGTATTAAGTCATTGTATTAAGAACTTTATGGGAAGAAAAGGAAGTCTGGAGTTACGTCCTATGTAAGTGGTGTTGGATTAGGTGTCTAATCCTGTAACTATTATTGGTATGTATTTGACCTGAGAGTAGCATGGTCAATTTGGGTTGCATGGCATCAGAACAATTTGGATAGACTTTTGTGAGAAGAGGATATTTATGATGTATTAATATATTATATGTTCTAATATATTAATATGAAATCATACTATTTAATTAGTATTGATCAAGAATTAGTTTGGAATCAATTTTGTGATCAAGAGAAACTAATTAAATAAATGGAGATTGATTTGGTAAATCATTCATTCTTATATATTGGGCTTATGATCCATAGTTCTTCATGTTGTGCTAAACCCATATGGTGACCCATGGAAACTCCATGGAGGTTAAAACCCATGGATGATGAGGAATGTGGAAAGTCATGAGTTACATGGTGTAACCCTAATGTGTACACCATATAAGAAGCCTCATAGTTCATGAAATTGGCACTTAAGAAGTGATGGCTAGCCGATTTGTGAAGCAAGTGTTCTTCTCTCAAGTTATTCCAATTGTTGGTTGTGTTGTGTGATTCCATTTGAGGTGCAACACTTGGGGTACTATGTTCTTAAAGGTCCAAGGCTTCCAACCACAACAAAAGGTATGTTTTCTAACTTGTTTTATCACCAAAGTATCAAAGTTTGTATGCTAGTTAGGGTAATACCGTGGAATGTTCAAGTATTGCATGTATAATAGAGAAAACATAGATCCAAGTTATTTAGGGTTGCATGTACACCTTAGGAGTGTTAGAATGCTCAAAACCCATCAGTGGTATCAAAGCAAGGGTTGTTTTCAATTATACTTGATGCTACTTGCTTGAAAATGCTTTAAAAATCAATTTTCAGCTGTTGTGGTCAGTGGATTCGCCGAGTCCACTAGGGGACTCGCCGAGTCTAAGCACAAATTCATCCAACTCGCCGAGTTCGGTGCTCCAGAATGCAGATTTTTTTGAGGTTTTTGGCTAGAATTGGACTAGGATCATTACCCCAAGCTGTTTTTGAACTTATAAACCTGTTTTTGATGTGGTAATGATCATGCTTATCCAATTTATAAGATAATTGTCAAAGCTTCATATTTTGTATTAGTTTATATGGTTAGGCTAGTTACATGAAATTTGTTTGATATGAATTATCTTGTTCTTATGAGTTTAATTTAGATCATAGACAAAATTTTGTTTTTCTTGTTAGATTTTTTTGATCTAAATGGTTTTGACGAATTCCATAACTTGTCCTCAAGTTATGGAAAATGAAAAGTTTTTTTTAAAGAGATCATTAAAATGATAGGTTATGAACTTGAAGATTTTGTTTCCCATAAATGGTTTTATGAACTCAATAACATGTCCTCAAGTTATGGATTTTCAACAGTCTTTTCATTAAAGCCTATATTAAACTCATATGTTATGGATTCCAAAAGCTTTTGAAAAGTTCAAAACTTTCCCTCAAGTTTTGGAATTTGTAAACGTTAAAGTCTAACATTTGAAACATTTAGTTCCAAACCCTAGAATTTTAAAAGTTTAAAATTTAACCCTTATACTAGTATAATATTATAGGTTTAATATTTATATATATGTATAAGAGCAAAGTCAGTCTTACCGTTAGTAGGCCTCACTCACTAAGCCATTGTATAGGGGGGGGGGGTTATAAGGTTACTTCCTATGAAATGGCGGTTTAATGGGTGTCAACTCTCACCCACCGCTTCATTGACTGGTGGATGGTCGTTAGCCGAACGGGTAAGATAGGACTCTAATTCTCCCTTCATTAAAAGTATAAGGATAAATATAAAGTAACTAAACAATTATAAATTCCCAATATTAGTTACTTTAGGAAAATGTGAATATGGTGCTAACCCATGAAATTGCATTTTTCACCTTGTTAAGTCGTTTGTGGAGCGTGTGTGGTTAACCGGCACACTAATCTGGACTGACGATGCATGGCAAAGGGTAGCTTGATGTTAATCGTAGATCAATGGAGTGTGTGTGGTTAACCGGCACATTGATTAGGTGGTTGTAACATTGGGTGTACCAAGCTAATTTGCATGGTTATTCACACATTGTTTGTGATCCTCGGCATCCCAGTCATAAACTTGAAGGGCACAATCGAGATTTAAACATGCCATTGAAAGTTTCAATGAATCTCAAAGGATCTAGGAATTTCAATTCACTTAAAACCTAAAATGCTTTTTCGTTTTTTGTGATGGAAAATGGTAAATCGTCATTTACCTACCTTCAAATATTTTGCAGTTTGGATTACGGCATCCCTCTTCCCAATTGGAAAATATTGTGTTGGGTCCTAGCCTTAATATTTCATTTTGGTGTTATATTAAGGACTTAAATCAACTAACTTGAATTTCTCCCATTGTAGATGTCTAGTTCAGAGAACTATAGTCTTCCCAAATCCTTTAGAACGAGCTCTCCTCTTGAAGATGATGTCCCACGGTTGGATCGTGGAAGTCATAATTCACTTCCTCCACCTCCTCCAATAATTCTCCCTAACCCAAAAGTTCAAAGACTTTAAAATTTCAAGGTAACTCAATCCCTACTTGCAATGAAATATGAAGATGTAAGGCTTGTGTGTACTCACGTCTTGGAGATGAAGTCACATATTGACATGCTGGGAATATTGGGTGTCGAAGTCTCGAGGAAGTTGGCTGTTGACTGGGTTCTTCAATCACTTCCTGAGTCATGTAGTGAGTTCATTAAGGACTACTATGTGATAGACCACGACATGACCCTTAATAATCTTAACTATTTTCTTGTTGCTGTTGAATCAACAATATTGTGGCGCACTGGAAAAGCAAATTTGATGGGAAGATCTAATATCCAAACTTCCATGGACATTGACAATGGAAACATTGAAACTCCACAAAAGATTTCTCTTTCCAAGGGAAAGACAAAGGATAAGCCTGAGATTGTCCTGTGTACTATTCCCAAAGAGTCTATATGCTTCTATTGCCAAGAGAAGAGGCATTGGTTGCGAAGCCTCCCTGACTACCTGAATGATCTGAGAAAAGGTAGAATCGAAAAGTTTGACTCTGCTTCAGGTAAGTCTATTATCCGACTCTATTAAGTTCCTAATTGTTGATTCTTAATTCGTGATGTGACAAGGTTGCATTTTGATGTTTTGTAGGATCATGCAAAGTGAAGGAAGCTTAAAGAAAGAGTATGCTGAATCTAATCGCGAAGATGGATTTCAATCGCATGGTTCGAAGATCGGATTTTTGAGCTTCTACTTAGGAGTTATGATAGATTGCTAGGAAATATGTAATAATATAGTTTTCATTTGTAATTGCATTTTAAGGAAAAGTTTGTTCCGTGTTTTATAAATAAATAAAATTTTGTTTTATGTTCTAATATCTCCTTGCAATGGCATTTGTGAAAATTGATGGTTGTATGTTTCTATGTTAGCAATAGGAATTTGATTCTTTCGTTTGTGGCAGTGTCAAGTATTCGCCAAATAAGGAAAGTTTCTCATCACCCAAGTTTCAATTGGACAGAAACTTGGAATCATGCAAGTTGTATTGCATGATGAATGAGAATTTTCCATCTTTGGCAAATTAAGACAAATTTCGTGCTCACCTGTATATGTAAGTCAAGTGAAGGACTATGGGATCGGGTACACTGGGTGTGCGCTGGTCAAGATCCACCATACAGATCGATAAGACCATTCGTCATGATTTACTAATGTTTAGTAAACATGGTAATGCTTACCAGTTTAAGTATAATTTTGAAACATTGGAAAAGGTTCAATGTATGGCAGAACAAACGACAAGAATCATATTAGGCAGAAAGATAAAAGTTTCTCCAATCTGAAAAGATGGGAGAGTACTTTAGTGTCGTGTTTTATGATCATCTTAATGTTTATGGAAAAAGCATATCACAGTTTATCCTCTAAGGATATCTTAGTGCATTTGTATGGCTAAGAAAAGGAATCGTGAATTGTTTGAAATGGTTAAATCAAGAAGATGAGTCATACTTCGTTCCAAAACAAGTCTTAGAGTGATACTCCAAGATTGTAACCTTGCATGACATGATCTTAAGAATGGTTTAAAACACTTAAACACTTATCAAATGTAGAGTAAAAGCTTTCTACTCTTGTACCTTTGAAATTGGTAAGTTGTGATGTTTTGGATAAAACAAAGACCAACTAAGGCCAATTGTGTGAAGTGTTTCTCTTGATTAGAATCCACACTAACTCTTGAATATTGGTTTGTCAAGTAATGTTCCTTTACAAAGTGAATCATATATGTCAAGAGGTCAGTGGGAGTATTAAAGATATTGACAAGTTTCAAGAACTAATCAAGAATAAACCTATCATTAAACACTAACACACGAATTGAGGTTGTGACCTATCGTGTTGACATATTCTTGTTTTTATGCCCATTATAGTTAAAGTTGACTATACATGTGAGTTCTATGAGTTCTCAATTGTTTGCATAACTACTTGGAAGCAATGGTAGGCCCTTGTGCTGCCAGGTGGCAAAAAATTAAGATTAAAAAAGTTCAGTCCATTTGAGTTTGGATTTGTCGCTAACCATGTCTTTTCATTATGGTTTGACAAATTCACATGGATAGGAACACACATACCATAAAATCTAAGTCTCATAAGGTTTCTTTCCGCTTGATGAAAATGATTGTGAGGAAACTCTTTCACTAAGTAGATTTTAAGGAGGTAGCAATTGTGATATTTGAATTCTCAAATTCGATTATGATTATGGCATCCCTCTTCATAGTTCGAATTATGAGAAATGGCAAAGGTCTAAACATTTCAAACTTATGGTTGTAAGTTCTAAAATTGTTAAGACACGCATGTGATCTATCTAAGGAAAGGTGTATGAGTTAGAGAAGCCTAGATAAAGCCTTATCAAAGCATCTCATGTTAGAAATTTGAACTTTGGTAAGAAAGTCAATGAAGTATTGATTTCTATAAGTCCAACTGATTTTTGAATACATGTCAAAGCTAGTGGGAGCATAAGTGTTATGCTAGGAAGATAATAATTATTATGCTAGTGGGAGCATAATTATTATGGTAAGTGTTGAAAGTTAGCAATGTTAATTATAGAAAAAAAATTCAATTTGCAAGTTGCAAAGTTTGAAAAGTTGTTTTGTTATAATTAAGGGAGAGGGATTTATACTTCATTTCAGTTCTAAAAGCTTAGATTGAGATTTTAATAAAATTTAGTCAAATATATATGAATGTTATGTTGGAATGGTTCAACATAAGGAAATTCTATATTTGGAAATGTTAATTGCGTTCTCAAATTTGATTATGATCAAGGCATACCTCTTTATAATCAAAATTTTGAGAACTTGGAAAGCAAAAATATTATAGCAAAAGCCTGATCAAGTATCATGTCTTTATGTTAGACATTATGAATCGCATCCCATATGCTTCGGGTATAGGATCGATTGCATATGCTATAATATTCTTGTGTTATAATTTTCCAAATGCCTAGGAAATTTAGAAGGGAAAAGGAATAGAACCGGATATGACTAAAGTGTTTAAACAACTGTTAAGGACAATCTAAGGTTCGCAAAGGATTGGTCGCTTAAGGAAAATTGGAAGTATAGTAATGGAAGGACCATATTGACATTATTATGAATAGACAAGATTCTATTAATAATGAGTTGTCGTATGGCAAATATGGAATGTTTCCATATTGGTAGTTAAAGAATAGATGGAAAAGTTAGAAACTTCTATGCAAGAAGGATGTTTAAAGGAATGCACTTTCAATTTGAAACTTCATTTCCATGGAATTGTCTTGTAACAATCTCGAAAGGAACATTTTGTAATATCATTTGTCAAGTCTTTGTGACTTTTGGTACCTAGACATTACAAAGGAATCATTGCATGATAGTTTATAATCTAACACTTCCTAGCGGTGACAAGAATTTGGAATTCATAAACTTGCAATAAGGATTTGGAATTTTGAAATGAGCATCACTGAAATGTTTTTCAATTAATATATATCATAAATTAAGGACCATAGAGAAACATAGTGTGCATGCTTGGTGCATGGCATAACTATTGTTTAGAGAAACATAGTGTGCATGCTTGGAGTGTGCCATAACTATTGTTTTAATTCAAGTATTAAGTTTATTATTCGAAACATTATACAACAAATAATGAGTAATAAATATGACTCAAAAGTTTTGGGCTATATAAGCTTAGTATTATTCTTGTGTTTCACTTTGCATGTTTTGACTTCCCGAATAACTAGGTTATTCAAACCATCCATAGTCGATCATATTTTGGAAGTAGGTATTAAGGCAAGACTGTCATGAATGGGTCTGTAGTTTATCTAGGACAAGGTGGCTACAGTGTTCATGAGTGCTTGTGGAATAAGATTCAAGTATTGGATACAACCCACGCTCATTTGAATCACTTCATGGATTTTATCATGAATGATCATGAGACGATAACATCTTATATTCTTGAAACCAAGATGTGTTAGTTGTAGTTTCAAGTCGGTTGCACATTGACATATGTAAACGCACCAGTAACTTGGTGTTGTAAAACATATCATTGTATGCAATTAGATGAGTAAGTACGAGCAAGCATTTGGGTTGAAGTTTATCCTTTCCTTTTACCCCATGTGGATAAAAGCAATATCTATGGGGCCCTTCGATGATTTAGTGATGACATCAGGCCTGGACTGATTTGATTTGTTCAATTAGGCGTTTTTCATAAATCGGAAATCGGGAAACAACAGATGGACAGAGAGAATGATTATAATCCATGTTTCAGTCCATATGATATCTAGAATGGAGGAATATATGGTCCGTTATCTAATGGACACGTCATTGACTAAGTCAGAGTTCAACAACGACTTTTAAGAGCTACGATTGCTAGTCGGGTTGGAGTCATGCTTGCAGTTATAGTTATTAGACTTATCCAAGTGGGGTACTGTTGGATTAGGTGTCTAAGCCCATAACTATTATTGGTATGTACTTGACCCGAGAGTAGCATGGTCCATTTGGGTTGCATGGCATCGAAACAATTTGGATAGACTTTTGTGAGAAGAGGATATTTATGATTTATTAATATATTATATGTTCTAATATATTAATATGAAATCATATTATTTAATTAGTATTGATCAAGAATTAGTTTGAAATTAATTTTGTGATCAAGAGAGACTAATTAAATAAATGGGGATTGATTTGGTAAATCATTCATTCTTATATAGTGGGCTTATGATCCATAGGTCTTCATGTTGGGCTAAACCCAAGTGGTGACCCATGGATACTCCATGGAGGTTAAAACCCATGGATCATGAGGAATGTGGAAAGTCCTGAGTTACATGGTGTAACCCTAATGTGAACACTATATAAGAAGACTCATAGTTCATGAAATTGGCACTTAAGAAGTGAGGGCTAACCGATTTGTGAAGCAAGTGTTCTTCTCTCAATTTATTCCAATTGTTGATGGTGTTGTGTGATTCCATTTTAGGTGCAACACTTGGGGCACTAAGTTCTTAAAGGTCCACGGCTTCCAACTACAACAAAAGGTATGTTTTCTAACATGTTTTATTACCCAAGTATCAAAGTTTGTATGCTAGTTAGGGTAATACCTTGGAATGTTCAAGTATTGCATATATAATAGAGAAAACAAAGATCCGAGGTATTTAGGGTTGCATGTACACCTTAGAAGTGTTAGAATGCTCAAAACCCATCACGTGGGAGTACACCCAGAGTATGCGGTCAACAACCCGATATTGGTCAATGGAAGAGTACTCCCAACGTACCTTCAGAGTATGTCCTGGTTACGCTTGTTGGGTTGACTTGCTGAGTTGACTCGGCTCTATTGACTCGGTTGGGTTGACTTAGTGGATTTATGGATTTTTACCAGTTTGACCTTAGACTTTGACTTTCGTTGACCTCGTTGACTTTTGACCAAGTTTGACTTTAGGTCAAACTTGAACGCTGGATTGGTGATTGAGATTTTATATGGTATTGATGTTAGTGGGTCTGCAGGAGCAAGCTGTGTAGTGCGGATCGGATCGCGGTATTCTTAGATTCTTCATTTCAGGTGAGTTTCGGCTCATTGTACCGTGGGTTGAAGGCACTAATGTTGGCCCACTAGTTTTTGGTTATCTGTTTGTATAGGGATGTCATAGAGACTATATATAGTCACATAGGATAGACTGAGGACTTTTTATCTAAGATCTCTTACATGTTCTTCGTTTCGTTGTGGTTCTAGGGTAGGATCATTTGTCCGGGTGGCTATCTCTCCTCTAGTTATATACAATCAGAACTTTCTTAGGTTGTGGCTATTTAGTATGACACGGTGCTATAGTGATCTATTAAATCTATATTATGGTATTGAGTATGTTGTTATGTTGTAGGATCTGTTAGATTTGTATTCTGGTATTGAGTACGTTGTGATGCTGTAGTAATCTGTTAGATCTTTATTCTGGTATCGAGTATGTTGTTTGTAAGTCCCGAATTCTCCTAAAAATCAATCAGATTCACTTTGATGTTGTTGAATCCTAATCAAAGTGTATAATTCAAGACAAAGATGAATAAGAACAAGATAATTATTCTTCAATGCACACGGTATATTGATTAATCGTCTAGTACATAAGATTCCGATTACAATTCGTTTTCTCTCTAATTCTCTCTAGATCCCTTTCCAAGCAATATGGCAGCCCCTTGAATGTCCAACATCCCTACCTAGGTTAAAATAACACTAGTTATACCTAGATCTAATAACCAAGCCCAAGCCTAAAACCCAAATAGAAGAATATAAAGCCTAACCAAAATCACATGTGATTTTGGTCCAAACAACACCAAAACATGGTGTTTTTGGTCCTAGACTGAGAACTCTAAAAACTTATGAAAAGCAAAGTATAAAACACAATTTATGACATAACAATCTCCCCCTTGGTTTATAGCTTTCTTTTCACTTACAATAAACCATAATTTAGTCCTAATAATCTCCCCCTTGGTTTATTGCTTTCTTTTCTTTTAAGTCTTCCTTGATCTTTGGCTTTCAGCTTTAATCTTTGATTTCTTCACAACTTCAAGATGAACATATGAATTCCTGCATGAATGACTTCATCTTGAGTAGTTGGAATTCTTTCAAAGAATTGACCTTGAATGCACATTGGGTGTAGAGGCTTCTTGTAAAGATTCTTGAAAATCAGCACTTTCCGCTTTGAAACATTTCAGAGATAATAACAGAGAGACCAATTCTTCTGGATCACTTCATCAAGTTCATAGATAGCAGCAAATTGATTGAGGAGGCTTCAATGCAATCTGTCATATAACTTCAAATACAACTTCACCTTGCTTCTGGGGTTGAAAATTTGAATGTTGAAAAATAATCTTCACTTGTTGTTCCTTCGAATGAGTATTCTTTAACAATCACCGTTGCACCTTGAAAATTAATCATGACTAAAATGTACATGTGGATCATAGAATCATAAAGACACTTCTCACCACAGTTGTTCAAGGACCCAGCCTTGGCTCAAAAGGAGACTACTTGTAGTATCTGTGTGAACACGGAGGAACGCACTGCGATTTGTTGTGTTTCGGAGAACTACTCATGGCTAGATTGATGTTAGCCCCTGCATATCCTTGATCAAAGATCTGAATGCAGTTTTTCAAGTAAACAATTTAACTTGGCCCTTGAAAAGACGTTCAACGATAATCGTGCCTTGTAAGGTGCATCGTCCTCGTGCCATGACATCTGTACAGTTTCAGACTTTTAATTCCTTAATTCCTTCAATTCCTTGTGAAAATGGAGTGAAGAGTAATGACCATCAACTCCTTTCCAAGTTTCTTCTCCTTGCTCAGAAAATTCCGACACAGTCTCCATGAGTCTTTTCTTCTTTTTGAATTCGCTTTTTAAGACAAACGAAACTTTGAGATAAAAAATAAAAGTAAAATAAACTTAGCACACAATAGAAATAACTAAGAAATAAAAATATAATTAAAATACACTCAAAAGTAAAAATAAAATATTTTTGGATTTTTGATTTTTCTATAAAAGAAATAAAACAGAAATAAACATATTTTTGAATTTTTTTAAATTTTATGACTTTTGTTTGAGTTTTTTTAATTCTCCCCCTAAATTTCTACATAGAGGAAAGATATGAACAAATTTAATGAAAACAAAAATCATAACTAAATTTAAAACACTTTTTGGGATCAAAGTTGTCAAGCAATTCAATATCGTTTATCAGCACAAACCTGTATATTTAGCTTTGGTCAATCACCAATATTGTGATCCACTTAAACACAAAGGATATTGACAAGTTGGACATATTATAAGTGACAAGACATTGCACTTATATTCCTAAATAGACCATTTAGCTGACGACGACCAAGGATATTATTATCCACTTAAATTTAGCAGCAAGATCTATAGATAACCTTTTAAATGGTTCAACTTTAGATGCACTAGAACGTGTTCCCCACTTCCCAACATACCCCGGTAATCAAGGACTTCTACAACTGCATATGTTTTATCATAGGTCGGATGTCTTCCAATCACGTAGAAGGAACAACATATGAATAACATAGATAAAGGGTTTGAGAGATAGTAGGGTGCATATGCTATGTCCCAGGTCGGATCTTCCTATCACGCAAAGGGGATAACATATGGCTAACAGATAGAAAGAATTGCATAGATAACGAGATGAAAAGAGATAGAGTTGCATATGTTGCATTCCAGGTCGGATATGTTCCAATCACGCAGAGGAGGCAACATATGACTGAAAGATAGAAAGCAAGAAAATAATTTCCTACAGACCTACTTTATCAGAACCCCCCCCCCCCCCCATTCATCCTATCAACACCAGAATTAAGGACATAAGTTCGTACATCAAAGAAGTGTTGAGAAACAGTTTTAGATAATAAGTAACTTTAATGTATCTTGTAGGTTCCCACGTATATATCACTGCTTAATCTATCCTAGTGTTGTATGGTCAGTCCAAATGTAACTATCTAAGTCCATATGAGTTAACATTGTCAAGTCCTTTCATTTGAATCCTTTGTGCCTACCAGCACATTGAACACAAAGTCTAAACAATTTAGTTTCAGTGCATTACACGCATCTCAGAATTGCCTTTTAGCACAAACCTTCATATCACTTCCCAAAAATACTTGTGAAAGAAAAACATTGTTTTTTTTATTTCTTCCCCTTGTGCATGGGGAAGAAAGAAAATAAAATAAATGCACAAAAAATAACAAATTTTTCTTCAAGACGAATCATTTTAAGAAAAACTTAGAAGCATCAAGAAGAAAACTCAAATCGTAATTCAGCAATTGAAGTTGCATCCAGATGATCTAAGAACAACAGGCAGATGCAACAACATGTTAAGCCTCAACTGTGTTTCAAATCCGGAACGAAGTTAAGATATTCAACACGCCTATAAACACGATCCCCATTTGTGATCCTTTCTTTCTTCTTTCCCGCAAAGGATACATGCTCTCAATCAAAGTTCTGAATGTAATGTAGTTCAGAGATGTCTCCTATCATGTGCCTGGAACAGCCACTATCAACAAACCGAAGTCTGATGATATTCTCCCATAGCTGCTTCGACAAAGAGTGCAGGATTAGTTAGCTTTTGGAACCCAATCCATTTTGAAGTTGGGTTGACCATTATCATCTAAACAAGGTACTCTCTCCCATGACATATCCTGTTTATCACACATAGAAGATGAAGATATGTTAGAATCATTAGATGATTTGGGAGTGTGAACCTTTGGTACCTATCTGTAGTCGGGTTTAACCCATTTCTTGTTTGATTGGATGGATGCCTTATCACTCGCTTTAGAACTTAAAACCGAACACTGAGATGACTTTGAATTAACTAATCTTCGTTTAACTAAACCATCTATGGAATTTAGCTTCTTGTCTGACATTCCTCTCTTGACCTTGGGAGTTTGATTCTTGCCCTTCTTAGCATTCCAGTCACCATTGTTTGAATGTGATCTCAAAGGGTTTCTTTTGGAGGATCTCCCTCTTGGCGTATCCTACCAACCTTGTTTGTAGTAAGGAACATACAAACGATGTGGGCAATTTCTATCAATGTGACCGTGAATCCCACAGTTAAAGCAAGTCTGTCTTTTCATATAAATCAGATTGTCACTTGATCCTAATCCAACAGAAGTTCGTTTCGAAGAACTTCCACAAACACAAGCACACAAACATTTGTTAGACTGCTTGATAGATTTTTGTGGCTGAAAATTTTCAACTGTGGGAGTGTCATCATTACATGCTTTTGAAACACTTTTTGCAGACTCAGAACTGATTTTTATCTGCTTACTCCCATCTTGCAATTCTTCTTTTTCTGCACATGAAGTAGAAGCATTAGAATTGTTCGCCTCATCATGATTTTTTGAACCACTATCAGCAGAAAAAGAATTATTTATGTTCTGCTCATGCCCATCATGCACTTTGACCTGCTCTACACATGAGGTAGAGACATTAGTATCGTTCACCTCAATATTCTCAGTTGGTCCAGATTGTTCAGTATTAGCTGAAGATGGAACAGGGCAGACCATACTGAGTAGGTATCTCTACCTCATTGGTTTCAAGGGGCGGGGTATAGTTATCATTGAAGGGTGGTGGAAAACTGTGATACCCTAGACCCTTATTCTTATTATCTTTAAATCTTAATTGTTTTTCTATCATGGACACAACTACCTCACTTGACACGTCAAATTTCTTAAAGTTAAATTCATCATCTTTATATTTAGCTTTTAATGCATCAAGTTCGACAGTTAATTCGACAGTTTTTTGTTGAGCATTATCATAACGTACACACTTTGTGCTGTATTCTTCTTGAAGTTTTCTAAAGTCCTTGGTCTTGGCCTCTAATTTTTTTAAGGTTTTTGGCCCTTCCTGAGAGTGTATCCTTCATACCTAAGGTATCCTTCATACATAGAAAGCTCATTATCTCTAAGTAATATGTCCATTTGATAACGAAGAAATTTAATTGTATCACTACATGCTTGAGAACAGGAAGTTTCATTGACCTCTTTTGTGATTAATGAACTCATTATTCACCAAAAAGAATAATTTACCAAAAATAAATATGATTGAGAAGCCAAGAGAAAGTGCCCTTTGACTTGAAACCTAGAAAGTCAAACTTGAAAGTCAAAGTCAAAAGTCAAACTTGAAAAGCCAAACTTGAAAAGTCAAACTTGAAAGTTAAAGTTGAAAGTGAAACTTAAAAGGTCAAAGTCGAAAAGTCAAACGTGAACACTTGAAACTTAAATGAGAAAGTGAAAATTAATGGTCAAAGGTCAAACTTGAAAGTCAAAAGTCAACTCTGAATGTCAAAGGTGAAAATCAAAGATCTTTGTCCAAAAAGAATAACCTTGACCAAAAACAAGAATTTCTAAACCGAAAACAAAAATTTCTAGACCAAAACTGATAGTATTTGACAAAAAAAAGAGGGTATTTGACTAAATACGTGGCCTTTTGACCAAATACGAAGCTTTAATTCCAAAAACGCAGTTATTTTATTGAAAATATGGCTTTTTGATCAATAATAAGTCAAAATTTGGAAATTTCGAAATTCTAGCCGAGATTGCGAGTGTTGATGATCTGAATCCGAGAACTGGACACTGAGAAGCTGAAAGTCTGAGAATAGGAGCGAAATCCGAACTGTAGAAGACCCAAACCGAAGAGAGTCAAACCGATAACAGGGACGACGTCAGACCGAGAACACATCCGAGAACGAGGCGAACCGAGAACCTTTGATCCGAGAACTTCGCCCGTGAGCCCTCGCCTTGCATCGTAAAAGCTACTAACATCCAAAAACGGCTGCTGACCGAGAACCTGCGAAGCTGTGTCCGAGATTTTCCGAGGAATCTTGACCGAGACCGAGGATCTGGCTGAGATTTTGCAAAATTTGGCCAAAAATCACCCAAAACTTGCCAAAAACACAAAAATTTTAATTTTTAAATCAAACTCAATGAAAAATTCAAAAATATGAAGAACACGAGGAAAAATGGTAAAAAATTCATAAAAATATAAATCAAAAACACCAAGAAACTCCAAGAAAAACCGTTTGCAATAACCCGATTGATACCGATCCAAGCTCTGATACCACTTGTATGTCCTGAATTGTCCCACAAATCAATCGAATTCACTTTGATGGTGCGGAATCCTAATCAAAGTGTATAATGCAAGACAAAGATGAATAAGAACAAGATAATTAATCTTCAATGCACACGATATATTGATTAATTGTCTGGTACATAAGATTCTGATTACAATTCGTTTTCTCTCTATTTCTCTCTAGATCTTGTTCCAAGCAATATGGCAACCCCTTGAACGTCCAACACCCCTATCTAGGTTAAAATACCACTATTTATACCTAGCTCTAATAACCAAGCCCCAACCCAAAACCGAAATAAAACAATATAAAACCTAACTAAAATCACATGTGATTTTGGTCCAAACAACACCAAAATATGGTGTTTTCAGCCCTAGACCAAGAACTCTAAAAGCTTATGAAAAACAAAGTATAAACCACAATTTATGACCTAACAATCCGCCCCCTTGTTTTATAGCTTTCTTTTCACTTACAATAAACCATAATTTAGTCCTAACATTGTTATGTTGTAGTGATCTGTTACATATGTATTTTGGTATCGAGTATGGTGTTATGCTATAGTGATCTGTTAGATCTGTATTCTGGTATCGAGTATGTTGTTATGTTGTAGGATCTGTTAGATATGTATATTGGAATCGTGTTTGTTGTTATGTTGCAGTGATCTGTTAGATCGGTATCCAAATATGTAGGATGTTCCTATGTTATAGTGAACTATTGGATCGGTATGTCATCTATAATTGTTGGTTATTATCTAGTGGAGTACCCTATGGAATGTTTGTGGTTACATAGGATAACCTGAGTACTCTTATTCTAGGCTCTTTTGCATGTTCCTCGTTTGGTTGTAGCTCTAGAGTAGGATCATCTGTGTGGGTGGCTATCTCACCTCTGGTTACTTATGTCTACGCATTTCATGGAGGTTAGGTGGTAGTGGAACTATGTGCTGTGAGAGGACTATTAGGCAGGAGTGAGCTGTATGATCGATGTTTGCTTGTATTTATGTGACTGCTTGATCCTTGTTTGTTTACATGTCGACATGTGGTGGTGGTGGGTTGAGGCGGTCCTGTTTTGTGTTGTAGGCCAACATACCCTGTGCGGGCCAGCTGTAAACCGAAGGCAAGGAGGCTTGGGAAGAGCGGTTGGGTTGAGGCGGTAGGACAACAAACCTTGGTATTCCGTTCTGGTTAGACCGAAGGCCGATGATCGGTAGTTCTTCATGATTTTATGTTTATTATATGGAGTATTTAGGGGAAACTCACCATGCTTTATGCTTACCTAGTTGTTTGTGGTTTCACATATCATCGATGATAGTGGGAAGGCGAAGGCGGGACTATACACACTCATCAGCAACATTGAAGATTCCGCATTTTCTACAATACTCTAATTTTAATAAATGTAATTTGGAATAATTTGATTTCTTAAATAATGGATTGATAAATTGGTAAGTTTTATCTTAATAAAACTGAAAATTTTCGATTATAAAAACGGGACATTACAAGTTGGTATTAGATCTCTGGTTTGACTGAATTAGAGGAACACTCGTGTGAATCCAGTCTCAAACTAGGATTCAAGAATTTTTGAAAATTCTTTTTGAAAGAAATAGTTTGTAATAAAAGGGTTAGGCTAAGGACATCAGCTCAGTCTCTTGTCATGTTCTTGTTTGATTGTTGGCTTGGGATTAGGAACTTGAATCTTGACTTAACTTTGAGTTTTTTAGGAGGATACGGTGTGTACAGTCAGCCAGAGCTCGAACAGGAGAGTGGCTCCCAAAATAACCATATTGGTTATATTTGATGAGTTTTGATTTTGTTGATATGTGAATTGTTAGAAAATCATGCTGGTGGATAAGGTTCTTTTAGAAACTGTTATATAGAAATGCCATATTTATGTGATGCCTTGTGATATATGTAGTTGCTTGTTTGATGTATTTTAGTTGTTTTGTGATTGTTATGTGTATGTTGATTAGTTGTATATGGTTAGATTGGATAGCCCTAGAATGATCGACTTATCATTTCTTCTTGTTCTTTGTTTGGATGTGGACTTAGGGAAGAGCTGATTATTAGATAGTCTATCTGATCTCGTGTTGTGTACAACAAGCATGCACAAAAGCAACCAGTGGTGCGAAAGCGTGAGTGATCCTAGGAAGAGTACCTAGGAAGTCATTTGTAGCTCGTAGCGAAAGTAGTATTAGCATATCCAGGAGTGGTCTAGTGCAGTGACTTAGGACCTTGGAAGGAATTCTGAATCGACTATAGATAGGTGTGGAAGGTAGTATGGGCCCGTACTAAGGAAATCATAGGATCCATATGAGATTCAGGACGAATTTCGAGGCTGCTAAGTGACTAATAGGAGTAGGGCATGTCGTGCACAACTTTGTATTGTGATGTCTGATCTTTTCTTGGTATATTTAAGTATGGCAGCTATTGGAGGTTCAAGATCAGGAGATGGAGCAGGTGGCCAGAGTAGGCAAGGATTAAATGAGGACCTGGTCAGGGAGATCATTCATGAGGAGATTGTTTCTTTTGTTTGGGTCAGATACCAGAGCTGATTGGGCCTGTTGATGGGATTAAAACAACTTTTAATCTAAGAAGATCGATTAGATCTTGAACAAGTATATGAATATGAAACAACAAGAACACAATATTAAAACAAAGTAGAACGCAATATTAAGAAAAAAACAGCTTGAATCAAACGTGTCGAATGATTAAATAAAATCCTTAGAAGAGCTCGATTAAGAACATCAACTGTAAAGGATTGGAAGATTACAAGAACGATTACTCGAAAATATTATACTCTTGATCAATCGCTATGTCGATAATCTCTAGAATCTTATGAATCTTAACCTAATATGCATGCAAGCATTAACTTAAATACTATACATAAAAGGCTCTCGGTTGGACAGGCCCAAACCGGAGAATAAAAAGGCTAAACTAACGAGCCCAAAAGACACAACATAAAAACTCTTTTCAGCCCAACAATCTCCCCCTTTGCGTCAATTTGGAGCGAGACCTTCACTTTCTACTTGGGCCGGCGGCTGAAGCTGGTACCTTCTTCTTCACAGTACTAAACAGACACTTGGTTATGGAAAGGATGGTCTGTCTAAACCGGATGTACCAATTGATCATATCGTTGAAGTACTTGATATCATCAGCCGAATTGTCTTTACACTGCTTGATGATGAATAGGATGTGCTCCAAGCAAGTTGTAGTGTAAAGATGTTTGTCAGCTAAAGCGAAGAGACATTTCTGTCCTTCGGCTCTAGTGAACATCACAGAGTTTCGCCTCGAATCTATCTTGCCCATTAGCATTTGATTCAGATCACTGGCCGATCCCACAGGCTTGACTTTCGGTTTCTTCTTAAAAACTGTGGCAACCTCCTGATCCATTAGGGCCACCTCCATGATGTAGCATGCCAGCATCCTTTTGACATGGTCTAAGATGGGACCATATTCGGCTTCGTTTGTCAGCAGGATGTTGTACAAGACTATCCAATCATGAGGGTTCAGATTGGGCAGATCCGCCAGAGAGATCATGTGAGCAGTTCTTGCAGATCCTCGGATAAGCTTGAACTTGACGTTTGTGAATCTCCCCACGGCAAAAGGCTTCATCACCCGAACATTGACAATCTTCTGGGCGCTCCATGTAAGGTATTGAGGGCGAGCGGCCTCCAGGTAGAAGTCAATGAGCTCCCTGTCAAGCTCATCGTTCGGATGCGGGACTTCAGAAATGTTGGAGAAGGCGTGGAAGATGAACGCCTTTCGAGTCAGTGGCATATCGAACTGCGAATCGATGGTGTTGTTGCAGTCGAACGATATCACTGGCTCGAGCCATAGTATGCTTGGAGTCTCTATGGCCTCTTTTATCAACCGATCCTTGGTCCAGGCAGGGAAGAGCAACTTTTGGCTCTCAAGGAGATCGTGGGCTTCTTTCTGCTTTCGTTCGGCTTCTTCAGCCTCACGCGCCACACGACTGGCATCACCTTCAGCATTGCGACTGTTCTTTCGTTTTAACATGTCGGCAATGGTCTCCTTGTCTTCATCTTCATCTTCATCTCCATCCCCTGCTATGTGTTTACCCTTGTTCTTCACACCCGAACCCGAGGCATGACCAGTTGGGGGTGGTTCGGTTGTGTGAGTAGCTTTGGAGGACGGAGGTGGTTTCGATCCTTTCTTGTCATCTCCCCCTTGTTTCGGAATGGACACGAAACTCGGCAGACCTTCAATTTTGCTTAAGAGGTCCATGGCCGGGGAGAGCTTTTCAGCGAGGGTGCGCCTCACCGAATGATTAAGGATGGGGTCGTGTGCTTCCAGGATGTTGGATAGAGCTGCGTGTACATCCGAAACACACGTCTTGATGACTTCCCTCTCGGATCGAAGAGCTTCCAATTGTTCTTGAGAGTTGGAAAGCTGCTTGCTCTTGACCTTTAGGGCAGTAGTTTTACTTGCCAGAACGTCCATCAGAGAGTTCTCTGCCACCAGATCCTCTTGTAGTTTTGCCAGACGGGCATCGATGGAGGCACGGAGTGCCGAGTTGTCGTCGCTGAGATTTTGTCGTAGAGTAGCGAACGAAGTCAACTCCGTCGAGACGAACTTGGCCAATTGCTGAACAATCGGTTCAAGAGTCGTCTTGGTGGCATCGGCGCTTTCCTGCAGAGACTTTAGCAGGGCAGAAGCATCGGAGAATAGTTTATCGACTTTTTCGGTCGCAGCCTCACAGGCTCGGGTGGAGGTGTCTATCGCAGCAGCTGCTGAAGCCACTGAGTCTTGTTGAGCCCTGGAGAAGGCATCAACTATCTTCTGAAGGGCAGCTTCAGATAAGGTGGACTGTTGGTTGGAAGAGGAGGCGAGAAGTTGATCAACCTTCTCGTTAAGCTCACGGAGATGCTTCTTTGTCACTGGAGCATCATCCTCCTCATCACTCTGAACTTGAAACGGACTATAATAGACCGAATCAAAGTTCATGTGATCACCACCAAGGAAATGATCATCGCCATCGGAGGCGTCTTCTGGAGATTGAGGTGGTGGTGAAGCTGGGGGTGTTGTGGGTTTGGTTGGTTCAGGTTGAGTGGGTGGGGGGTTAGTTTCGGGTGGTGGTGGTATATGGGTTTCGGTTTGTGGAGGTTCGGTTACTGGAGGGGTTTCGGTTACAGGTGGTGTTTCGGTTGATGTGGTGAATATGGGTGGAGGTATAGGGAATGAGGTTGGTGGTATAGTAGGGGTTATGGTGGGAATGGAAATAGGTATTGTGGGTGGAGGGGAAGGAACTGGGGATTGGTGAAGTTCCATCTCCGGGGTTGGGGACCGAGGGGGTGTGTTACCTCGCTGAGGAGATTCGTCTCCTTGTGAGCCCTCAGAGTCCGAACTCCCACCTTCGGATTCGCTTGAAGAGGAGGGTATGAGGAGCTTTCGCTTCGGTTGGGTCTTCCTCCTTTTCGGTTGTGGGGATGAAGCAGGTTTCTGTTGTTTGCGCTTCTTGGGAGAAGGTTTTGGGGCTTTGGATGGTTTCTTCCCCTTATCTGCCTTCTTACCCCTGGCCACCGGTTTGTCGGCATCATGAATCGAGCGGAGCATGTCCGGTGTCAGTTCCCTCGGACCAGATGGCCCTAACTCCTTGATCGCCTTGATCTGACTGCTGTCTGAAGGCACACTTCCATACATGGTCTCCGGGATGGAGCCAATGAAGGAGAATTTTGATGCATCCGAGACGATGATCTTCTTGGTATGGAACGTACCAATAGAAGACATCGGTGCACCATCAGCAGTTGGGACATCAAACCTGTCCATAGCCCATTTTGTGATCAAGATCCAGAACCGGGCCAGCGACACCTCGGAGTGTCGAGAAGTAGAAGAGAGGCTCTGAAGCAGCTGTTGCCAGAGGACAAATCCATAGTCCAGATTGATCCCGTTGTACACCCCATACATAATTGACAGGAAAAGACGACTGGCCCCGTCCGATCCTGAGCTCCTTTCTGACAGTCCCTTGAAGAGAACTGTAAATAACCCATTCCACTGGGGCGGTAGGCATGACTTTTTGAACCTGGCGACGGAGGTGAGAACTTCCGTGTAGCCCATGTTGTAGAACATGCTGTAGAGCATTCCAACCGGAATCGTCTCCGGGTTAACACGTGATGAGTCAGCAGCAAACCCTAATAACGTGCAGAAACGGGGGCGAGAAATGGAAGTCTTGTGATCTCCCACTTCAAAGAATACCCGATCGACGCCCTTGTCGTAGTAGGCCGTCGCATAGACCTGAGAGAGAGCCACCAGTGGCACCGTTTCAATTCTGGACAATGCCGGAGCAAGCTGGGAGTACTTGAGGCATTCAATAACCGGCGACATGTAGGGATCATAGGCCAGTGGATTCAGATCAATGACGAGGCATTGTTGAGGTCTGATGGGAAGAATCTGAGAAGTGGCATGAACAGATGAAGATTCCGCCATTGTTGCAGGTGTGGAGAAGAAGATAACCGGGAGAGAGTTTGGAAGTATTTTTGCTTTGGAAATTATGGGGGCAGTAAAGAGGTAAAAGGTGGTGTTGATGGGTTTTTATAGAAGGTGATAGGAGAGAGAAAAATCGTTTCAAATCTCTTATGGAAATACGTAATGAGTTTTTGGAGTGACTGATTGGTGACAGTTGGGACGTGCGATGATCACGTAGGAGAGAGAGTGTCAGATTCCTAGGATCACGCCGCCCAATAAGCGCCGGTTCAGAGAAAGAAATCGTTTCCATTTCCACACGCGCCTGTAACTTCAGAGATATGACGCTTCGATATTGCACACGCGTCCTCAAGTGTCAGAAAAAGCGTGGCCGTTTCAAATTCACGCGCCCTCCTTTTTACCGTCGTTTGAATTTCTATCCTTTTAACTTCCGCCGAGTCAGCAACTTTTTGACTTATCCCCTTTTAAACGGCTGTTCCCAATAAATGATCCACGTGGCTAATTTTTGACCACAACATCATTTTTAATCATCCAGTAAATATCCAGCCTGTAAAATAATTAGTAACGGAATTTTTGAAAATCTTGGATTTTCGTGCAAAGAGTGTAAAAAAAAATAAAGAAGTAAAGCAACTCTTTTAGGATAATCTGTGATGTCAATAATGACACGAAACTGATGATCCCGGGCACGAATCTCTTCCTTCAAGGTCAAGAGAGACCTCAAAGTGTTAGTGTGGAATCCCGTTGAATTACGAGCAAACATTTATTAAGAAATGTTGAAAGGCTTCTTTTAATAAAGCAAATTAAGGGTGATTTCGCTTTGATTCAACAATTCAATTCTTGATATAAGAACAAATGTGAACAAAGTACTTGTGAGACCAGTGTAGTCTGTTGAACAAGTAGGTTTGAGTTGATTTTGTAGTGGCTTGGATTAATATGAAATCTCAGATAAAAAATTTAAAACTGGATCCCTTGGGAAGAAATGTTATGGTGTGTAACAATTTCATTGGAACCACGCAAAAAGAAGAGAAATTGAGATTTCATGAAGGTACATTCGTCAATTCATTGGTGAAAACTTGATCAAGTGAATTGGTCATCGTCAATTCGTTGGTGTTGAATTTTGGGTTTCACTCAGCTCGTAGTGGCACGAAGCTAAGATCATAAACACAGATGTTGTGTAACCATAAACCTCAGTGGTAGTTTCTGAGAGTCTCAAGGGTTATAGTGATGAAACGAATGTTTATGGAGAAGTGTAATGGGGATGGTGAAAGAAGATATAGTACCTCTGCTGCGAACAAAAGGACCAAGCAGGAGACTCTGAACTCATGTGAGAAAAGAGTGAGGTAGCTCACGATTAGAATAAATGAGTTAGCCTTATTGGGAAGACAAGGTTGGTGTATACCAGGTCATGAAGACTATTATTCAAAATCTTATAAGGCTTGGGACACATACAGCAGCATGCTTCTAGGGACACTTAAGTAATTCAGCAAATATATCCCCATAAGTAAACGAACATACAAAAAAAAATAAAAACATATTTTTGGAGTTTTTGAAATTTATAAAAAAAATAAAAGAAAAGAAATAAATAATAAAAAAAATAAAAAAATAAGAAAAATAGAAAAGATAAAAAAATAAGACAAAAAAAAACTTTTGAGAGAAAAAAATGGAAAACCGAACCCGAACGTTCGGTTGGTTTCGGTTGGAAAAAGTTGAAAAACCGAACCCGAACCTTCGGTTGGTTTCGGTTCAGGAAAATTTTGGAAAACCGAACCCGAACCTTCGGTTGGTTTCGGTTCTTGAAAATTTTGAAAAACCGAACCCGAACCTTCGGTTGGTTTCGGTTTTGGAAAATTTTTAAGAAACTAAGGAGTTTAGATATGCAATAAAAAAAACTTTTTACATAAAGAAAAACAAATTTTGCACAAGAAATATACAACACAGAAAAACTACCTTTGAAGTAATGAGCGAGTGAAATGGTTGAACCGAACCCGAACGTTCGGTTGGTTTCGCTTCTTACGTTTGAGATTGAGAGGTAGTGTGAGGAACTGACTCTGATTCCATCATTCCAAGCCCTTGCAATATTTTATTGAACGAGGCTTCTGGAAGAGCTTTGGTAAAGACGTCAGCCAGTTGATCAGTGGTTCTTACGAAGTGAACTTCGACATTTCCATCTTCCACATGATCTTTGATGAAGTGATACCTCAGTGCTATGTGTTTGGTTTTAGAGTGTTGCACTGGGTTATGACAGATCCTAATTGCACTTTCAGAGTCACAATATAGTGGGATCTTCTTCATATTGAGTCCATAGTCTCGAAGTTGACTCTGGATCCAAATCACTTGTGATGTGCAGGATGCAGCGGCAATGTATTCCGCTTCAGCAGTAGACAGCGACACACATGTTTGTTTCTTGGATTGCCAGCTGACCAACTTCCCATCAAGAAATTGACAGCCACCAGTTGTGCTTTTGCGGTCGAGTCCACATCCTCCAAGGTCAGCATCAGAATAGGCTTGAACGAAGAAGCCTGAATTGGATGGATACCATAGACCTAAGGAGGCGGTTCGCTTGAGATAGCGTAGGATGTTCTTCACTGCCAGCATGTGAGGTTCGCGTGGGTTAGCCTGAAATCGAGCACAATAACACACAGAAAACATGATATCAGGCCTGCTAGCAGTTAGATACATCAGTGAGCCTATCATTTGACGATAGAGCGTGATGTCGACAGCCGGTTTGTCTAGAGAAGGGGTAAGTTTGGTGCCGAATGCCATTGGGACTTTGACTTTAGAGTCTCCCATCATGCCAAACTTTGCTAGGAGAGTCTTCGTGTAAGCTTCCTGATTGATAAAGATGCCTTCGGGTCCCTGTCTTATATTTAAACCAAGGAAAAAGTTAATAGGACCCATTGAGCTCATTTCAAACTTAGTCTCCATCAACTTTCTAAATTCAGCTGTTAGGCTGGGATTCGTAGAGCCAAAGATGATGTCATCGACATAAATTTGAACTATCATAAGGTGGTTACCTTCCTTTTTGCGAAAGAAGGTTGGGTCAACCGAACCTTGTTTGAATTTGGACATCTTTAAAAATTTTGTAAGCGTTTCATACCAGGCTCTCGGAGCTTGTTTGAGGCCGTATACAACTTTATCCAGAATATAGCAATGATTTGGATACTTTTCGTTCACGAACCCAGGAGGTTGCTCCACATACACAGTTTCTTCAAGTTCTCCATTGAGAAACGCACACTTGACGTCCATTTGGAAGACCTCAAAGTTTTTGTGAGCAGCATAGGCCAGAAATATTCTAACCGATTCTAGCCTAGCTACTGGAGCAAACGTCTCTTCGTAATCTATCCCTTCCTCCTGACAGTATCCCTTGACAACCAGACGAGCCTTGTTCCTTATGACATTACCTTCCTTGTCCATTTTGTTTCTAAAAACCCATTTGAGACCAACAACTGAAGCATCCGGAGGAGTTGGAATGAGGCGCCAGACTTTGTTCCTTTCGAACTCGTTCAGTTCGTCTTGCATTGCTTGAACCCAATCAGAGTGATCGAGGGCAGTGTTCACTGTCTTCGGTTCAACTTTTGATACAAATGAGTTAAACATACAAAACTCAACCTTTGAGAATAAGGAAGTCTGTTTTGCCTTCAGTTGAGATCGGGTCAGAACCTTTTCAGATACATCACCAACTACTTGAGAGATAGGATGATCTCTGGTCCATTTTGTAAGAGGAGGGTAATTCGGGTCGAAGGTTGGATCTAGTTCAACATTGATCATCTCTTTGGGCTCAGATTGACTATCAAAATCAAGCATCGTATCATCATGCTCCCCCTCAATTGATGAGTCTTGAGAAACATGAGGTTCAGGGGTTTCTTGCGGTGCTGGACTTTCAGGCATTGAAGCACCTTCGTTTGGAGGGGCACCTTCGGTTGGAGAGGTACCTTCGGTTGGTAAAGGACATTTGGGTGAAGTGGTAGAGCTTTGCTCCCCCTCGACATGAGAACTTGGCTCCCCCTCGACTGAAGCATTGTTGGTTGGAGAGTCATCAGTGGGCGATTCTCCTTCATGTATTCTTCTTGCAGCATCTTCGACAATCTGCTTCATATGATCTATTTTGTTGTCAGCTGCACCTGCTTCGGAGAGAGAAGCTTTTTCCGGTTCATCAAAGAGTTCCAGAAATTTCTCATACAAATTGGCGATTGAGACTGTGACTTGGCCAGTTAGAGGAAATATTTCCCCGGCAGTGACATCTATGGCCTGTAGCTTCTTGACGTAGTTATCGTCGAAGGTCACATAGTATGTCTCTTCAATCCTTCTTGATCGTTTGTTTAGGACCCTGTACGCCTTGGAAGTGAGTGAGTACCCCAGAAAAATTCCCTCGTCGGCTTTGACATCAAACTTGTTGCGGTGTTCTTTAGAGTTAAAGATGAAACACCTTGAGCCAAAAACGTGGAAAAATTTCACATTGGGCTTCCTGTTGTTTAATATCTCATATGGTGTGAGCGTGAATCGCTTGTTGAGATAGGACCTGTTTTGTGTATAACAAGCAGCAGAAATAGCGTCAGCCCAAAAATAAAGAGGTAAGGAAGCGAAACTTAACATAGTTCGGGCAGCTTCACACAGAGATCGGTTTCGTCTTTCGACTATCCCGTTCTGCTGTGGTGTGTAGGGAGCTGAGAAATTATGACTAATTCCCTTTTCTGCAAGAAACTCTTCAAACTCTCTGTTCTTGAATTCGAGACTATTGTCGCTCCTGATGTTGCGAACGACCTTCTTGAGCTGGACTTCAATTTGCTTGATAAACACTTTCAGCTTTTGAGTCGCTTCAGATTTGAGTTTTAGAAAGAACACCCATGTAAATCGAGAGAAGTCATCAACGATAACAAGAATGTACTTGCTACCACCGATGCTTTCAATAGATGAAGGACCACACAAATCGATATGAAGCAATTCGAGTGGTTCAACAACTTTTGTGTTGATTATGGATGGGTGACTTTGACGACTCTGCTTTCCCATTTCGCATGCAGCACATAAATGCTCTCTGTCAAACTTGAGCAATGGAAGACCCCTAACATGACCTCCAGTGACAAGTCGGTTGATATCTTTGAAATTGAGATGAGAGAGTCTTCTGTGCCACAACCAGCTTTCGTCAGATTGAGCTTTTGATAGCAGACATATGGCTGGGTTTCCTTTGATTGGTTTCATGTTTAGAGGAAACATTTCACCCTTTCGCTCTGACTTCAGAATCACTTTCTTTGTCTTTTTCTCTATGATTTCAGAACCTTCATCATCGAATGAAATTTTGAGACCTGTACCTTCGACAAGCTGAGATACACTGATGAGGTTGTGTTGAAGTCCTTCCACATAGGCCACCTTCCTTATGGTAAAATCACCATTCATTATCATCCCATATCCCTTTATGGTGCCGAAAGAGTTATTTCCAAACTTAACGTTGCCACCATTTGCAAGAGATCTGTATTCCCTGAGTTCCTCTTTCCTCCCTGTCATGTGACGCGAGCAACCACTGTCGATGTACCATTCTTCGTCAAACTGCTCGTCACTTATAACCTGCAAAAATTTAAGCAGATTTAGGAACCCAAAGTTTCTTGGGTCCATGTGAGCTTTTCATGGGAACAGGAATAGTAAGAGAGATGTCAACTAGATATGTTCTTTTAATTACAGTTGTTTCATCTTTCTTTTTAATGGTAAAGACTTTTATTTTATTGACATTAGGGATGTTCGTTTTGGACTCAGGTTTGGATTCATCGACCTTCTGCTTTCCCTTCTGTTCAGCAGATGAATGAGGTTTTTGAGAACCAACTGAATTAGCGTTAGAGCAAGATGGTGATGAATGGTTGGAAGTAGAAGAACGAGAAGAATTAGGAAGAGAGGATTTGGATTTTGATGGAGATGTCTTTCTTGCTGATGACTCTAGGTGACCCTTTTGCTTTTGATCGTTGGTGGGGTTAACCTTTGAGTCTTGTTCTCTTTTGACTTCAGAACCGAACCTCTGCGTTCGGTTGGAGTTGTTCTTGGAACCGAACCTTTGGTTTCGGTTGAAATCTTTTTCAGAACCGAACCTTGACTTTCGGTTGGTATCTTCTTGCGAACCGAACCTTGGCTTTCGGTTGGAATTTTCTTGTGAACCGAACCTTGGCTTTCGGTTGGAATTTTCTTGTGAACCGAACCTTGGCTTTCGGTTGGTATCTACTTGCGAACCGAACCTTGGCTTTCGGTTGGATGAACTTTCAGGCTTTCGTACAGGATTGTTTTCATACTTCAGATTCTTGTCCTTGTGTGTATAGTATGCGTTCTGGGAGTGCCAGAATTGTTTCCTTTCAGAAAGATTTTTCCTGTATCTTTGGTTCCTCTCTATCTTCTTATCCCTCATCTGCTTAGGTTGATGATGAACGTTCACTCTTGTTTTTGCTGTCACTTTGACTGATTCCTTTTGAACTTCAGGAGTTTTTCTTTGAGCAGAGGGAGCAGAGGGAATATCTGAAGAAGATTCAGTTTGCTCTGAGGAAGTGGAAGGAGTATCTGATGCAGTTTCGCTTCGAGCTGTAGGTGTTGAAGGAATGTCTTCTTTTGCTAAACGATCATCCTCTTGAGGAATTTCTTTTGTACCACTTGTACTTGGTTCACTGAAATTATCAGGCTTGTTCAAGGGTTCAGGTATGTACCTCCCTTTCTTCATCCAGGAGGTTCTTTCGGAAAGACCAACGGTTTCGTTTCCATTATCAATAGGAGCTTCCCAGAAATACTCATCACAGCCATCAGCATTGTCTTCGTTAACAATAGCTGTGAGTTCAGCTGTTTGATGTTCGGTTACTCCAGTCACCTTGTATACTTGATTTGGAGTGGTCCTGACCTTTTGATACACAACAGCCTATTCTACTAATTTCGGGGACTTTTGTTGGGACAATCTAGCGAATTCCACAGAATTTTCAGAAATAAGATTTTTGTGGTTTTCAGTTTCGCTTTTAGCAAATTCTGAGCAGTCAACCGTATCCTCTACAGAAAATTCACTCATGTTTTCGTCCTCGTTAAGCTCAGATTCATTTTCAACATCGATTTTATTTTCTGAGCTTACTTTAGCGTTTAGAGAGTCAAACTTTTGTATGGTTTCGGTTCTCAGTTTAAGTCTGTCATTTTCATCCAAAAGATTTTTGAGCATGTCCTTGTGGTCTTTGGATTTAATGAAGGATTCAATTTTGTCCAGTCCAATTTTATAAGTTGGGTTGACATCATCAGACGATATCACACTCTCACAGTTGTAAGCTTCGGCATCGATTTCATCCTCCTTAAATTCTAGGAAGGGCAAAATCATACGATGGATCTTTTGGCCTATCTCACAATCCAAGTGAAGTTGAGTAATATTGGAATATAAACGTTTAGCTATTAAACAAAAAACATTTCGTTGTTTTAACAATTTCAAATTGTCTCTTTGCAAATAAATGTTTTCGTCTTTAACTTTAATTAATTCCGACTCTTTTAACTCAATCAACATTCGCCGCTCCTCACTCTTCGACGCCACCCTGCTTAATTGATTAGTCAGGTTAGAATTGGTGACCCGAGTTTGAGTTAAGCTACTATCTAAATGAGAAATTCTTGTGTTAACATTTTTTAGTTCTTTCTCATATGAGGATGATGGTACTTTAGATGAAATAAAAACAGATTGTACCTTCTTTATCAGTTCATCGAGTTCATTGAACTGCTGGCTGAGTGGTTTGGCCGTAAAGCACATATCCTCCTGCACCTTCGGTCCATTGCTTCCTCCATCGGTGTTGTATCCCCTCATTTGAGACACTTCAGTCACCATGAAGCATTTTCCACCACTGCTTTCCTTCTTAGCCACATATGCCTTTCCATGAGTAGGCTTCCTCACTTCTTCATCTTCTGAGTCAGTAGACCAAACTTCAGTGCTACCGAACTCATCGTCATTGACCGAACCCTGCACAATAAGAGCATTAATAGAAGGGTTAGAGGTAGACTTCTTCTTTCTCAACTCATCCAATCTCTTCTGCAGCACAGCTTCCTCATCATTTCCATTGTCCTTTTCAGCCATTTTCTTAAGAACACAGTCCTTAGCGTAGTGGTTCTTGCCACCACAATAGAAACAGCTTACACCGGAATCGCCATCTGCTTTCGGTTCCTTTTTGGGCTCCTCAGCTTTCGGTTCATTGTTTGCTTTTTCTGAGCTGTAACTCCCCTGCCAGTTTCGGTTTTTGTTGCTGGGGAATGTCTTCTTTATGAACCTCTTAGGATTGGATACCATCATGGCATAATCCTCAGTTGAGAGGTCATATTCTTCCAAGTTGAACTCTTCATCCTCCATCACAGCTTTACTTTTAGATAGGAGGGCCAACGAACCAAGACTGGAGACAATATTCTTCTCTTGAACCACAATCTTCTCTTGGGACTTCAGAATACCCACCAGTTTCGCCAAAGAATAAGATTTAAATTGTTCATGGGCTTTGACTGTGGAAACAACTGCTCTCCATTCAGATCGCAGTCCGTTCAAGAAAGTAACCTTTTGCTCGATGAGCTTCCTTTCGATGTCGTGTTTGATCATCTTGCTAAGAAGATGATTGAAGCGATCAAACGTCTGGGTCACAGTTTCTTCGGCCCCTTGCCTGAATTCACCAAATTCAGATAGAAGCAAGGTTTGGATGGAATGTTCAAGATCTTCGTCTGTGGAATACAGTTCGCGAAGTCTATCCCACACTTCCTTCGCCGTAGTGCATGAGCTGACCAGCCTGAATGTGTCGGACTGAAGGGCGAATCTGATCAACCTAAGTGCCTTAATATTGCACTGGAGTTTGTCTTTTTCATCTTGCGTGATATTCGTCACGTCCTTGAGCAGATCATTGTACTCTTTTTGCGTCTTAATTATTCTGGCCGTCGTAGAATGAGAAAACGGTCCACTGATGATGGCTTCCCATATGAGATAACCATTGTCCTCCGATCCAATCACATAATCTTCGAAATGATGCGCCCATACTTCATAGTCATGGGTGTACAAGATTGGAATCTTTGTCGTCGAACCGATGCTGTTGGAGATATTAATAGGGTTTGATTGCGTTGCGTCCATAATGATCGTAAAAACCTGTTCAAAGATCAGACTTGTAATAATGCAGATTAGGGAAAAACAATAAATACTAAGATTCGTCAATTAAAATGACGGCTCAATAAATATCGATGATTACGGAAAACCCTAATGGAAATCTTTTTCACAGAAAAGATGTGTATCGATTACACAGCCTCCTGCTCTGATACCAATTGATGGGATTAAAACAACTTTTAATCTAAGAAGATCGATTAGATCTTGAACAAGTATATGAATATGAAACAACAAGAACACAATATTAAAACAAAGTAGAACGCAATATTAAGAAAAAAACAGCTTGAATCAAACGTGTCGAATGATTAAATAAAATCCTTAGAAGAGCTCGATTAAGAACATCAACTGTAAAGGATTGGAAGATTACAAGAACGATTACTCGAAAATATTATACTCTTGATCAATCGCTATGTCGATAATCTCTAGAATCTTATGAATCTTAACCTAATATGCATGCAAGCATTAACTTAAATACTATACATAAAAGGCTCTCGGTTGGACAGGCCCAAACCGGAGAATAAAAAGGCTAAACTAACGAGCCCAAAAGACGCAACATAAAAACTCTTTTCAGCCCAACACCTGTCAAGGCCGCTTTGATGGAGTACTTTGATGACCGATATGCTATCCTTTTTGAGGTTGTTGTTGCTGCAGCTACTGTGGTTGTTGTTATCGTTGGGGTTCGAGGAGAAATATCTTCCCAATACCAAGACTTCGACGATACGAAGCCCCCGGTGTTTGTCGGAGTTTAGGACCCGATCATTTCCATGAGGTGGCTATCATATGTGGAGGGATGTTTCATTACCTTCTCTTGCCCAAGTGACTAAAAGGTCAAGTGTGCCCTGAACCTTATTCAATCGGGAGCAAAGGATTAGTGGAGGCTGGTTACTAGTTCATACACCCCAGAGCAGTTCTCTTGGATGTTCCGCTCGAGATATTTTTCCATTGGTGGAGCGGGAGAGGCTGGCCTAGGAGTTTTTGGATCTGAGGCAAGGGTCTGAGTCAGTGGTGGATATCACCAACATGTTCACAGAGAGAGGTATGTTTTTCCCTAAATTTGCTACTTCTGAGCAAGCACAGATAACCCAATATATAGGCATGCTCAAGTCGGATATTCTGCAGTTTGTGTCTTTTCAGTGCTATGGTTCACTAGTGGATTTGCAGGAGGCCATTAGGCGGCGGTAAATCGAGATGGAGCTTCAGGTGAGGGAGTAGAGGCAGGCCCCATTGAATGCGCAGCCAACGGCGAAGCGGTCCAAACCCGCTAACTACAGTTCGAGATCGTGCGGAAGGAGGTGCATATCTCTTGTGTGCCGCGGGTGTGGCATGGAGGGTCATTTGGGCAAAAATTGCAGGCAGAGTGCACAAGTTTGTTTCCATTGCAGTTAGGAGGGCCATTTCAAAGCTAGTTTTCCTTTCCTTGAATTCGATAAGGTGATGAACCCTACACCCTTAGCTTGGCAGTTGCCCGACCATCGTCTTGGGATGGCCGAAGCATCAGAGACCGAGAACTGAGATTGGCAGTTTTTCTTTTTAGCATTTGGAGTAGTATTGGTATTCATTTGTAATTTCTGTTATGTTTTAAAGTTCAGTTGTAATCTCGGATAATCAGTTATGGAAATATTTTAGTTGGTCTTGGTTAATTAAATTGTTTGTGTATATGAATTAGTCTTATTTGTTATCAAAATGTGTGTATTGGGGTCTTTGAATTTCATGCGGGTTCAATTTCTCCGTGTATTTGGATATCAGTGGTTGGGATCAAGCTGCCAGGTTCTAGCATATTTCAAGTGGGGGAGAGTAGGACCTAAGAGAAGGTTTTTGGTGTGTTTTATTGAAGGAGTTTGAAGTTTGAGAAGGTTAGAGCAAGAAAGAGATTGTAGATCCAACACCTACAACGTTTGGAGACCCATTTGAAGGTAACAAGCTGTTACCTTGATCATTCCAAGCATTTGATCCCCTTTTTCTTGGGTTTTAGCCCATTTCCAATATATTTGTGAAGCATTTCAGGTGTTGGGCAAGATCTGGAGTTGCAACTTTAGATCTGGACTCCTCTAAGTCCTTAGAGTTATAAAGTTGCTGAATTTATCAAGCTTGGTCCATCTATTTGGCTAAAACCCCTCCCTTAGATTGGTTTTGGCATTTAAGAGCCTGCATGCACGTAAAGTTTGCAAATTTACATGGAAACCATGCCTTAGGAGGTTAGATATGCAATCTGGTGCTTTGAGGTAGCTTAAAAACGTCCGAACACAAAAAGGATTGAAGGAACTCATCGAGTCCCTTAGCCAACTCGACGAGCTGAGTAGGGTTTACCCGTTTTCGAGATTCCGAGTGATTTCTATGAAGGATTTGGAGTTTTCGGTCTACATGGGTTTTCGGTCTTCTGGACACTGAGGACCTCGACGAGTTACATAGGTAACTCGGCGAGTTGATGAGTTACTCAGGTAACTCGATAAGTAGCTGGATGCACTCTACGAGTTGAGGTTAACATGGACTGTTGACCTTGACTTTGACCAGGGTTGACTTTGAGGATAATTATGGTAGTTCAGGATTGTGACACATTATTCACATGATGATTATAGACAGTTGAGTTGGAGTAGCGCTTGGGATTTATCTGGTCTTAGCTTGTCAGTTCAACATTTACGAGAGGTGAGTCTCCTCATCGTACCAATGGGTCGAAGGCACCAAGGTCGGCCCCTTATTGTTATGAGTTATGATTAGTTGGTTATGGGATATGTAGTATGCTAGTTATTTGTGATACTCAAATGAAAGACCTCAGGGGGGGGGGGTTCCTGAGGCACTTAAGTGTAAGACCTTGGAGGATTTCCATGGCATTCCAGTATATTTGCGTGTGTGGTTTGTATGTTAGTTCTTTGTAGTAAAGACTGTGTGGGGGTTCCCACGGCAGGAAAACCATGTGGGGGTTCCCATGGCAGGAAGACCATGTGGGGGTTCCCATGGCAGTTAGTTAAGACCACATGGGGGTTCTAGTGGCACTAGGTGTTAGACCCTAGAGGGTTTCCATGGCTTATATGTTTGTATGCATGGCTTATGCGGTTTATGTAGTTTCTATAACTAATATGATTGTGTGATTATGTGGATTGTGTGGGGTATGCTTTGGGGAACTCATTGAGCATTAGCTTACAACTTGTGGATTTTTTTAGGTACATATGAGCCCAAGGGCAAGGACAAGGCTTCATGGCGTGACATGCACTCTCTCTCAGGCGTTTTTATGGGACACTCTGATGATTGGAATCATATTGTCATAGTTAAGATTTTGAAAAGAAATGTATTGAGATTTTATGGTTTATGGAAAGTGTTTTTATTTAATGAAAATTGGGTCGTTACAAGTTGGTATCAAAGCCTTGGTTTGGGGGATTTGGACACACTCCCGGGTGTGTCAAGACTCAAACTAAGGAAATGGTAAAAAACATTTCATAAATAAAAGTTAAAAACTTTTAGAATGAGAAAGAAGAGAGTGCAATGCGCGTGATCGGCCAAGCCAAGTAGGTAGTTCCCCCTAGTATGTTAGCAATGTTATACTGATATGTGAGTTATAATAATCGTATGAAGCCTGCTATTTGTATGCTTTCAAAATTGTATACGGTTAGGGTCTTATAGCTTCAAAATGATTGATTTGGCCTTATTTCCTGTTCCTTGTCAGTTTGTGGTCTTAGGGTAGAGTCTATTATTCGAAAGTCTGTTTGATCTTGTTCTGCGTATAATTTGCATGCACAAGGCAACCTGTTATGATTAGGTTCTAGTTTGATATGGATGGAGGAAATCTTACGTTAGCCTAGGATTTGAGTTATGAAGTAGTTTTTGAGATATGATTTGTTTTGGGACGAATTAGAGTTATCAGGTAGAACCTTGGGGAAGGTACAGGTAGGTGTGGAAGGTAGTATTTGGCCCGTACTACTGAAAGCACAGGATCTGTACCCGAACTAATGTTAGATCTAGAAGCTCTAAGGAGGACCGATGTGGGAGGAGCCCCTCTATAGATATCCTAATCATTATGTTTTATGGTATTGCAGTACAGTATGGTGGTGACACGACATGGAGCTAGGGGATCAGGATCGGGATTTGGATCTAGTTCGGGCGATGGTAGCGAGCCCATTCACGAGAGTCTGCAAGAGCTCATCACAGCCGAGGTTACGAGGTGCATCCTTGATGCTACCCTAGTTATCTTTGGGATGGTCAAGGAGGATATGGTGGAGATCATGGAGGATAGGCACAAGGCATTCATAGCCGAGATTGCTGCGGACCAGGTTGGGGCCCGAACTCCCTCGTTTTGGGAGTTCAAGGCGTGCGGGACGCCAGAGTTTTTCGGGGTCAGGGACCCTATTGTTAGTCGAAACTCGGTGGCAGACATAGAGAACGGCCAGTACACGAGTTCATGCCCTGATGTGACAATGGTGGGGTTTGATTCATGTATGCTGAGGTGGGAACAGCCGGTGTGGCTGAGATGACATGGGCCAAGTTTGTTAGACGATTTGACTTGGAGTTTGCACCACCTATCGAGGTGCAATGGCTAGTGATGGAGTTTCATGAACTCCATCATACTACCGAGACTATAGCGGAGATCACCGCCAAGTTTCAGGAACAAGCACTGTTAATCCCACAGTATGCTACATATGAGGATATGCAGCAGACGAGGTATCATTCCATGTTGAGGGGTGATATTTGGGAGTTGTGAGTTTTATAAGGTGCAAAACCTTGAGCGAGATGATGGAGAAGGCCCGTGAGCGGGAGATAGAGTTGGACTTCCGCACCAAGCGGAAGCCTGGGTAGGCACAAATAGCAGTAGGTCAGGCTAAAAAGCCTAAGACCTCAGATTCATCCAGCAGGGGCCAGTAGGACCATGGCCGGTGTGACAAATATGGGAGATCTTTTGGTGGAGCTTACCGGGAGATGGGCCCGGTATGTTATACATGTGGTCAGTCGGGCCACGTGAGCAAGGAATGCCCCAAGAAGAGCCTGATTTGTTTCCACTCCAATCAGACTGGCCATAAAAAGGCCGATTCTCCGAGGTTACAGGGAGGGGGAGGAGCAGTGGTGGTGCCTACACCCGCCACATTGAGGATTACTGATGGTCGTCCTACTAAGGCGGATGCTCCAGCGGTGAACACCCGCGCGTTTTATTTGACTACCGAAGAGGCTTGGGCAGCGCCAGATGTTGTGGCTGGTATGTGTTTATATATATATATATATATATATATATATATATATATATATATATATATATGCTCATATATAGGGACCTTTTTGGTCAATGGTGTGTCTGCCCAAGTTTTGTTCGATTAAGGACCTACCCGATCGTTTGTATCTCTCGCACTTCGCAAGAAGTTTTAGGATGCGTCAGGGACTCTGGATTCCCTGCTTGTGGCTGAGATTGAGGATGACCGAACTGTGAGTGTTATTAGGGTGTATTAGGACTATGTCCTGAATGTGGTTGGGGAGAGGTTTCGTGTTGATCTAGTTTCGATACCGTTGCGAGGGTTAAAGGTAATTTTCGGGATTGACTGGTTGGGGGCCAATGGGGCCATGATAGATTGCGAGCGCCAGTTGGTGAGGGTTCGAATTAAAAGTGGGGGAGACCTGGTTATTCATGGAGACAGGGCCTCGTGGGGGCCGACCCTTTGTTCAACTGCGAGGGCTAGGAGATTTCTGCAGCAGGGTTGTACAGGATTTCTGGCATATATCTTGGATACGAGGGTTGAGACCCTGAGGGATTTGGACAGTGTACCGGTTGTACAATACTTTCGGTATGTCTTTCCCGAGGAGTTACCTAGAGTGCCTCCGGAGAGACAGGTGGAGTTTCGCATTGATTTGGTACCGGGTGCCACTCTGATAGCCAAGGCACCGTACTGGCTAGCTCCGCCCGAGATGCAGGATTTATCTATGTAGCTTTAGGAGTTTCTAGACCGGGGGCTTATCCGTCTGAGCAATTCCTCGTGGGGAGCTCTGATACTATTCGTGAAAAAGAAGGATGGGTCACACAGGATGAGTATCGATTATCGAGCGTTGATCGACGATTTGTTCGATCAGCTGTAGGGTGCGTCTTGGTTTTCCAAGATTAATCTTCGGTCGGGATACCATCAGATGAGGATTCGGGATGGGGATATACTGAAGACAACTTTCAGGACCCGGTTCCGGAACTATGAGTTTATGGTGATGCCATTTGGGCTCTCTAATTCCCCAACAACGTTCATGGATCTCATGAACAGAGTGTGTAGACTGATGTTGGATCGGTCAATGATTGCTTTCATTGATGATATCTTGGTCTATTCTAGGACCAAGGGGCAGCATGAGTAGCATATAAGGGAAGTATTGGAGACACTGAGAATAGAAAGGCTTTATGCCAAGTTCTCAAAGTGTGATTTCTGGCTGCGAGTGGTGCAGATTTTGGGGCACATCATCAACCAGGAGGGTATTTTGGTTGATTCAGCCAAGGTTGAGACGAAGATGTGGTGGGAAGTACCGAGGAACGCATCCGAGATTCGTAGCTTCTTGGGTCTAGTGGGATATTATCAGAGGTTTATTTAGGATTTATCCAATATCACTATGCCTTTGACCCGTTTGACCAAGAAGAACGTGACATTTCGATGGGGCTCGGATCAACAGTTGGCTTTCGAGACCTTGAGACAGAAGTTATGTGAGGCTCGGATTCTAGTACTACCCGAGGGGCTGGATGATTTGGTAGTGTACTGTGATGCATCTATCTCCATGTTAGGCATTGTACTGATGCAGAGAGGGCATGTGATTGCGTACGCTTCGAGGAAGTTGAAGCCTCAAGAGGCCAACTACCCCACTCACAACCTAGAATTAGGAGCAGTGGTGTTTGCCCTCAATATTTAAAGGCACTACTTGTATAGAGTGCGGGGCACTATTTATATAGATTATAAGGGTTTGAAGTACTTGATGGATCAGCAGAAGCTCAACATGCGACAGAGGAGGTGGTTGGATGTGTTGAAAGATTATGAATGCGAGATCTTATACCATCCGGGGAAGGCCACCATGGTGGCCGATACTTTGAGCCCAAGACAACAGGTTCTCCAATTGGGAACGTTTGTCTGAGGATGATGGTGCTCTATCAACTACTAGATATGATCAAGAAGGCTCAAGTAAAGGGTTTGAAGAAAGAGAACTAGAAAATCGAGCGGATCCGGGGGCAATTTCCCTTATTTGTACGGGATGGTCGGGGGCTCTTCACACAGTGTGGCCGGGTCTGGGTACCGGCCACCAGGGGAGTGAGACAGAAGGTATTGGAGGAGGTGCATAAGTCCAAGTTCTCTATACTTCTGTGAGCCAATAAAATGTATAGAGATCTGAGACTGAGCTATTAGTGGCCCTGCATGAAGCGGGAGATCACTTGGTTCGTGGAGCGGTGCTTGACCTACAGGAAGGTCATGGCCGGACATCAGCGGCCATATGTCAAGGTTCAACCGCTACCTATTCCCATGTTGAAGTGGGAAGAGATCACTATGGACTTCATGATGAAGTTACGGAGGACAACGAGGGGTGTGGATGTCATATGGGTGACTGTGGACATGTTGACGAAGAGGCCCACTTTATTTCGATCTCCGAGAGCATATCCGCAGAGAAATTGGCGGATATTTACGTGCGAGAGGTAGTGGCTAGACACGAGGTGTTAGTGTCAGTAATCTCTGACAGAGACGTTCGATTTACATCTAGATTCTTGAAGAAGTTCCATGAGGAACTGGGTACTCGGTTATATTTTAGCATGGCGTACCACCCCCATAAAAATGGCCAAAGAGAGAGAACGATCTAGGCACTCGAGGATATGCTTCTGGCATGCGTGTTGGATTTTGGAGGTAGTTAGGATACATACCTCCCATTGGCAGAGTTTTCATACAACAATAATTACCATGCCAGTATCGACTGACCTCCGTTTGAGATGTTGTATGGTAGGAGATGTAGGACCCTGATTTGTTGGGGTGAGGTAGGGCACTTATTCATGGGGAGCACCAAAGTGGTTCTCAAGAATTGATTCAGCAGGTGCATGACAGGCTATGAGTCGCATAGATCCGTCAGAAAAGCTATGCTGACTGGCGTCGAACGGCTCCCCTTTTTCTTGGAGCGGGAAGGAGATTCTAGATCCAACGCCTACAATGTTTGGACACCCATTTGAAGGCAACAAGTTGTTACCTTGATTATTCTAGCATTAGATCCCCTTTTTCTTGGGTTTTAGGCCATTTCTAATATACTTGTGAAGCATCTCAGGTGTTGAGCAAGATTTGGAGTTGCAACTTCAGATATGGAGTCCTCTAAGTCCTTAGAGTTATAAAGTTGCTGAATTTATCAAGTTTGGTCCTTCTCTTTGGCTAAAATCCCTCCTTTAGCTTGGTTTTGGCATTTAAGAGCTTGCATGCATGTAAAGTTTGCAACTTTACATGGAAACCATGCCTTAGGAGGTTAGATCTGCAATCTGGAGCTTTGGGATAGCTTGAAAACTTCCAAATACAAAAAGGAGTGAAGGAACTCGTCGAGTCCCTTAGCCAACTTGACGAGTCGGGTAAGGTTTACCTATTTTCAAGATATCAATTGATCTATATGAAAGATTTGGAGTTTTCGATCTGCATGGGTTTTCGGTCATCTAGACATTGAGGAACTCGATGAGTTACATAGGTAACTCAGCGAGTTGACAATTTACTCAGGTAACTTGACGAGTTGAGGTTAACATCGACTATTGACTTTGACTGTTGACTTTGACTTTGACCAGGGTTGACTTTGAGGATAATTAGGGTAGCTGAGGATTGTGACAAGTTAATGACAAGATGATTATAGGCAGTTGAGTTGGGGCAACGCGTGGAATTTATCTGATCTTAGCTTGTCAGTTCAACAGTTACAAGAGGTGAGTCTCCTCACCATACCAATGGGTTGAAGGCACCAATGTCAGCACATTATTGTTATGAGTTATGGTTAGTTGGTTATGGGATATGTGGTATGCTTGTTATATGTGATACTCGCATGAAAGTCCTCGGGGGGTTCCCGAGGCATTTAAGTGTAAGACCTTGGAGAGTTTCCATGGAATTCCAGTATATTTGCACGTGTGGTTTGTATGTTAGTTCTTGGTAGTAAAGGCTGTGTGGGGTTCCCACGACAAGAAGACCATATGTGGGTTCCTATGGCAGGAAGACCATGTGGGGGTTCCTATGGTGGTTAGCTAAGACCACGTGGGGGTTCCAGTGGCACTTGGTGTAAGACTGTGGAGGGATTCCATGGCTTCTTTATATGTTTGTATGCATGGCTTATGTGCTTATGTAGCTACTATAGCTAATATGATTATATGATTATGTGGATTGTGTGGGGTATGCTCTGGGGAACTCACTAAGCGTTAGCTTACAGTTTGTGGATTTGTTTTAGGTACATTTGAGTCCAAGGGCAAGGGCAAGGGCAAGGCTTGATGCCACGACATGCACTCTCTCTCAGGCGTTTTTATGGGACACTCTGATGATTGGAATAATATTGTCATTGTTAAAAATTTGAAAACAAATGAATTGACATTTTATGGTTTATGGAAAGTGTTTTTTTAAATGAATTTTTTTTTGAAAATTGGGTCGTTACATCACATAATCATACTAGCACGTACAATGATCATAAAAGAATAGCATACGATACAGTCATTGGGCCCCGCCCGGTATACATAGCAGCACATATGACTTGCAAAGTTCATGCAAACTCCTAACATCCTAACATAAATAACAAGGGACGACATTGGTGCCTTAGACCTGCTAAAACCAACGAGGAAACTCTCATCTGAATCACACAACTGAATCTTTAGTTGCAGTCCGACGACTCCACCGAGCTATCAATTCCAAATAACATCCAATTAACAATTGGACTCCAATCTATAACCATCAGTCCATACTTAAAGTAAAATGATCATTTTACCCCTTACCAAGTTTGCTCCAAGAATAAGACCCAACTCACAATCTAAAAGGCCTAAAATCAACTAACCATCCAAGGCCTAAACATATCCTAATGTTCCAAATTGGGCCTAAACCCTTACCTGGGCCTTTCCCCCAAGGCCCAACAATTTTTTCTAGTCCAAAAACTTGCATTCAGATGACCCAACAAGACCCAAAGCACCTAATACCAATAGAATGACCCAAACTGGAAGCCCAAAAATGCAAAGCCCAATTGACTGAGTACACGGGGCGTACTCAGCTCTACGCTAAGAATACAACCGTTAGGGCTTGTACATTGCGCGTACCGGCTTGTACGCCCAAGGTACTCCTCCTATTCAGCCAACTTTCACATTTAGCCCTTAATCCCTTAAGACATTGCTCCAAAACATATATCTGACTTCCTTTAGTTGGATTATCACGTAAAGTTGCTAACTTTACGTTCATGTATGGCTAAATGAAGCTCTTAAAGCTCAAGAGAACTTAATAAGTTATTTAATCCGTGCACGTGACCAAAAATCCTATCAAGCTTGTACCTTTATGCTTAAGGAGTCCACAATAAACTCAGAACTAAATGAATACGTCCTTAAAATGAGCCAACTCCTCAAACCAACCCAAAGAGGGACCAAAAGCATAAAAACTGAGAAATTAAGAGGTATAATCATGGAGAAGACAAGGTTTGAACATGATACTTCAAGAAGCTTGCCACAAGGGTGATGATTCTAGATCTATAACCTTCTCACCAAGAAAAGCACCTTCAATCTTCTATAATTCTTTCACAATGAGAAAAACAACAACCAAATACTTCTCAAGGACTCAAAAGCACTGGAGGCTAAGGGACGATTTCTAGGGTCTTGGAGGCTTAAAGGCTGATAAAGAGGCCAACACTAAAGACTTATGATGCTTATATAGGGGGCATCACCCTAAATTAGCATTTCATAAAATCACACGTACGCCCCACACACATAAGTGTAACCCCCACATATGTGTTTGGAGTCCTGATCAAGCCTTGTGTCAGTACGCTAAGCGTACCATATGGTACGACCCACGTACTGGCTTCTCAGCTAGTACGCTAAGCGTACCATGTGGTACACCCCACGTACTACACAAGCACCAAAAGTGCAACTTTTAAATAACAAAGGGGCAATAATAAAACATACCAAGATTCAAGTGTTATAATTCTCCCCCACTTGAATCAGATTTTTTCCTAGAAGACCGTTTCCCCGAACAACTCCATATAGTGCTCCTTCGTCTCATCCTCGGGCTCCCAAGTCCACTCCAAACCCTTGTGGTGCTGCCATTGCCCCTTCACCAGCTCAACAACCTTATTCCTCATGGTTTTCTTCTTTCGATCCAGAATCACCACTGGTATGTCAATATAATTCAGGAGGTTATCCAACTGAATATCGTCCAATAGTACCACTATAGAATCATCCCCTAAGCACTTTCGTAGTTGAGAGACGTGGAACTTGCTATGAATCTAACTCAGCTCATCTGGAAGATCTAAGTGATAAGCAACTTGGCCCACCTGATCTAAAACCCTGAAAGGACTAATATACCTCCGGCCCAGCTTTCCCCGCTTCCTGAACTGGCGCTTGTCGGCATAACTCTTCTACCGACTCTGAGCAGTCTGGAGCCTGCTCCTAACCTGCTGAATCAACTCAGTTGTCTTAAATACGACTTCGGTACTCCGCATAACTCGCTGACCGACCTATCCCCAACAAATCGAGGTCTTACACTTCCTCCCATAGAGCATCTCAAAAGGAGGTCGATCAATGTTGGTGCGATAGCTGTTTTTATATGAAAATTCCGCTAACAGAAGATACACATCCCAACTCGCACCGAATCCAAAACATATGCCCGTAACATATCCTTAAGGGTTTGAATCATCCGCTCACTTTGACCATCGTTCTGTGGATGGAATGTTATGCTGAAATGGAGACGAGTACCCAACTCATCATGAAACTTCTTCCAAAATATGGAAGTAAATTGAACATCTCTATCATAAACCACTGATACCGGCACCCCGTGACATGCCACAACCTCCCTGATTTAAATCTTAGCCAACTTCTCTACAAATATACTCTCCTGAATCTGGATGAAATGCAAGCTCTTGGTTAAACGACCCACGATGACCCAAATCAAATTGACTCCACGCACAGTCCGGGGTAGCTTCATGATAAAATCAATGGTAATATCTTCCCATTTCCAAATCGGAATCTCCAACAGCTGCATCTTGTCGTGAGGTCTCTGGTGCTCAGCCTTGAATTTCCTGCAAGTCAAGCACCACTCCACATCCCGCTTCATGCATGGCCACCAATAATCAGGACGAAGATCCCCGGGATGAATGGATAACCTCAACTTGTGAGCCTCCTCCATCAGAATCTTACGCACATCGCTCTAATATGGAACCTAAACTCGCCGATGCAGAGTCAACAACCCATGGCTATCATAATTGAAGGAAGACACGTGACCCACAATACGCTCGCTCTTTTGATTCTCTTCCTTCATAGCATCAGACTGTGCCTAACGAATCCGGTCCAATAATGGAGTAATCAAGGTCATCCTCAAACATATGTCTCTTATCAGATCTGCAACCGCCTTGTGGCTGAGAGCATCGACCACCACATTAGTCTTCCCCAGGTTATAAAGGATATCACAATCATAATCCTTCACCACATCCAACCACCGGCGCTACCTCATATTCAAATTCGGTTGATCCATCAAGTACCTCAGGCTCTTGTGATCCATGTAAAGAGTATAACGGACCCCATAGAGGTAATGCCACCATCTATTGAGGGAGAAAACCACAACCCCCAACTCCAAATAATGCATTGGATAGATTGCCTCATGAGGCTTCAGCTGCCTTGAAGCGTACGCGATCATGCAACCCCTTTACATTAACACTTCCCCCAATATTGGGACCAGAGCATCACAATAAACCAAAAAAATCATCAAAACCCTCTGGCAGGTTCAGAATCGGTGCCTCGCACAACCGCTGTCTCAAAGTCTTGAAAGCTGCCTGTTGCTCAGGCCTCCAGCAAAAAGTAACTGTCTTCTTTGTCAATCGGGTCAATGAAACAACTATCTTGGAGAAATCCTTGATGAATCTCCAATAATAATCCGCTAAACCAAGGAAACTCTGAATCTCAGATGGAGACCTCGGAGCCTCGCACTACATCATGCCCTCAACCTTGGCCGGATTGACCAGATTACCATTCTGGTTGAAAAGGTACCCCAGTAACTACACCTCGTGCAACCAAAACTCTCACTTAGAGAACTTTGCGAAAAGTCTCTCCCTCCTGAAAGTCTCCAACACTTCCCTCAACTGCTCCTTGTCCTACTCCTGAGTCTTGGAACCAACCAAGATATCGTTGATGAATACAATCATAGACCGATCCAGCATCGCCTGCACACACGGTTCATGACATCCATGAACGCGGCTGGAGAATTGGTGAGCCCAAAAGGCATTACCATGAACTCGTAATGACCATAATGAGTTCGGAAGGTTGTCTTCTACACATCCTCATCCCTGACCCACATCTGATGATAACTCGATTGTAAATCAATCTTGGAGAACCAAGATGCACCTTGAAACTAGTCAAAAAGATCATCAATCCTTGGGAGTGGATAACAGTTCTTCACCGTTACCTTATTCAGCTCCCCGTAGTCGATGCACATACGGTGAGGCTTATCTTTCTTCTTCACGGACAAGATCGGTGCTCCCCAAGGCGAACTTCTCGGTTGAATTATACACTTGTCTAACAACTCCTGCACCTGTGTAGACAAATCCTACATCTCGGGAGGAGCCAACCGATACGGTGCTTTGGCTATCGGAGCCGCACCAGGAACCAGATCGATCCTGAAATAAACCTGCCTCTCCGGAGGCACCCCATGCATATCCTCTGGGAACACATCTGGGTATACCCGCGCAATCGACAAATCATCTGCAGTCACCTTACCCTTATCTCGGGTATCCATGACATAGGCAACATAACCGAAACAACCCAGCTGGAAATAAAACATTCGCCCCTCGCTGCTGAACACAAAATGGGCCAAGCTGAGATCTATCCCCATGAACCACTAACTCTCCATCACTCGGGGTCTGAACCCATACCAACTACTACTCACAATCGATCTCTGCCCCATTAGGGCACAACCAATCCATTTCCACGATAACCTTGTTCCTACACAATGGAATGGGAACCAAATCCACCAAATACTTCTCACTGAACAACTGAAGAGTACAACCCTGATAAACTTCTGCAACCTTAATAGACCCATCATCAGGAATCTCAACATCAAGTGGACAATCTAGCTCCCCCCAGGCTCTAACAAATCTCTTGCTAAGCACAAGCAATACAAAGATCGGGTAGCCCCCAAATGAAACAATACCAATGCTGAAATACCGTTTACAAGGAATGATCCTAAAATAAAACACGTAAGAATAAGCAATCAATTCAATATAAAAAAAAAGATAAGGAGAAGATACATATCTGTCACCACATTAGGATTTACACGCGCCTCCTTGGTCGTCAACTGGAAAGCCTTGCTCTCCACCCATGCGTATCTGCCCGGTCCTAGCACCCGTCAGTAATTTGAAGAGTTGTAGGAGCGGGTACTGACACCAGTCCTGCTGCGACCAAACTCAGAAAATGGGCCTTCTTGTGGCCCCTCTGATTGCAATGAAAGCAAATCAAAATCAGATCCTGGGGTGGTGGTAGAAGTAGATTCCTTGCTATAATGACCCGTCCGACCGGACTTGAAGCAACCAGAACCACCAACCCTGCATGGTCCCTCGTGCGCCTTGCTGGACTTGAAAAAGAGGCTCCGGCCCTGATGGCCTCTCGATCTAGACTCAGATACCTTGGGCCTCTTTCCCAAAGGCTCAACACTCGGCATAAAACTTGGCTTCTTCTTCTTCTCTATCTCCAGATCAATCTCCCTCTCCGTAGCTCACGTTATCATATCCTCCAATGTCTTGCAGCTGGATCGACTTACAAACTGCCGGATGTTACTCCTCAATATCTCATGATATCGGGTCTTCTTCATCTCCTCTTCCGCCACATACTATGAAACCATAAGAATACTCTCCTGAAACATAAAGGTGATCTCAGCCACCCTCTCCCTACTCTGGCAGAGATCTTGAAACTCCCGCGCCAACTGTTGCACCTCGATTATCGGTGCAAACTACTCTCGGAACTTGGTCGAGCAATCATCCCATTTCATCGTATCAGCATCATCATTATCACCCACCGCACATCCTACCTCATCCCACTAGTCTCATGCCCTGTCCTTGAAAAGACAGGAGGCAATCCTAACCTTTGCCTTATCCGGAAAACTGTTGGTGTAGAAGGCGTTAGCAACGTTCGCTAACCACCTCCGACTCATTATCGGGTCCTTCTCCCCATGGTAGTCTATAGCCTCACATGCCCATAAATCCTTAAATGTCAAACAATATGATCCCACTAGTGCCATCACCTCAGAATGAAAACGAGCTCAACCGCTCATCTAGAATCTCTAGAATACCCTCCTTGACTAAGCCAAAGATCACAGGAGTCTGCTCAAGAATGCAATGAGTAATATTAGACGAGATAAACTCCCTATTCTTATCATCTAGCTGCCCGGTTCCAGATCCCGAACCCGATCCCTCTCCAGCAACAGAACTACCAACAGGTCTGCCTCGCAATGTCACCATACTGAAAATAAACCATATAAATCATCAGAATACTCATCAAAATATATATCGAGGGATCACAAACCCCACAAGCTTCCTGGTTTCATCACATGTCTCCTTGAATCGAGAAGGGATCCACTGCTTCCAATAGTACGGGCCCATACTACCTTCCACATCTATCCGTACTTTCCTCAAGAATTACCTTGACTTTACCAAGTAACTTTATATCCATACAACTTTCCCTCACAGATAAGGCTCCCAACACTAGATCTCATCTTTGGTTTTCCTAGGGCAAACTCCATACGACTCTCCTCCATCAGCTGTAGAAAGAAGTCCCGCTAACTACTTCTAACTAGCTCACATATACAATGGCATATTACTAAAACCAGATACTTCGTCGTATGAAAGGTCTCACACTACAACGGTTGGACTCAAACAAGAGCCGTGCAATAGAGTTAAAACCTAACCTTCTAAAATTATTTGGTTCCCATAGTATATAACTTAGCATATTCGCTTACTAGTTAGCTAAAGCTAGTAAGAACTCCTAAAAGTACAAAGCAAGCAACATTCGAGCATCAAGTAACTAGAGTCAAACATCACCTAATCAGGCCACCCTATCACTGACTAATCAGTACTAGCATGCAAGTCTACAAGCTCATACAACAGGCATACAAAGGCATCTCTCCTAGCATTCTATCATGAAAAACTGAGCAGATCCTTAGTCCTAACTAGCATGCGATTCACAGATTCACAAATCAATCATATCAAATAACATGTATAGATAATTTGGGAGAACTTAGTTGAGCTCGGCTGATTGCATGCTCCACACCCTTTCTTGTCTCAGGAAAAGTTTTTTCTAAGAACAATATTTCTTTTTAAAAAAGTTGTACCAAATCCTCAGTTTGAGTTCAGACACACCCGAGAGTATGTCTGAATCCCTCAAAGTAAGGATCTAATACCAACTTGTAACAACCCAAAAAATACGACCCAAAAATTTCATTTTTAATTTAATAAAATCAATATTCCAAAAACAACATCAATAGAATCCCAATAAAATAAGTGTATCAATCATCATCTTGAATCAGAGTAAAACATCAAAAGGCGGAACTAGGTGGTGTGTGCCCTTTAATCATCATGAGCCCTTCCCTTTGGAAATGGAAGTACCTGAAACATGAATTGAAAACCATAAGTACAAAGCTTAGTGAGTTCCCCAACCTACCCCATACCATACATAATAAATCACATACTAGGCCCCCACCATCCATCGAGCCTCGTCTGATATCGAGTCCCACTTTGCTTCGTGTCCCGCCCAACATAGAGCCCTTCTCAGTATACATATCTGTTATTGATAGGCCTCAACTAACATCGGGCCCCACCCACTATACACATAGACACATATCATATAATCATGCTAACACATACAATGATCATAAAACAATAGCATACAATATGGTCATCGGGCACGGCCCGGCATCGAGCCCCGCCCGGTATACATAGCAGCACATATCACTTGAAACGGTCACACGGACTCCTAGCATCCTAACATAAATAACAAGGGCCAACATTGGTGCCTTAGATCTGCTAAACCCAACGAGGAAACTCACTTCGACTGCTGAATCACACGACTGAATCTTTGGCTGCTGTCTGACGACTACCCGAGCTATCAATACCAAATAACATCCAATTAACAAGTGGACTCCAATCTACGAATTTAGGGTAAAAAGACCATTTTACCCCTTACTAATTTTTGTCCAAGACTAAGGCCCAACTCACAATCTAAAAGGCCCAAAAATCAACTAGCCATCCAAGGCCCAAACATGGCCCAATTTTCCAAATTGGGCCTAAACCCTTACATGGGCCTTTCCCCCAAGGCCCACCAATTTTTTCTAGTCCAAAAACTTCCATTCAGATGGCCCAACAAGACCCCAAGCACCTAAGCCCAATACAATGGCCTAAACTTGAAGCCTAAAAATGCAAAGCCCAACAAATTAAGTACACGTGGCGTACTCAGTTATACACTAAGCGTGCATGCTTTAGGGCGTATACGCTATGCGTACTGGCTTGTACGCCCAACATACTCCTGCTATTCAGCCACCTTTCACATTTAGCCTTTAATCCTGTAAGACGTTGCTCCAAAAGAAAGACATGACTTCTTTGAGCTGGATTATCACGTAAAGTTGCTAACTTTACGTTCATGCCTGTGTAAATGAAGTTCTTAAACTTCAAGAGGACTTAATAAGTGACTTACTTCATGCATGTGACTAAGAATACCATCAAGCTTGCACCTTTATGTTTAAGGAGTCCATAATAAGCTCAGATCCAAATGAATAAGTACATAAAATGACCCAACTTCTCAAACCAACCCAAAAAGGGATAAAATAAAAACTAAGAAATGAAGAGATCTAATCATGGAAAATACTGTTGGAATAGTGTCTAAGGCTACAACTATATTAGGCAAGTATTTGACCCGGTTGTGCATGGTCCTTTTGGGTTGCCTTCACCATAGCAACTTGACAGGGTGATTTATAATGAGAGAAGCAATATTATTAATATATTATAAGAATAATATAAGGAATAATAATATTGGTATTTGATTAATATAAGTCATAAATTAATTAGGAATTAATTTGGTGACTTAAAGAGATTAATTGAATAAAGGGGCATAAACTGTCAATTGTATGATAGTTATACTTTGGGCTATAAATCCCTTATGGATAAAGGGTGGCCGGTTTTAAGGACTTTAGATAGGCCTTAAAATCGTCCAAAGGCTTATCATGAAGGGATTAGGATTGCTTAGGGCCTAAGTTATCCAATTAGGGTTTAAGGGTGAAACCCTAGGAGCCTAACTAGTATAAATAGACACTAGGGGTCAAGGGAAATCGGCACTTGTGCTTTGAGAAGAAACCCTGGCCGATTTGATCCCTTCTCCTCTCTCTTAAATCATCCTCTTGCTAGTTGGTGTTTGTAAGCCATTAGAGGAGTGACAATTGTGACTCTAAAGCTCCAAGGACAAGAAGATCAAGCAAGTGATTCAAGGTAAACTTCTAATTCTGATTTCTTATGTTATTATAGTCTATTAGCCATTAGAAGTCTTGGATTCAATGTATGTTTAATTAGAGAAACCTAGATCCAAGCATTAGGGTTTGCATGTGCACATAGGAATGTTCATATGGCTAAAACCCATCAGTGGTATCAGAGCCAGGTTTGGTTTCTATTGAATTGATGCATTGATTGCTAGTTTGTTGCTTGAAAAAAATCGTTTTTTTGTCCTCTGCCTGATGAACTCGGCGAGTCCCATGGTGGTGCTCGGCGAGTAGGCTCAACTCGGCGAGTCCATCTGGGTACTCGGCGAGTTCGAGCGTCAGAAAGAGCAATCTTCGGGATTTCTTGCTGTTTATCTTTGAGATACTTGCCTTAATCATATTAGATCAATATAAATCCGATTTTATGATATATATATGAGTATATTCTTGACATAATTGAAGATATTTATCAATTAATAAAATATTTATTTTCTTATGTGATAATTGATTAATTATTTTAATTTAATTGGTAAATTGTTTTGCAAGAAATTATTAAATAAATCAAATATGGATAATTATGTGATTAATTGTTAATTTAGATTATTTGTTATTTGATCCCCTATGTTTTGAAAAGTTTAAAACTTGCCCTCAAGTTTTGAGATTTATGTTTTGTGATTAAAAGTTTAATTTAGACAATTTAAATTTCAAACCTAGAATTTTAGAAGTTTAAAATTCAACCCTATACTAATATAATATTACAAGATTAATATATCTATATATATATATATATATATATATATATATATATATATATATATATATATATATATGTATAACTAAAATGCTAGTCTTACCGTTAGTAGGCCTCATTCACGAAGCCGGTCTATAAGGTGGGTATAAGGTTGCTGCCTATAAAATAGCGCTTAATGGGTGTACACTCACACCCACCCCTTGCTTGATCAGCGGAGGGTCGTTAGCCGAACGGGTAGGATAGGGCAACCTCATCTCTTCATTAAAAGTATAATATGAAATACAAAGTAACTACATGTTTTCAAAATTTCCCAATCCTAGTTACTTTAGGAAAAGTGAATTGATGCAATCCCATGAAATTACACTTTGCACCCTTGCTAAGAAGTTAGTGGAGCGTGTGTGGTTTACCGGCACACTAATTGGTTCTAAGCAAAGGTGGAAAAGGGTGATTCATTGTTTATCATAGTTCGATGGAGCATGTGTGGTTTACTGGCACATCGAATAGGTGATTGTTACAATGAAGGCACCATGTGAATTTGCATGGTAATTCACACCCACTTTGTGATCCTCGGTATCCCAGTCATAAACGAGAGGGGCATATCGAGATTTAAACATGCCATTGAAAAGTTTCAATGAATCTCATCCAAACCTAGGAATTCTCAATACATTTAGAACTTAAAGTTATGTTTTCATGGTGGAGAATTAGTGAATCGTCATTCACTTACCTTCATATTATTTGCATGTTGGATTACGGCATCCCTTTTCTAATATGTAAATATTGTTGTTGGATCCTAGCCCTGATTTTCTTATTGGGTGATAATTAGGGATTCAAATTCTAATCTATCTTTGTCCCTTCTATTTGTAGATGTCGAACGCAAACAACGCTGCTGCTAGTTCATTCACATTGATGAGCCTTTGTCAAAAGGTGTCGTTCGATGGGACGATCTTTAGCGAATGGATAAGATACATTCGCACAATTGCTCACTACAAGGACAAGGAGTATGTCCTCAATGAGAAGCTCGAGAAGATCAACCCAGAAATCGCTACTCCGGCTGAAATGACTGCTTTCGAGACTCATGAACGTGATGCAACGAAGGTACATTGCATCGTGATAGCCACGATGAACGCCGAATTCCAAAAGTCCTACGAGGACATGTATCCGTACGAAATGCACCAAGATTTGTTGGAGAGATACCACCAGAACGCGAGGCAAGAGCGTTATGAGATTTTCACTAACATGATTTCCGCCAAAATGGGTCATGGGGAATCTCTTACCATGCACCTGCAGAAGATGTAAAGGTATGTCGATCGTCTTCGCAAGTTGAATGTCGACTTTGGGGAAGACTTGGAGATCGACATGGTGCTTCACTCTTTGCCTCCGTTTTACAATCAATTTAGGATGAACTACCACATGAACAAAGAAGAGGTCACCCTAAGTAAGCTCCAAGGTCTCCTTAGGGTTGCTGAAAGCAACCTCAAGGACAAGTCTGTTGCACCCACTCCCAATCCACCCGTTGCTCCTGTTTTGGCCATTGGGCAAGGAAGAGGCAAGAAGAGGAAGGCTTCGTCTAAGAGCCACCGCAAGGGAAAGTCCCAAGATGGTTCCTCCTCTAGTGGGACCAAAGTTGATCCCGCTAAGCCTAACCCTAACCCGAAGGAGGCAGAGTGCCATCATAGCCATAGAATAGGGCATTGGAAGAGAAGCTGCCCACACTAACTGCAAGCCATCAGGGAAGGAAAGATCAAGCCATCTTTCGCAGGTATATATACAATTAAATATAATGATTCATCCCATGCTATTTCATGGGTCCTTGATACCGGTTGTGGTTACCACATTTGTTCTGAATTGCGGGGACTAAGAAGAAATAGGGATGTGGAGCATGGAAGAATAAATCTAATCATGTGGAACAGAAGATCGTCGCCTGTGACCTAGATTGGAGTGTATTCTTTAGTGCTTAGGAATGGTTTATGTTTAGATTTGAAAAATTGTTGTTATTCGCCAGAAATGGCAAGAAACATCATTTCATTTCATGGTTTGTTTAGACAAGGTTTTAGATTTTCTTTTAATAATGAGAATGGTTCTATTCTTGCTTAACTAAATGGTGTCTTATATTTTGAAGCAATACCGTGTAATGGAATTTATGAAACTATTATGATTGTAGATAACTTAGGAAATGATGTTTTACGCATGGATTCTTCCAATGGTATGGATAGAGCATCCTTGTGGCATTGTCGTCTTGGACATGTCAACAACAAGTGCATAGCCCAACTCCAAAAGGATGGAGTGTTGGAGTCATTCGACCTTAGGGAAAATGACACATGCGAGTCTTGTTTGCTTGGAAAGATGACTAAGTCACCCTTCACTAGTACATGTGAAAGGGGTGAGGTTCTATTGGACCTCATACATACCGATGTATGTGGACCGTTTAGATCAACCACGAAGGATGGGAACCGCTTCTATGTGACTTTTACCGATGACTATAGTAGATATGGGTATATCTACTTAATCAAGCAAAAGTCAGAAACATTTGAAAAGTTTAAAGAGTTCAAGAATGAAGTGGAGAATCAATTGGGTAGGAAAATCAAGATGCTTCGATCCGATCGAGGAGGAGAGTACCTAAGTCTTGAATTCCACGACTATCTCAAAGAGTGTGGAATAGTTTCACAATTGATGCCACCTAGGACACCGCATTTAAATGGTGTGGCAGAAAGGCGTAATCGAACCTTGTTGGACATGGTTCGCTCTATGATGAGTCGTGCTTCACTACCTATCTGTTTTTGGGGGTATGCCTTAGAGACTGCTGCCCATATCCTTAACTGAGTGCCTACTCAGAAGGTTTCCAAAACACCTCACCAGATGTGGACAGGGAAAGCTCCCTCGTTAGCACATATCAAGGTTTGGGGTTGCGAGGCTTTCGTAAGACGAGATAGTCACGACAAGATCGAACCTCGTAATGAGCGATTTATTTTCATCGGCTACCCGCATAAATCCTTTGGATATCTCTTCTATAGACCGAAGGACAATGTTGTCTTTGTTGCGAGGAGAGGAGTTTTCCGAGAGCGAAAGCTCATAAGCCAAGGAGACAGTGGGAGGCAAATCAAGCTTGAAGAGATTCAAGAGTCAATAGATGAAGGAACCTCTACCGCTGGCACTCAACCCGAGGAGGAAACTCTGGTTGAACCGATTGACGAGTCCTTACCTCTTAGATGTTCCGAAAGAGTTAGAGTTCAACCCCAGTTTTATGGTTTTCATATTACTACCGAAGGGGATACGTATATTAGTGATGGTACACTAATAAATCTAGATGAACCGAATAGCTATAAGGAAGCCATGGCAGGCCCGGAGTCTGTGAAATGGAAAGAGGCAATGGACAGCGAGATCTAGTCCATGTATGACAACCAAGTTTGGAATTTGGTTGATAATGTGCCCAGACGTAAGACCGTTGGGTGCAAATGGATCTTCAAGAAGCAGACCGACGTGGATGGAAACGTACACACATATAAAGCGTGATTGGTTGCGAAGGGCTTTACTCAAACTCCCGGAGTTGACTATGATGAGACCTTCTCACCAGTTGCGAAGATAAAGACTATTAGAGTGATGCTAGCCATTGCCGCATTTCATGATTATGAGATTTGGCAAATGGATGTCAAAACCGCTTTCCTTAATGGGAAGTTGGATGAGGATGTTTACATGGCTCAGCCAGAGGGTTTTGTCGATCCAAAGCCTCCAAATAGAGTGTGTAAGCTTGAAAAGTCCATTTATGGACTTAAGCAAGCATCTCGCAGATGGAATCTTTGCTTCGATGAGAAAGTCAAAGATTTTGGATTTGTACGAAGCGAAGATGAATCATGTGTATATGTCAAAGCCAGTGGGAGTATAGTAAGCTTCCTCGTTCTGTATGTTATGACATACTACTCATAGGAAACGAGGTCCCGACTCTACAGGAGGTTAAGTCCTGGCTTGGGAAGTGCTTCGCTATGAAGGACCCCGGAGAGGCTTCCTATATTCTGGGAATAAGGATAGTGAGAGAGCGAAGTAAGAGACTAATAGGACTTAGTCAAAACACTTACTTAGATAAGCTACTAAAACGTTTTAGTATGGAAAAATTGAAGAAGTGAGAATTACCGATACAAAATAATGCCAAATTAAGTAAGACTCAAAGTCCGAGTACCGAAGCTGAAATAGCAGAAATGAGCCGAGTACCATACATTTCCGTAGTTGGCTCAATCATGTATGCTATGACTTGTACTCGCCCTGATGTAGCCTTTTCTTTGAGCATGGTTAGCAGATATCAAGGGAACCCTGGCAGAGCCTATTGGATTGTGGTTAAAATATCCTTAAGTACCTTCGGAGGATGAAGGAATGGTTCTTAGTCCTCGGGGGGAGTGATGACTTGAAGGTGCCAGGGTATAGTGACGCCAGTTTTCAGATCGACAGGGACAACTACCATTCGCAGTCGGGCTGGGTCTTTACCCTGAAAGGAGGAGCAGTAACTTGGAAAAGTTCCAAGTAGGAAACCGTAGCAGATTCAACGTGTGAATCAGAGTACATTGCAGTGAGCGAAGCGTCGAAGGAGGCAATATGGTTAAAGAACTTCATCGGTGATCTTGGAGTTGTACCAGCCATAAAGGAGCCCATGGAGATTTTCTGTGATAATGAAGGAGCGGTTGCCTTGACCAAGGAACCTAGAGATCATGGTAGATCTCGACATATCGACAGAAAATATCACTTTATTAGACATTGTGTAGAAGAAGGACAACTCGTGGTGAAGAGGATATCATCAGAAGATAACCCAGCAGGTCCGCTTACGAAAGGACTGAGTAGGGTTAGGCACTTGCAGCATGCTAGGAGTATTGGGCTGAAGGATGATACTAGTATAGATTAGATAGTAGTAGAAACATGTAATAGATAAATGTAATTAACATTTGATGATTAAATAAAAGAGTATTATTTATGAGTAATGTTACTGTCTTATGTTAATTGTTTAACTATTGTTTCATTTTTTGCATGTTTTGACTTCCAGAATAATTGAGTTTATTAAGAATAATCAAATTGTTCAAATTATCCACAATCGTTCATATGTTGGAAGTAGGTATGAATGAAGATTGTCATGAATTGGTGTGTAGATTGTCTAAATGGTATTAGACATAGCAAAAGGTTGCTGCAACGTTCGTGAGTGCTTATGAACTAGTTTTGAGCATTGGAACAAACCCACGCTTGCTGGAATCACCTTATGGAATGTGATAAAAAGGGTGATCGCAAGACGATAATATCATATGGTCTTAAAACCTAGATATATGGTTTGTTATTTGTTAATTAGTTGTACATTGATAATGCGAAACCGCATCAGTAACTTGATGTTATAAAACGCATTGTTGTGTATAGTTGATTCATGAATAAGTAAATGCATATAAGTCGAAGTTTATCTGTTACTTTTATCCCAATAGGGTAAAAGCGATATCTCGGCCGCTCGATGATTTAATTTGACTTATGTGTCGGGCCCGGTCAGAACTGAATTGATGTGTTCGATTAAGTTCTATACCAAATAAATCAGAGATCGAGAAACAAAATGCTAGACAAATTATTTCCGTAGAATTGTCAGCATGATATCTAAACTGAGGACTGTACGATCCCTTATCTGAAGGACAAGATTGATTAGATCAGAGTTTGACAGCATCTTTGAGAGCTATGATTGCTAATCAGATTACACTTGTGTATATAGTTACTAGACTTTCCAAGTGGGATACTGTTGGAATAGTGTCTAAGGCTACAACTATATTAGGCAAGTATTTGACCCGGTTGTGCATGGTCCTTTTGTGTTGCCTTCACCATAGCAACTTGACAGGGTGATTTATAAGGAGAGAAGCAATATTATTAATATATTATAAGAATAATATAAGGAATAATAATATTGGTATTTGATTAATATAAGTAATAAATTAATTAGGAATTAATTTGGTGACTTACAGAGATTAATTGAATAAAGGGGCATAAACTATCAATTATATGATAGTTATACTTTGGGCTATAAATCCCTTATGGATAAAGGGTAGCCGGTTTTAAGGACTTTAGATAGGCCTTAAAATCGTCCAAAGGCTTATCATGAAGGGATTAGGATTGCTTAAGGCCTAAGTTATCCAATTAGGGTTTAAGGGTGAAACCCTAGGAGCCTAACTAGTATAAATATACCCTAGGGGTCGAGGGAAATCGACACTTGTGCTTTGAGAAGAAACCCTGGCCGATTTGATCCCCTCTCCTCTCTCTTAAATCATCCTCTTGCTAGTTGGTGTTTGTAAGCCATTAGAGGAGTGACAATTGTGACTCTAAAGCTCCAAGGACAAGAAGATCAAGCAAGTGATTCAAGGTAAACTTCTAGTTCTGATTTCTTATGTTATTATAGTCTATTAGCCATTAGAAGTCTTGGATTCAATGTATGTGTTTAATTAGAGAAACCTAGATCCAAGCATTAGGGTTTGCATGTGCACATAGGAATGTTCATATGGCTAAAACCCATCGAATACATGGTTTGAACTTGATACTTCAATAAGCATGCAACAAGGGTGATGATTCTGGATCTAAAACTTTCTCACCAAGCAAAGCACCTTCAATCTTCTATACTTCCTTCACAAGGAGCAAAACAACCACCAAGTACTTCTCAAGGAATCAAAAGCACAAAAATAGAGGCTAAGAGATGATTTCTAGGGTTTTGGAGGCTTAGAGGTTGGTAAAGAAGCCAACCCTAAAGACTTAAGGTGCTTATATAGGGTGCAACACCCAAAATTAGGGTTTCACTAAATCTCACGTACACGCCACATACATAAGTGTAACCCCGGCATACGTGTCCGGAGTCCCGATCAAGCCTCGCGTCAGTACGCTAATCATACCATGTGATCCGCCCCGCGTACTGGCTTCTAAGCTAGTACGCTTAGCATACCATGGGGTACGCCCCGCGTACTAGCCAAGGACCCAAAAGTGCAACTTTTAAATAACGAAGGGACAATAATAAAACAAACCAAGATTCAAGTGTTACATGTTGAGAATACAAATCATAAAGTTGGAAACTTTATGACTCCTAATGACATTTGGATCTTGGATCTGCATTTGAACTTATTAAGTCATTGTATTAAGCATTTTATGGGAAAAAAGGAAGTCTGGAGTTACACCCCGCGTACCTGGGAGTATGCCCAACATACGCAGTCAACAACCTAATATTGGTCAACGGAGAAGTATGCTCAACGTACCTTCAGAGTACACCCCGCGTACGCTTGCTAGGTTGACTCAGATGAGTTGATTCGGCTGGGTTGACTTGGTTGGGTTGACTCAGTGGATTTATGGATTTTGACTAGTTTGATCTTGGATTTTGACTTTCGTTCACCTTGTTAGATTTTAACCAAGTTTGACTTTAGGTCAAACTTGAGGGTTGGATTGGTGATTGAGATTTCATATGGTCTTGATGTTAGTGGATATGTGGGAACAAGCAGTGTAGTAAGGATTGGATCGTGGTCTTCTTAGATTCTTCATTTCAGGTGAGTTCCACCTCATTATATTGCGGGTCGAAGGCTAGAATGAGGACTGTATATAGAGGGATGACATAAAGACTATATATGGTCACGTAGGATAGAATGAGGAATTTTGATATTGGGTCACTTACCTGTTCCTCGTTTGGTTATGGTTCTAGGGTAGAATCATCTGTTTTGGTGGCTATCTCTCCTGTGGTTATATACGATGCATTTTTTAGTTTGTGGCTATTTAGTATGACACAGTGTTGTAGTGATCTGGTAGATCATTATTCTGGTATTGAGTATGTTGTTATGATGTAGGATCTGTTAGATTTATATTCTGGTATTGAGTATGCTGTTATGATGTAGTGATCTGTTATATTTGTATTCTTGTATCGAGTATGTCGTTATGCTGGAGTGATCTATTAGATATGTATTCTAGTATTGAGTATGCTTTCATGTTGTACTGATCTGTTAGATCTGTATTCTGGTATCGAGTATGCTGTTATGCTATAGGATTTGTTAGATCTATACTATGGTGTCAAGTATGTTGTTATGCTGTAGAGATTTATTAGATCGGCATCCTGGTATGTAGGATTTTGCTATGCTATAATGCACTGTTGGATCGGTATCTCATATGTACTTGTTGGTTAACATCCGGTGGAGTACCCTAGGGACAGTTTATGGGTATGTAGGATAGCATGAGAACTCTTGGTATAGGCTCTGTTGCCCATTCCCTGTTTGGTTATGGCTCTAGAGTAGGATCGTCTGCTCAGGTGGCTATCTTACATCTGGCTACTTATGGTCACGCATTTCATGGAGGTTAGTTGTGTGACATCCCCATTTTCATGACCATAAAAGACCGATTTGTTTATGATTTATTTTGAAAATCAGAGTATCCTCTTAAAGAAAAATGTTGCGGAATTTGTTCCCAAAAAAAACATGATAAATATGTTATCAAAGCATTTCCAAAGAAATGTATTTTATTCATTTTAAAACATTGGGATGTCATTGTCAATACAGAAACATAAGCATAAATAGACCTTACATTCGTTTACACTAGTGATTTACATCTCCTTAAAATCTCAGTGTAATGTAGCTTCATATCGACATTGTGATGCAAATAAACTGAGTGGGTCAGGTTGGGAAACCTGGTGTGTACATAGGGTTTTCAACCCACAATAATACAGTTATTATGTTGTATTACCAAATAATAAACCTAATTACCCATCCCCATTATCTTTTTTAATTCGTAATGATCTACCATAAGAAGCATCCATCATTCACTCATTCCTTCATAAGGGTTGTCCTAAGGAATAAGAACGAAGTCCATCATTGTCGGGGTTTTTATATAACAGGCACTAAGTCCATAGCTGACAGGGTACTAAGTCCATAGCTACCAATGTTCATCTATACGCTACTAAATCCATAGCTACCAACGTACATATATAAGGCACTAATTCCATACCTGCTTGGGTTTTTAGAGTACACCGGGGGAACATATCGTTCGCAACACCTACATGTTGCGAGCCTACTAGTGTTCCATCGGACCGTCTAGAATTGTCTGCGGTTGTCATCCATACTCTGATAGATGACGGGGACAAGGTTTCTCATTATCTTTCACCTCTCATAAGCTATATCATCTTTCATCTCTGATCACTCATCTCATCTTTCATCTGTCATCTCATCTCATCTCTAATCTACCCATCTTTACCCATCATAATTATAGGTACAAAATACATATACAATTTAGATCAAAAGAAGTTTAGATCTTAAAAAAAAAAGAGTTTAGATCTAAAAAAGAAGTTTAAATCTTTCATCCAACATAGATCTCAGGTAAACAGATAACATGCACACATAGCACGCAATTTATATAAAATACATCATATATATATATATATATGTGTGTGTGTGTGTGTGTGTATGTGTATGTGTGTGTAAGATGAAAGTAACTATGCACTCACCTGATGAGGTGGTGATTCTAACTTGGATAGCGCTTCACATCGACGAAACTGGGTGATTTGCTTGAAAGCCAGACTCCGCGGGGGAAGACTTTGCAAACCGAAAAACTCTTTTTCTCTAAGCCTTCTGGCGCTCCGTGGATTTCTTCTAATGCTAGGGAAGTTTCCTAGGCTTTGGGAGGTGTTTGGGAGGATTTAGAGAGTGAGTAAAGAGAAAAAGAATGGGTTTAAAGTGTGAAAAATGACTAAACTCTCGGGTGGTATTTATAGGCTAAAAAAGTGATGAACTTGTCGATTTTCTGGCCCAAACTCGTCGATTTTCTGGTCCAACTCGTCGAGCTGGTTCTATATTTCGTCATCTGGTGGGGAGAAAACAATTGTAACGACTGGATGTTGGTATTTATGTTTTATTAAAACATTCATTTTTGCAAAGGGACTTGACGAGCCGAAGGCACCAGACTCGTCGAGTAGATACGAATGATTGGACGCGAGAATTGAAGCCTACTCGATGAGTCGAGAGCCTCGACTCGACAAGTAGGGTTGCCAAGTGAAACCCTAATTTTCAGGGCTAGCACCCTATTTAAACACTTTAAACGGCCTCAAGTTCAGCCTCCATCACCTCCAAACCTTAGTCACGAAACCCTAGCCCATTTTGAGTGTTGTTGAGCCATTGTTGTGTGTTTTTGGTGATTTTGAAGCTTGAGAATGAAGAGGAAACTTGGGGGTTCTAAAGGAAGCAAGTAGATCCATAGTTCGTGCTGCATTTCTAACTCATTTGAGGTATAAAGTCTATACCTTGAATATTCATTTACTAGATCTTTTCATGGGGTAGTTTAGGGCCTTTGGAGTATATTATGGAGCCATTCATGGATGCAAGCATGTATTGGGGTAATAACTTCAGATCCAAAGACTTTGAGGGACTCCATGGCATAAAGGTGCCAACAAGCATGTTTATGGCTATGGGAGTCCCATGCATCATATGAACCACTTTTTAGGGATTTTTGAGCTAGATTGCCCATCCATGAAAGTAAAGTTTGTTACTTTATGTGTTATATCGACCCTAGGAGGCCAGATGTATGTTTTGGATGCATTTGGCCTGACTGGAAACGACTGAATAGAGTTAGAATTTGGGGAACTCGACGAGTCGTTCATACTACTCAGCGAGTTGGGTCGTGGTCCCCCAACCTTTTATGTTACTAAGCAAACTCGTTGAGTCTAGAAGATGACTCTGCGAGTTGGACGTGTTTATGGACTTGATGATCAAATGTGACAACCCGAAATTTTCCATTCAAATCAAACCATATCAATCCAATAGTAGTAGAGCAGTTACAGTGAAAATTCAAACTTATGGAATAAGTTTGGCAGTTTTTAGGGTTTTACACCTAAAGGGATATTAGGAGAGTGGTTGCACTAGGATTAGGTGCAACACTGTAATTCCATTACCCTAGATCATTAGAATCCTTTCCGAGAATAGAAATATTTTATGCCAAAAAAATCTTTGGACTATGAATAGAATTCTGAACCAAATTGGTTCATTATTTGAATTCCAATTAGAGAAAAGCCAAATACTCTCTCACGGATCTTCGGGTTTTCATCCCAGATTGTGAGTCTACTTTCATAAATGTGTTTTAATACTTTTTATATGCTTAATAACATTATTTACATGTCCAAAGTACAAGATCCGGGAGTTTACCGCCCAAGAACGTTCTTGGGGAGTAAACTCCAAAATCAAGCCTAAAGGCCATCTAGTCCCATTTCCGGGTTAGGCATCTAGCTAAGGACCTTAAGTATGAACATTAGAGGCTAGAAACAAATCAAAGCCACTTAGTTTGAGGAGTTTACGGCCAAGGAACCACCTCTTGGGCCGTAAACTCCAAGTAAAGGGCACAAATGAGTGCCTAATGTTCCTTTAGCCTTAGAACAAAAACATAGAAGCCTTATCTCATGATTTAGGCCAACAAAACAATTAGAAATCAATTTTGGAAGGGAGTTTACGGCCAAGATGCTCCTTAGGCCGTAAACTCCAAGATTAAGTGCCAAACCCCTTCAAACTCTTCCTAAGGCTTAGTCTTCATTTTAGACAAATACCTTAAAGTGTTTAGGACCTAGAAAACTCATGAAAAGCTCAAGTGTTGAAGAGTTTACGGCCAAGAGTATTTCTTGGGCCTTAAACTCCTATTACGGGGTCAAAGGACACCCAGGACACTTCCTTAGGCCAAGAGACTTTTAGGGCAAGTACCTAGATGAGTTTTGGACTAGTTAAAATTCTTAGAACCTCATGTGTGAGGGAGTTTACGGCCCAAAGAGTTCTATGGCCGTAAACTCCATCAAATGGTCCCATTTAGTGCCATAAACCTTCCTTAAGCCAAGGGTTGAAGCCTAGACTTGTTCCTAGAAATGTTAGAGACTTGAAAGGACAATAAGAACCCTCCCAAGGGAGTTTACGGCCGTAAACTCCAAGGGAAAAGGGTCTTTGAGCCGTAAACTCCCCAAAGGAGTCAATGTGGTGCCCAAACACTAGTATAGCCTTGCAACAATTCCCCTCTAAAGTTGTAGTACTTCTAAGCTCCGTTTCATGACTTGGTTGAGAGTTTACAGCCAGGAGCTTACTCCCCTGGGCCGTAAACTCTAATGAATATGGTCTTTTGACCTTAAACTTCCATTAGGGGCATTGCACTCCTTTTTTGCAACCCATTAGCCTCCTAGCACTTGACCAAAAGTGTTGTCCTCGCGTTAAATGTTTATGCTTGTATAATTAGTGATTAAATCTCTAATTATTTATATACATATGTCTTTATATGTAATTAGGATCATTGTGTGTGTCTAAGTCTTCACTTGACACCAAGCACTTGTCCGATCCTTCCGTACGATAACAGCCCGTTCAATTCCAGTCACTTACTGTAGGTGAGTTCATACCCCTTAACTAATGTTTTAAACTATTTTAAATGTTTTACGGGGGGATACAAGTAGAATCATGCTACTTATTATGTCAATCACATGTGATTAGTAAGTAGGATCATATTACTTATTACATCAATCACATGTGATTAATATACAACATTCAAAAGATTTGGCTACTCATTAGCCGTTTTACCAAACAGTTTCCTTCAAATGATTTTTATAAACATTTTATATGTTTTCAAACTACTTATTACACTGTACTTCTTACTCTGTTTACCATATTTCAAACTTATTTACAATTGTGTATCAAACAAATGTTCCTTGTACTTATATTGTTTTATCAAACTTATGCCTTCAAATTGTTTTATAGATTGACATCAAGTCGATCTTTCCTTAGACTAATATTTATATTTCAAATGTTTTACTAAACTTATTTATGCTTTGATATTATAAATTGCATGCCTCTATATGTATAGTTATATAAGAAATGTTTAAAAGACTTAGGAAGGCTATCCACCCTATTTCCTTTTCGCGCTTGAGATGTGGTCTGGTGGGATATCGGATACTCGTCCGAAGGTCGTTTAAATATTAGTTATATATCATGTGTACATATAAAGTCATAAAAGGGTCCTTCCAATACATCTTATGCCCTTGGGTAGCAAGGGTATACATCCACGTCCATACGTACCACTTAGATTACTAGTAAGCTACCATATGGGTAGTTCAGGAAGATACTAGAACCATTACTAGAACGCGATATCATACAATGAGTCAGTTCATTCATGAGTCAATACTTTCTAGAACATTACTGTACATTACATATGCAACTATACTAGGACGAGAACATATAAAGCTATACTAGAATGATTTCATTACTATACTTGCTAGATAGAGAGAACACACATTACAGCTAGCACACGTAGAACATTATAGTACACTACTATACAATTACATGATCACACTTACATGAGTACAATTACATGATCACACTTACAGGAGTACAATTACATGATCACACTTACATGAGTACAATTACATGATCACACTTACATGAGTACAATTACATGATCACACTTACATGAGTACAATTACATGATCACACTTACATGAGTACACTTACATATACATAGAATAGACGTCACTAGGGGCTATAGCACGGAACCAGTTCAGGATCTAACTATACTGATGAATCACACCGCAATTGTGATAGTTATATCGAGTATACATGATCATTAGTAATGTGGATGCTCACGGCTTGCATTCATGCAGGGGTCGTGGGTAGGTCCCAAAATCGCTTTGATAGGGGAGCGTTTAGTCTGGGATCTAGACATCACATTATACCTTATCCCTCAAATAAGGCAATTGAGTATCGATGTAGCTATTTACATACATCAAATACTACAGTACTTGGAAGTATTACCCTAGATTTAAGGTAATAGGTACGGTTGTAGTTCGGCATTACACCATAGTACTATTTCTTTTCCCATTACATCCACTTCGTAAATTTTTTATACGACGCACGGTAATGAAGAAACTATCTTTTGATAAATAGTAGCCAGACTTGGGAAAATATACACTCTTACAAGAGACACACATAGAACAATTAGGTCTTGGTAGAAGACACCTTCATGCTAGTAGGAATCATAGGGATTCCAGGGTTTTTCAAACATTTACAATTCATATACACCTACAAATTCTTACAATACATCGACTTACAAAAACTTACAATTCTTAAGCACTTACAAATTCTTACATACAAATTAAGACACTAAATACTTATGATCTCACCAGATTCAAAGCTGATACTCGCTTTCAAAATTACTTGTATCCTCAGGTCATCATAGACAGGTACCGATGCAAGGAGAAAGGAAGATGGAGCTTATTCAAGACTTATCTTTCATTTTGATTTATGCTTAGTGTTTATCAAAATTTGACAGAACACAATTGTATAATAATTATTTTATTAATGAAATGGATGATGTTGTTGCTTGTTTACTACTTTACATTGTTGTTGATATTATACATGACGTCCTCCGCCTCAGAACGTTTCCGCCGTTCTTGGTTTTGGGGTGTGACAGATTGGTGTCAGAGCATTGTTTATAGTGAATTAAGTATATCAACCCATAAAAGATATACTGACTATAAATACATAAGGGATTAAAAATACTCTGACCAAGAGTTTATACTTTAAATAGTAAAATATTTAAGTAAGTATACGTGCTGCATTCATACTAAAATTAGTGTCACTAGGACAGTACAAAAGAATTACGATTGTTGGGCAACACAAGTGGGCTTAGAGATATGTGGTCAAAACTGGGAAGATATAGCCTGATCACCTATATTATCCGAGGGTTGACTAGCATGTGCCTAAGTTTAAGTGTGTGGTTGCAACAATGCTAAAATCTTACCAACCCTACCACAATGAGAACGATAGAACATAACAATAAATTTAAAATACTATAGGTGTATTTTGGTGTTACTATAAGTACTTTATACTTGAGAATTAAAATGGGATCTTCATTACCAAGTTGATAGTTGCTAAGTCGATACACTGAGGCTACATGTAATTAGGATGTTATAGACTCAGAATCTGTGATAATTTTGCCTTACCCCTATTCTGTGTGAATAAGGAGTTAAGGTCACTTATTCGAAGGTCTATCCTGTTTAGATTACACATAGCTGGTATGCACTTCACAAATAGCGATGTAACTAATGAAGGTTTTCTAAATAATTATCTAGATAGCTCGTCTAATAATTATCCTCTTACCCTAAATTCTCGCATAGAAATCATAGCTGGACTCCATCCCCTTGACAACCAGTATCTTCCGAATGAAGTCATAGCTGGTTGGTTTGGAGAAGAACCAGAGAATGATCATCCTATCCCCTTGGATGATCACCATGATGAAGACCTTTCGTATGATGCTAACTCCGAATCAGAGGTTGAGAACCTACCCCAAGCAGCTCCTTTCCAATTCCTAACCCTCCTCCGGCTTTTTCATGGCCCGACCCTGAGTGAGTGGAATGCTTGGAAATTTGGTGCCAAGGACAAGAACAGTCTATGCTATTTGAAGGCGACCGAAGCTTCTACCACTTGAGCAATGAGGGCTTAGCAGATATGGTTTTGCCAATCTTGATCCGCAGAGAGGCCCGAAATGAGATTCAAGGCAGGACAGCCCTACATCAGATTACAGAAGTAGTCGCCTATGCTAGAATGCATACCCTCCACACCATTCATCTAGAGGATGCTCACGAGAGATCAGTGAGAAACCATGAAACCCTGTTGCAAGCACTGGTGGAATCACGAGCCGAAGTCATAGAGCTCCGAGTACGCCAGATGGTGTGCGAAAGACACCTACTTGACATGGAACGTCAATTGGTTGAACTAAGAGTTCACCAGAGGGATGACCGTCGCCAGTAGTAGACGCTTTACTTTATTTTCCCTTATAAAAAGAAATCGTGTTTTTCTGTCTATGCCCGATGTGGTATTTTCTATGAAATTATCTTTTACCGTAAGTACTTTAGTTAGGTCTTTATGCTGTCAGGAACTATCTTCTGTGGATATGATATAAGACCTTTACAAGGTCATTTTCCTGAATCTTTACATCGTGAATATCAAAGGTATTCACAGCCGGCTAACTTCTGTGTCATTCTTCATCCAAGTACTTTTAGCTTACTTTCATTGGAGTCTATCTGAATCATACTTTAGTCAAGTCATTGGACTATGGTGATTTATCTCCAGAGGCATTTCCAAGTCTCTTTCAGTGGTTGGATCTTGTTATTCACTAACCCACTATACCTCAGCTCGAACGACAAACGTCTTGAGACCATTCTACGAACATACTTCCATTCCGTACTAGGACAGCATCATAGGGATGTAGGTCAAACCTTCGCGAACATACTTTCATTCTTTAACCAAGACTGCATCATAGTGATGTAGGTCAAACTTTCGAGAACATACTCTTACTCTTTTCATGAACAATCTAAGTACATCAGGGTCAACCAGAATCGCTCACAAATCCTTGTCTTTCGTGTTACAAAATCATGTCGTCATCCGGAAACAACCAGCCAAGCACGACACCTCTACTTTTCCCATGGACGCCGCTACCTTTCAAACGGCAGTTACAGCTGCCGTAACCGCGGTCATGGCGCACCGTAGCGCTATCAACACAGTCGATACTGCTGATGGGAATGAAGTTCCCAATCGTGATATCCATCCAGGGAGTCACCAAATAGTAACAGCCACAGGCTCGCAAAGCCAGAACGCAGAGAACAAGAAAAGAAAACGTCAAGCCAAAGTGGAACGCAAACGGTTTCAGAGAATTGCCAGGCAACAGCCACAAACCTCTTCCATCCCAGTACCGAGCAGACCATATAAGGGAACACTCCCGAAGTGCGACCGGTGCAATTACCACCACAAGGGAATGTGCCGAGTGTTGCAGTGCGTACACTGCAACAAGAAAGGGCACATCGCTCGTTTCTGTAGAGCTACCACCACCACTGGGGCAAGCCTAAATTGCTATAACTGTGGTGAGTTTGGGCACTATAAAAGAGATTGCCCGAAGAAGGAAAACAAGGAAAGAACCCGTGTTCCCATAACTCCTACCCGACACTTCACTTCCTCCACTGATGTGGGTACTGTCCAGATATGTCACCAATGCGGTGAAATTGGACACCCCCAGAAGGATTGCCCGATAAAGCAGAACTCTGGCGCAGATGGGAGGATTCTCAGGATCACAGCTGCAGGAGAGCCTGCTCAGGAACCACGTTAATGTAATTAAGGCATTTCGTTGTAACAGACTTATAAACTATCTAGAACTAGTGCAACTAGAGTCTTACCTTTTGTGAGATCCTGTCTGTATAGGGAGTCTCGTGCTGCGTATACTTGTCTTTTGTAGTATATCTTATTCGCAGCAATAGTCTTGTGGTAAATCTGGAAGTACTGTAACTCTTGTTCATGGTTGCACGGTTGTGTTTTGTCTGTAAACGTCTTATGTTTAATTCTAATGTCTTTAAAGTTTCTGTATGATTCCGACATTATCATACAATCATATTCAATTTGATCGACGCGAAAACAGCTTCATACGTACATCCCTATCTTCTAGATCACTTTTCCATCATACAATCATATCAGAAACCCCCAAAGTACTCATTCCAGGAGTACCTCTTAGATATTTTCTTTCCGAAGAAATCCCCGAAGTACTCATTCCAGGAGTACCTCTTAGATATTTTCTTTCCGAAGAAATCCCCGAAGTGCTCATTCCAGGAGTACCTCTTAGATATTTTCTTTCCGAAGAAATCCCCGAAGTGCTCATTCCAGGAGTACCTCTTAGTTATTTTCTTTCCGAAGAAATCCCCGAAGTACCACTCGTGCAGTACGTCAAGTTCAATCCAGGAATTCATACGGATGATCTATCACTGAGGAGAGTATACATAAGAGTGTTATATAATCACGGTTCTACAGGTTTAGAATTAATGATTTAGCCTGAACTCTTTTCCTCCTTGGGATGTGAGGGTAAGGAAGAATCAGTTATTCGACTACCTTTTCAATCTTAATTATATACGACTCGTGTACACGAAATTGTGATCGTGAAGCCCTGTATGAATTCTAAAATGGACTTCAGGACGGAGAAACTGCCTAAGTATACGAGTAATCACATCGTCATGTGAACAAACTTAGAACCCAGTACGACTCCCGAAAACAGATCACCCTATGGTTTAAACACCCACGGAGATACAAGAACAGTGCAAACAACTTAGCGAACTACACAGAAATAGAATTAGAAGAATAGGTTTCTCACCCTAGAGAACCCCGGTCAGATTCTTCCAGAGATCGATGGATCGCATCGTATGTACCTCGGATAACGAGGACTCCGCCAAAGATTTCCATAGAAATCGTTATCTCTGCCTCGCATAGACGAAATGGTTGAGCAAACACTAGGAAAAAATTACTTCCAGGAATGGACCTGAGATCCGAATATCACCAGTTCGATGTCTTAGGGAAGGATGTCTGGAAGACTATCTTCTGAATTCGATGCGGACACTTCGAGTCCGTAGTGATACCCTTCGGATAGGACCAGTACGCCCATGGTTTTCATGAGCTAAATGAATAGGGTTACGTCTTTCTTACTTGGATCAATTCGTCATTTCTCCATGAAATGACTTACTTATCTACCCTCGTAGTAAGAAGAAAGCCCATGGGAACATTCCTTCAGAGGAACTTCTCGTGAAGCTCTCTAGGCACGAGTTTTGAAATTGAAGAGTCAAATTTCTATGGCACACTGTTAGTAATGTGAGAAGTGTTGAGCACTTCTTCAATTTGCCAGAACCGTTGAGCATTTATCAACACCAGAGACGCCGACAGTTTTTCGCCAAATTCTAGGTCTTACCGACCGCCACTTTAGTTCATTCAGAACTCCTCGCAAGCTACAGAAACTCGTACGACCATGACCCAGCAAGGGGTGGCCTTTGACTGGGATGTTACGCAAGAAAAGCAACCTTTGAGATCTCGAGTGAGTGACCAAGTTCTTTAGGATAACTCACTCTAGGAATGGCTTGATACGCTTCGTAAAGCGTGGGAAGCTAAATCCAAGTTAGACAGGACCTCTGAGATTCTTATTAGAATCGGTCCTGTGCCTCGCCCAAACTAGACCTACTCCGCGAACTCAGTAGCGTACATTCTCCCCTTCGCATCTCGATCGTGAAACCATAACTTTCCGTTGGGACTCTTGCAAGTCCACTCGTCGAGATCCTTGCCTTCGTATTTGAACCGTAGTGACCCTCGACCGAGAGGTCAAGCGGATGAAGCAACGTCGTCGCCAATTAGTGAAGGTTCGTTGGAATGCCAACCGAGAGCCCTATTTCACTTAAGTACGCTAGAACTAATCGATTAGGAAGTTTCCTCCTCACGACTCGATCATTCGTGCATACTTCCTTGCCTAAATTCTAATTTCGGGACGAAATTCCCTTTAACAGGGGGATGATGTGCAACCCGAAATTTTCCATTCAAATCAAACCATATCAATCCAATAGTAGTAGAGCAGTTACAGTGAAAATTCAAACTTATGGAATAAGTTTGGCAGTTTTTAGGGTTTTACACCTAAAGGGATATTAGGAGAGTGGTTGCACTAGGATTAGGTGCAACACTGTAATTCCATTACCCTAGATCATTAGAATCCTTTCCGAGAATAGAAATATTTTCAGCCAAAAAAATCTCTGGACTATAAATAGAATTCTGAACCAAATTGGTTCATTATTTGAATTCCAATTAGAGAAAAGCCAAATACTCTCTCACGGATCTTCGGGTTTTCATCCCAGATTGTGAGTCTAATTTCATAAATGTGTTTTAATACTTGTTATATGCTTAATAACATTATTTACATGTCCAAAGTACAAGATCCGGGAGTTTACCGCCCAAGAACGTTCTTGGGGAGTATACTCCAAAATCAAGCCTAAAGGCCATTTAGTCCCATTTCCGGGTTAGGCATCTAGCTAAGGACCTTAAGTATGAACATTAGAGGCTAGAAACAAATCAAAACCACTTAGTTTGAGGAGTTTACGGCCAAGGAACCACCTCTTGGGCCGTAAACTCCAAGTAAAGGGCACAAATGAGTGCCTAATGTTCCTTTAGCCTTAGAACAAAAACATAGAAGCCTTAAACTCATGATTTAGGCCAACAAAACAATTAGAAATCAATTTTGGAAGGGAGTTTACGGCCAAGATGCTCCTTAGGCCGTAAACTCCAAGATTAAGTGCCAAAACCCCTTCAAACTCTTCCTAAGGCTTAGTCTTCATTTTAGACAAATACCTTAAAGTGTTTAGGACCTAGAATGTTGGGCTGAAGATAGTTTTGATGTTGCGTCTTTTGGGCTCGTTGTTTAGCCTTGTATTCTCCGGTTTAGGCCTGTCCAACCGAGAGCCTTTATGTATTGTATATAAGTTTAATGCTTGCATGCATATTAGAAAAAGATTGATGAGATTATCGATACAGCGATTCATCAAGAGTACAATATTTTTCTTTAATCGTTCTTGTAATCTTCTAATCCTTTACAGTTGATGTTCTTAATCGAGCTCTTCTAAGGATTTTATTTAATCATTCGACACGGTTGATTCAAGCTGTTTTGTTCTTATTATTGCATTTTTACTGTTTCATATTCATATACTTGTTCAAGATCTAATCGATCTTCATAGATTAAAAGTTGTTTTAATCCCATCAATTGGTATCAGAGCAGGAGGCTGTGTAATCGATACACATCTTTTCTGTGAAAAAGATTTCCATTAGGGTTTTTCGCAATCATTGATATTTATTGAGCCGTCATCTTAATTGACGTATCTTAATATTTATTATTTTGCCCTAATCTGCTTTATTACAAGTCTGATCTTTGAACAGGTTTTTACGATCATAATGGACGCAACGCAATCAAACCCTATTAATATTTCTAACAGCATCGGTTCGACGACAAAGATTCCAATCTTATACACCCATGACTATGAAGTATGGGCGCATCATTTTGAAGATTACGTGATTGGATCGGAGGACAATGGTTATCTCATCTGGGAAGCCATCATCAATGGACCGTTTTCTCATTCTGCAACATCCAGAATCATTAAGACGCAAAAAGAGTACAACGATCTGCTTAAGGACGTGAAGGATATTGCACAAGATGAAAAAGACAAATTCCAGTGCAATATTAAAGCTCTAAGGTTGATCAGATTCGCCCTTCAGTCCGACACATTCAGACTGGTCAGCTCATGTACTACGGCAAAGGAAGTATGGGATAGACTTCGCGAACTGTATTCCACAGACGAAGATCTTGAACATTCTATCCAAACCTTGCTTCTATCTGAGTTTGGAGAATTCAGGCAAGGGGCCGAAGAAACGGTGACCCAGACGTTTGATCGCTTCAATCATCTTCTCAGCAAGATGATCAAACACGACATTGAAAGGAAGCTCATCGAATAGAAGGTTACTTTCTTGAACGGACTGAGATCTGAATGGAGAGCAGTGGTTTCCACAGTCAAAGCCCATGAGCAGTTTAAATCATACTCTTTGGCGAAACTGGTGGGTATTTTAAAGTCCCAAGAGAAGATTGTGGTTCAAGAGAAGAACGTTGTTTCTAGTCTTGGTTCGTTGGCCCTCCTATCTAAAAGTAAAGCTGTGATGGAGGATGAAGAGCTCAACTTGGAAGAATATGACCTCACAACTGAGGATTATGCCATGATGGTATCCAATCCTAAGAGGTTCATAAAGAAGAGATTCCCCAGCAACAAAAACCGAAACTGGCAGGGGAGTTACAGCTCTGAAAAAGCGAACAATGAACCGAAGGCTGAGGAGCCCAAGAAGGAATCGAAGGCAGATGACGATTCCGGAGTAAGCTGTTTCTACTGTGGTGGCAAGAACCACTATGCTAAGGACTGTGTTCTTAAGAAGATGGCTGAAAAGGATGATGGAAATGATGAGGAAGCCGTGCTGCAGAAGAGATTGGATGAGTTGAGAAAGAAGAAGTCTACCGCTAACCCTTCTATTAATGCTCTTATTGTGCAGGGTTCGGTTAATGACGATGAGTTCGGTAGCACAGAAGTTTGGTCTACTGACTCAGAAGACGAAGAAGTGAGGAAGCCTACTCATGGAAAGGCTTATGTGGCTAAGGAGGAAAGCGGTGGTGGAAAATGCTTCATGGTGACTGACGTATCTAAAATGAGGGGATACAATACCGGTGGAGGAAGCGATGGACCGAAGGTGCAGGAGGATATGTGCTTTACGGCCAAACCACTCAGCCAACAGTTCAATGAGCTCGATGAACTGATAAAGAAGGTACAATCTGTTTTTATTTCATCTAAAGTACCATCATCCTCATATGAGAAAGAACTAAAAAATGTTAATACAAGAATTTCTCATTTAGATAGTAGCTTAACTCAAACTCGAGTCACCAATTCTAACCTGACTGATCAATTAAGCAGGGTGGCGTCGAAGAGTGAGGAGCGGCGAATGTGGATTGAGTTAAAAGAGTCGGAATTAGTTAAAGTTAAAGACGAAAACATTTATTTACAAAGAGACAATTTGAAATTGTTAAAACAACGAAATGTTTTTTGTTTAATAGCTAAACGTTTATATTCCAATATTACTCAACTTCACTTGGATTGTGAGATAGGCCAAAAGATTCATCGCATGATTTTGCCCTTCCTAGAATTTAAGGAGGATGAAATCGATGCCGAAGCCTACAACTGTGAGAGTGTGATATCGTCTGATGATGTCAATCTGACCTACATGTATGGACTGGACAAAATTGAGTCCTTCATTAAATCCAAAGACCACAAGGACATGCTCAAAAATCTTTTGGACGAAATGACAGACTTAAACTGAGAACCGAAACCATGCAAAAATTTGACTCTCTAAACGCCAACGTAAGCTCAAAAAACAAAATTGATGTTGAAAATGAATCTGAGCTTAACGAGGACGATAACATGAGTGAAATTTCTGTAGAGGACACAGTTGACTGCTCAGAGTTTGTTAAAAGCGAAACTGAAAACCACAAAAACCTAATATCTGAAAACTCTGTGGAGTTCGCTCGATTGTCCCAACAAAAGTCCCCGAAATTAATAGAAAAAGCAGTTGTGTATCAAAAGGTCAGGACCACTTCGAATCAAGTATACAAAGTGACTGGAGTTACCGAACATCAAACAGCTGAGCTCACAGATATTGTAAACGAAGACAATGCAGATGGTTGTGATGAGTACTTCTGGGAAGCTCCAATAGATAATGGAAACGAAACCGTTGGTCTATCTGAAAGAACCTCCTGGATGAGAAAAGGAAGATACATACCTGAACCATTGAATAAGCCCGATAATTTCAGTGAGCCAAGCACCACTGGTACGAAAGATATTCCTCAGGAGGATGGGAAATCAGCAGAAGAAGACATTCCTTCCACTCCCTCAGCTCAAAGTGAAACCTCTTCGGACATTCCTTCTACTCCCTCAGTGCAAACTGAATCTTCTTCGGATACTCCCCCTGCTCCCTTGGCTCAAAGTAAAACTCCTGAAGTTCAAAAGGAACCAGCCAAGGAGACAACAAAAACGAAAGCGAACGTTCATCATCAACCTAAGCAGATGAGAGATAAGAAGATAGAAAGGAACCAAAGATACAGGAAAAACCTTTCTGAAAGGAAACAATTCTGGCACTCCCAGAATGCATACTACTCACACCAAGACAAGAATCTGAAGTATGAAAACAATCCTGTAAGACAGCCTGAAAGTTCCTACAACCGAAAGCCAAGGTTCGGTTCACAAGAAAATACCAACCGAAAGCCAAGGTTCGGTTCACAAGAAGATACCAACCGAAGGCGAAGGTTCGGTTCTGAAAAAGACTTCAACCGAAACCAAAGGTTCGGTTCCAAGAACAACTCCAATCAAACGCAGAGGTTCAGTTCTGAAGTCAAAGGAGAACGAGACTCTAAGGTTAGTCCCTCCAATGATCAAAAACAAAAGAGTCACCTAAAGTCACCAGCCAGGATGTCCTCTCCATCCAAAACCTCTCATTCTAACTCTTCTCGTTCTTCTAATTCTTCTACTTCCACCAATTCATCTCCATCTTGTTCTAAAGCTAATCCCGCTTGCTCTCAAAAGCCGCATTCATCAGCTGAACAGAAGGGAAAGCAGAAGGTCGATGAATCCAAACCAGAGTCCAAAGTGAACACATCCAATCCTAACAAAATAAAAGTCTTTACCATTAAAAAGAAAGATGAAACAACTCTAATAAAACGAACATATCTTGTTGACATCTCTCTTACTATTCCCGTTTCCATGAAAAGCTCACATGGACCCAAGAAACTTTGGGTTCCTAAATCTGCTTAATTTTTGCAGGTTATAAGTGACGAGCAGTTTGACGAAGAATGGTACATCGACAGTGGCTGCTCGCGTCACATGACAGGGAGGAAAGAGGAGCTCAGGGAATACAGATCTCTTGCAAATGGTGGCAACGTTAAGTTTGGAAATAACTCTTTCGGCACCATAAAGGGATATGGAATAATAACAAATGGAGACTTCACTATAAGGAAGGTTGCTTATGTGGAAGGACTCCAACACAACCTCATCAGTGTATCTCAGCTTGTTGGAGGTACAGGTCTCAAAGTTTCATTCGATGATGAAGGTTCTGAAATCATAGAGAAAAAGACAAAGAAAGGAATTCTGAAATCAGAGCGAAAGGGTGAAATGTTTCCTCTGAACATGAAACCCATCAAAGGAAACCCAGCCATATGTCTGTTATCAAAAGCTCAATCCGACGAAAGCTGGTTGTGGCACAGAAGACTCTCTCATCTCAATTTCAAAGATATCAACCGTCTTGTCACTGGAGGTCATGTTAGGGGTCTTCCATTGCTCAAGTTTGACAGAGAGCATTTGTGTGCTGCATGCGAAATGGGAAAGCAGAGTTATCAAAGTCACCCATCCGTAATTAACACAAAAGTTGTTGAACCACTCGAATTGCTTCATATCGATTTGTGTGGTCCTTCATCTATCGAAAGCATCGGTGGTAGCAAGTATATTCTTGTTGTCGTTGATGACTTCTCAAGATTTACATGGGTGTTCTTTCTAAAGCTCAAATCTGAAGCAACTCAAAAGCTGAAAGTGTTTATCAAGCAAATTGAAGTCCAGCTCAAGAAGGTCGTTCGAAACATCAGGAGCGACAATGGTCTCGAATTCAAGAACAGGGAGTTTGAAGAGTTTCTTGCAGAAATGGGAATTAGTCATAATTTCTCAGCTCCCTACACACCACAACAGAACGGAATAGTCGAAAGACGAAACCGGTCCTTGTGTGAAGCTGCCCGAACTATGCTAAGTTTCGCTTCCTTACCTCTTTATTTTTGGGCTGACGCTATTTCTGCTGCTTGTTATACACAGAACAGGTCCTATCTCAATAAGCGATTCACGCTCACACCATATGAGATAATAAATAACCGAAAACCCAATGTGAAATTTTTCCATGTGTTTGGCTCAAGGTGTTTCATCTGTAACTCTAAAGAACACCGCAACAAGTTTGATGTCAAAGCCGACGAGGGAATCTTTCTGGGTTACTCACTCACATCCAAGGCGTACAGGGTCCTAAACAAATGTTCAAGAAGGATTGAAGAGACATACTATGTGACCTTCGACGATAGCTATGTCAAGAAGCTACAAGCCATAGAAGACACGGCCAGGGAAATCTTTCCTCAAACTGGCCAAGTCACAGTCTCAATCGCTAATTTATACGAGAAGTTTATGGAACTCTTCGACGAACCGGAAAAAGCTTCTCTCTCAGAAGCAGGTGCAGCTGACAACAAAGTTGATCATATGAAGCAAATTGTCGAAGATGCTGCAAAAAGAATGCATGAAGGAGAATCGCCCACTGATGAATCTCCAACCAACAATGCTTCAGTCGAGGGGGAGCCAAGTTCTCATGTCGAGGGGGAGCCAAGCTCACAAGTCCAGGGGGAGCCAAGCTCTACTACTTCAACCGAAGGTCCTTCACCAACCGAAGGTGCCTCTCCAACCGAAGATGCCCCTCCAAACGAAGGTGCTTCATCGCCTGAAAGTCCAGCACCACAAGAAACCCCTGAACCTCATGTTTCTCAAGACTCATCAATTGAGGGGGAGCATGATGATATGACGCTTGATTACGATAGCCAATCTGAGCTAGAAGAGATGATCAACGCTGAACTAGATCCAACCTTCGATCCGAATTACCCTCCTCTTACCAAATGGACCAAAGATCATCCTATCTCTCAAGTAGTTGGCGATATATCTGAAAAGGTTCTGACCCGATCTCAACTGAAGGCAAAACAGACATCCTTATTTTCAAAGGTTGAGTTTTGTACGTTTAACTCATTCGTATCAAAAGTTGAACCGAAGACAGTGAACACTGCCCTCGATCACTCTGATCGGGTTCAAGCAATGCAAGACGAACTGAACGAGTTTGAAAGGAACAAAGTCTGGCGCCTCATTCCAACTCCTCCAGATGCTTCGGTTGATGGTCTTAAATGGGTTTTTAGAAACAAAATGGACAAGGAAGGTAATGTCATAAGGAACAAGGCTCGTCTGGTGGTCAAGGGATACTATCAGGAGGAAGGAATAGATTACGAAGAGACGTTCGCTCCAGTAGCTAGGCTAGAATCTGTTAGAATATTTCTGGCCTATGCTGCTCACAAAAACTTTGAGGTTTTCCAAATGGACGTCAAGTGTGCATTTCTCAATGGAGAACTCGAAGAAACTGTGTATGTGGAGCAACATCCTGGGTTCGTGAACGAAAAGTATCCAAATCATTGCTATATTCTAGATAAAGCTGTGTACGGCCTCAAACAAGCTCCGAGAGCCTGGTATGAAACGCTTACAAAATTTTTAAAGATGTCTAAATTTAAACAAGGTTCGGTTGACCCAACCTTCTTTCGCAAAAAGGAAGGTAACCACCTTATGATAGTTCAAATTTATGTCGATGACATCATCTTTGGCTCCACGAATCCCAGCTTAACAGCTGAATTCAGACAGTTGATGGAGACTAAGTTCGAAATGAGCTCAATGGGTCCTATTAATTTTTTCCTTGGTTTAAATATAAGACAGGGACCTGAAGGCATCTTTATCAATCAGGAAGCTTACACGAAGACTCTCCTAGCGAAGTTTGGAATGATGGGCGACTCAAAAGTCAAAGTCCCAATGGCATTTGGCACCAAACTTACCCCTTCACTAGATAAACCGGCTGTCGATATCACGCTCTATCGTCAAATGATAGGCTCACTGATGTATCTAACTGCTAGCAAGCCTGATATCATGTTTTCTGTGTGTTATTGTGCTTGATTTCAGGCTAACCCACGCGAACCTCACATGCTGGCAGTAAAGAACATCCTACGCTATCTCAAGCGAACCACCTCCTTAGGTCTATGGTATCCATCCAATTCAGGTTTCTTCGTTCAAGCCTATTCTGATGCTGACCTTGGAGGATGTGGACTCGACCGTAAAAGCACAACTGGTGGCTGTCAATTTCTTGATGGGAAATTGGTCAGCTGGCAATCCAAGAAACAAACATGTGTGTCGCTATCTACTGCCGAAGCGGAATACATTGCCGCTGCATCCTGCACATCACAAGTGATTTGGATCCAGAGTCAACTTCGAGACTATGGACTCAATATGAAGAAGATCCCACTATATTGTGACTCTGAAAGTGCAATTAGGATCTGTCATAACCCAGTGCAACACTCTAAAACCAAACACATAGCACTGAGGTATCACTTCATCAAAGATCATGTGGAAGATGGAAATGTCAAAGTTCACTTCGTAAGAACCACTGATCAACTGGCTGACGTCTTTACCAAAGCTCTTCCAGAAGCATCATTCAATAAAATATTGCAAGGGCTAGGAATGATGGAATCAGAGTCAGTACCTCACACTACCTCTCAACCTCAAACGTAAGAAGCGAAACCAACCGAACGTTCGGGTTCGGTTCAACCATCTGACTCGCTCATTACTTCAAAGGTAGTTTTTCTATGTTATATATTTCTTGTACTCTTTTGTTTTTCTTTATGTTAAGAGTATTTATTTCTTGTATATCTAAATTCCTTAGTTTCTCAAAATTTTCCAAAACCGAAACCAACCGAAGGTTCGGGTTCGGTTTTTCAAAATTTTGTGGAACCGAAACCAACCGCAGGTTCGGGTTCGGTTTTTCAAAATTTTGTGGAACCGAACCCGAACCTTCGGTTCGGGTTCGGTTTTTCAAAATTTTCTAGAACTGAAACCAACCGAACGTTCGGGTTCGGTTTTTCATTTTTTCCAGAGTTTTTTTTAGGTCTTATTTTTATTTTAACTCTTATTTTTTTTTATCTATTATTTTTTTATTTTTATCATAAATTTCAAAAACTCCAAAAATATTTTATTTATTTTTCTTTGTGTGCTCATTCGTTTATGGGGATATATTTGATGACTTACTTAAGTGTCCCTAGAAGCATGCTGCTGTATGTGTCCCAAGCCTCATAAGATTTTGAATAATAGCCTTCATGACCTGGTATACACAAACCTTGTCTTCCCAATAAGGCTAACTCATTTATTCTAATCGTGAGCTACCTCACTCTCTTCTCACATGAGTTAAGAGTCTCCTGCTTGGTCCTTATTTTCGCAGCAGAGGTACTATGTTTTCTTACACCTTCCCCATTACACTTCTCCATTACATTCGTTTCATCACTGTAACCCTTGAGACTCTCAGAAACTACCACTGAGGTTTATGGTTACACAACATCTGTGTTTATGATCTTAGTTTCGTGCCACTACGAGCTGAGTGAAACCCAAAATTCAACACCAACGAATTGACGGTGACCAATTAATTTGATCAAGTTTTCACCAATGAATTGACGAACGTACCTTCATGGAATCTCAAATTTTCTTTTGCGTGATTCCAATGAAATTGTTACACACCATAACATTTCTTCCCAAGGGATCCAGTTTTACATTTTTTATCTGAGATTTCATAATTAATCCAAGCCACTATAAAATCAAATCCTACCTACTTGTTCAACAGGCTACACCGGTCTCACAAGTACTTTGTTCACTTTCGTTCTTATATCAAGAATTGAATTGATGAATCAAAGCGAAACCACCCTTACATAACCTAATTAAAAGAAGCCTTTCAACATTTATTTATAAATGTTTGATCGTAATTCAACGGGATTCCACACTAACACTTTGAGGTCTTTCTTGACCTTGAAGGAAGAGATTCGTGCCCGGGATCATCAGTTTCGTGTCATTATGGACATCACAGATTATCCTAAAAAGAGTTGCTTTATTTCTTTTTCTTTTACACTCTTTGCACGAAAATCCTAGATTTTCAAAAACTCTGTTACTAATTATTTTACAGGCTGGATTATTACTGGATGGTTACTAATGAAGTTGTGGTAAAAAATTAGCCACGTGGGTGATTAATTGAAAACAACCGTTTAAAAGGGGAAAAGACAAAAAGTTGCTGACTCGGCGGGAGTTAAAAGGATAGAAATTCAAACGACGGTAAAAAGAAGGGCGCGTGAATTTGAAACGGCCGCGCTTTTTCTGACACTTAAAGGACGCGTGTGCGATATTGAAGCGTCATCCATCTGCCATTAGAGGCGCGTGTGGAAATGGAAACGGTTCCTCTCTCTGAACCGGCGTTTATTGGGCGGCGTAATCCTAGGAACCTGACACTCTCTCTCCTACGTGATCATCGCACGCCCCAACTGTCACCAATCAGTCACTCAAAAACCCGTTTCGTATTTCCATAAGAGATTTGAAACGATTTTTCTCTCTCCTATCACCCACTATAAAAAGCCATCAACACCACCTTTTACCTCTTTACTGCCTCCATAATCTCCAAAGCAAAAATTCTCCCAAACTCTCTCCCGTTCATCTTCTTCTCCAAACCTGCAACAATGGCTGAATCCTCTTATGTTCATGCAACTTCCCAGATTCTTCCCATCCGGCCCCAACAATGCCTAGTCATTGATCTGAACCCCCTGGCGTATGATTCCTACATGTCGCCAGTCATAGAATGCCTCAAGTACTCCCAGCTTGCTCCTGCACTGTCAAGAATTGAAACGGTGCCAATGGTGGCCTTATCTTAGGTCTATGCGACGACTTACTACGACAAGGCCGTCGACCGGGTATTCTTTGAAGTGGGAGAACACAAGACTTCAATTTCTCGCCCCCGTTTCTGCATTATGTTAGGGTTTGCTGCTGACCCATCGCGAGTTCACCCGGAGACGATTCCGGTTGGGATGTTGTACAACATGTTTTACAACATGGGCTACACAGAGGTTCTCACCTCCGTCGCCAAGTTTAAGAAGTCCTGCCTACCGCCCCAGTGGAATGGGTTATTTACAGTTCTCTTCAAGGGACTGTCTGAGAGGAGCTCAGGATCTGACGGTGCAAGTCGTCTTTTCCTTTCGATAATGTATGGGGTGTACAACGGGATAAACCTAGACTATGGGTTTGTCCTATGGCAACAGCTGGTTCAAAGCCTCTCTTCCTCATCCCGACACTCTCAGGTGTCGCTGGCTCGGTTCTGGATCTTGATCACAAGATGGGCCATGGACAAGTTCAATGTTCCAACAGCCGATGGTGCATCGATGTCTTCTATTGGTACGTTTCATACCAAGAAGATCATCGTATCCGATGCATCAAAATTCTCATTCATTGGCTCTATCCCGGAGTCGATGTATGCCGATGTGCCCGCCGATAGCAGACTGATCAGGACGATCAAGGAGTTTAGGCCAACTGGTCCGAGGGAACTAACACCGGACATGCTGCGATCGATTCATGATGCCGATAAACCGGTGGCCAGGGGCAAAAAGGCAGAGAAGGGGAAACAAGTGTCCAAAGCACCAAAGGGACCTTCTCCCAAAAAGCGAAAACAACCGAAGGCTGCTTCATCCCCACAGCCGAAAAGGAGGAAGACCCAACCGAAGCGAAACCTCGTTATTCCCTCCTCTTCAAGCGAATCCGAAGGTGGGAGTTCGGACTCTGACGGATCACAAGGAGACAAATCTCCTCAACGAGGCAACACACCACCTCGGTCCCCAACCCCAGAGATGGAACTTCATCAATCCCCGGTTCCTTCACCTCCACCAACAATTCCTATTTCCATTCCCACCATAAACCCCACTATTCCCCCAACCTCTATCCCTATACCTCCACCCATATTCACCACATCAACCGAAACACCACCAGTTACCGAAACCCCTCCTGTAACCGAATCACCACAAACTCAAACACATACAACCGACCCTACCCATACACAACCACCACCCGAAACTAACCCCCCACCCACTCAACCTGAACCTACCAAACCAATAACACCCCCCGCTTCACCACCACCTCAATCTCCAGAAGACGCCTCCGATGGCGGTGATCAATACCTTGGTGGTGATCACATGAACTTCGATTCGGTCTACTATAGTCCGTTTCAAGTTCAGAGTGATGAGGAGGATGATACTCCTGTGACACGGAAGCATCTTCGCGAGCTTAACGAGAAGGTTGATCAACTTCTCGCCTCCTCTTCCAACCAGCAGTCATCTTTGTCTGAAGCTGCCCTTCAGAAGATCGTTGACGCCTTCTCCAGGGCTCAACATGATTCCGTGCCCTCAGCAACTGCTTCTATCGACGCCTCCACCCGAGCCTGTGAGGCTGCGACCGCCAAAGTCGATAAACTATTTAACGACGCTTCCATCCTGCTGAAGTCCTTGCAGGAGAGCACCGACGCCACTAAGACAACTCTGGAACCAGTTGTTCAACAATTGGCCAAGTTTGTCTCGACGGAGCTGTCTTCGTTCACTACTCTCAGACAACATCTTAGCGACGACAACTCGGCACTTCGTGCCTCCATCGATGCCCGCCTGGCAAAGCTACAAGAGGATCTTGCGGCAGAAAATTCTCTGATGGACGTCTTGGCGAGCAAGACTACTGCCCTAAAGGTCAAGAGCACACAGCTTTCCAACTCCGAAAAACAATTGGAAGCTCTTCGATCCGAGAGGGAGGTCATAAAGACGTGTGTTTCGGACGACCATGCAGCTCTCTCAAACATCCTGGAAGCACACGACCCCATCCTTAATCACTTAGTGAGGCGTACCCTCGCTGAAAAACTCTCTCCGGCCATGGACCTTTTAAGCAAAATTGAAGGCCTACCGAGTTTCGTGTCCATTCCGAAACAAGGGGGAGATGAGAAGAAAGGATCGAAACCACCTCCTTCCTCCAAAGCTACTCACACAACCGAACCACCCTCAACTGGTCATGCCTCGGGTTCGGGTGTGAAGAACAAGGACAAAAACATAGCTGAGGGAGGAGATGAAGATGAAGATGAAGACAAGGAGACCATTGCGGACATGTTAAAAAGAAAGACCAGTCGCAATGCTGAAGACGATGCCAGTCGTGTGGCGCGTGAGGCTGAAGAAGTCGAACGAAAGCAAAAAGAAGCCCACGATCTCCTTGAGAGCCGAAAGTTGCTCTTCCCTACCTGGACCAGGGATCGTATGATAAAAGAGGCCATAGAAACTCCAAGCATACTATGGCTCGAGCCGGTGATATCATTCGACTGCAACAACTCTATCGATTCGCAGTTTGATATGCCGCTGACTCGAAAGGCGTTCATCTTCCACGTCTTCTCTAACATTTTTGAAGTCCCGCATCCGAACGATGAGCTTGACAGGGAGCTCATTGACTTCTACCTGGAGGCCGCTCGCCCTCAATACCTTACATGGAGCGCCCAGAAGATTGTTAATGTTCGGGTGCTGAAGCCTTATGCCGTGGGGAGATTCACAAACGTTAAGTTCAAGCTCATCCGAGGATCTGCAAGAACTGCCCACATCATCTCCCTGGCGGATCTGCCGAATCTGAATCCTCATGACTGGATAGTCTTGTACAATATCCTGCTGACAGATGAAACCGAATACGGTCCCATCATAGACCATGTCAAAAGGATGTTGGCCTGCTACATCATGGAGGTTGCCCTAATGGATCAGGAGGTCGCCACAGTTTTTAAGAAGAAACCGAAAGTCGCACCTGTGGGATCGGCCAGTGATCTAAATCAAATGCAAATGGGTAAGATAGATCCGAGGCGTAACTCAGTCATGTTCACTAGAGCCGAAGGACAGAAATGTTTGTTCGCTTTAGCTGACAAGCACCTTTACACCACAGCTTGCTTGGAGCACATCTTATCAATTATCAAGAGGTGTAAGGAGAATTCGGCTGATGACATCAAGTACTTCAATGATATGATCAATTGGTACATCCGGTTTAGACAGACCATCCTCTCCATAACCAAGTGTCTGTTTAGCACCGTGAAGAAGAAGGTACCAGCTTCAGCGGCCGGCCCAAGTAAGAAGTGAAGGTCTCGCTCCAAATTGACGCAAAGGGGGAGATTGTTGGGCTGAAGATAGTTTTGATGTTGCGTCTTTTGGGCTCGTTGTTTAGCCTTGTATTCTCCGGTTTGGGCCTGTCCAACCGAGAGCCTTTATGTATTGTATATAAGTTTAATCCTTGCATGCATATTAGAAAAAGATTGCTGAGATTATCGATACAGCGATTCATCAAGAGTACAATATTTTTCTTTAATCGTTCTTGTAATCTTCTAATCCTTTACAGTTGATGTTCTTAATCGAGCTCTTCTAAGGATTTTATTTAATCATTCGACACGGTTGATTCAAGCTGTTTTGTTCTTATTATTGCATTTTTACTGTTTCATATTCATATACTTGTTCAAGATCTAATCGATCTTCATAGATTAAAAGTTGTTTTAATCCCATCATAGAAAACTCATGAAAAGCTCAAGTGTTGAAGAGTTTACGGCCAAGAGTATTTCTTGGGCCGTAAACTCCTATTACGGGGTCAAAGGACACACTAGACACTTCCTTAGGCCAAGAGACTTTTAGGGCAAGTACCTAGATGAGTTTTGGACTAGTTAAAATTCTTAGAACCTCATGTGTGAGGGAGTTTACGGCCCAAAGAGTTCTATGGCCGTAAACTCCATCAAATGGTCCCATTTAGTGCCATAAACCTTCCTTAAGCCAAGGGTTGAAGCCTAGACTTGTTCCTAGAAATGTTAGAGACTTGAAAGGACAATAAGAACCCTCCCAAGGGAGGTTACGGCCGTAAACTCCAAGGGAAAAGGGTCTTTGGGCCGTAAACTCCCCAAAGGAGTCAATGTGGTGCCCAAACACTAGTATAGCCTTGCAACAATTCCCCTCTAAGGTTGTAGTACTTCTTAGCTCCGTTTCATGACTTGGTTGAGAGTTTACGGCCAGGAGCTTACTCCCCTGGGCCGTAAACTCTAATGAATATGGTCTTTTGACCTTAAACTTCCATTAGGGGCATTGCACTCCTTTGTTGCAACCCATTAGCCTCCTAACACTTGACCAAAAGTGTTGTCCTCGCGTTAAATGTTTATGCTTGTATAATTAGTGATTAAATCTCTAATTATTTATATACATATGTCTTTATATGTAATTAGGATCATTGTGTGTGTCTAAGTCTTCACTTGACACCAAGCACTTGTCCGATCCTTCCGTACGATAACAGCCCGTTCAATTCCAGTCACTTACTGCAGGTGAGTTCATACCCCTTAACTAATGTTTTAAACTATTTTAAATGTTTTATGGGGGGGGATACAAGTAGAATCATGCTACTTATTATGTCAATCACATGTGATTAGTAAGTAGGATCATATTACTTATTACATCAATCACATGTGATTAATATACAGCATTCAAAAGATTTGGCTACTCATTAGCCGTTTTACCAAACAATTTCCTTCAAATGATTTTTATAAACATTTTATATGTTTTCAAACTACTTATTACACTGTACTTCTTACTCTGTTTACCATATTTCAAACTTATTTACAACTGTGTATAAAACAAATGTTCCTTGTGCTTATATTGTTTTATCAAACTTATGCCTTCTAATTGTTTTATAGATTGACATCAAGTCGATCTTTCCTTAGACTAATATTTATAATTCAAATGTTTTACTAAACTTATTTATGCTTTGATATTATAAATTGCATGCCTCTATATGTATAGTTATATAAGAAATGTTTAAAAGACTTAGGAAGGCTATCCACCCTATTTCCTTTTCGCGCTTGAGATGTGGTCTGGTGGGATATCGGATACTCGTCCGAAGGTCGTTTAAATATTAGTTATATATCATGTGTACATATAAATCATAAAAGGGTCCTTCCAATACATCTTATGCCCTTGGGTAGCAAGGGTATACATCCACGTCCATACGTACCACTTAGATTACTAGTAAGCTACCATATGGGTAGTTCAGGAAGATACTAGAACCATTACTAGAACGCGATATCATACAATGAGTCAGTTCATTCATGAGTCAATACTTTCTAGAACATTACTGTACATTACATATGCAACTATACTAGGACGAGAACATATACAGCTATACTAGAATGATTTCATTACTATACTTGCTAGATAGAGAGAACACACATTACAGCTAGCACACGTAGAACATTATAGTACACTACTATACAATTACATGATCACACTTACATGAGTACAATTACATGATCACACTTACAGGAGTACAATTACATGATCACACTTACATGAGTACAATTACATGATCACACTTACATGAGTACAATTACATGATCACACTTACATGAGTACACTTACATATACATAGAATAGACGTCACTAGGGGCTATAGCATGGAACCAGTTCAGGATCTAACTATACTGATGAATCACACCGCAATTGTGATAGTTATATCGAGTATACATGATCATTAGTAATGTGGATGCTCAAGGCTTGCATTCATGCAGGGGTCGTGGGTAGGTCCCAAAATCCCTTTGATAGGGGAGCGTTTAGTCTGGGATCTAGACATCACATTATACCTTATCCCTCAAATAAGGCAATTGAGTATCGATGTAGTTATTTATATACATCAAATACTACGGTACTTGGAAGTATTACCCTAGATTTAAGGTAATAGGTACGGTTGTAGTTCGGCACTACACCATAGTACTATTTCTTTTCCCATTACATCCACTTCGTAAATTTTTCATACGATGCACGGTAATGTAGAAACTATCTTTTGATAAATAGTAGCCAGACTTGGGAAAATATACACTCTTACAAGAGACACACATAGAACAATTAGGTCTTGTTAGAAGACACCTTCATGCTAGTAGGAATCATAGGGATTCCAGGGTTTTTCAAACATTTACAATTCATATACACCTACAAATTCTTACAATACATCGACTTACAAATACTTACAATTCTTAAGCACTTACAAATTCTTACATACAAATTAAGACACTAAATACTTATGATCTCACCAGCTTCAAAGCTGATACTCGCTTTCAAAATTACTTGTATCCTCAGGTCATCATAGACAGGTACCGATGCAAGGAGAAAGGAAGATGGAGCTTATTCAAGACTTATCTTTAATTTTGATTTATGCTTAGTGTTTATCAAAATTTGACAGAACACAATTGTATAATAATTATTTTATTAATGCAATGGATGATGTTGTTGCTTGTTTACTACTTTACATTGTTGTTGATATTATACATGACGTCCTCCGCCCCAGAACGTTTCCGCCGTTCTTGGTTTTGGGGTGTGACATCAAAGAACTCGACAAGTTCAAGGATGAACTCGGCGAGTTAAGAGCAAAATGTCCTAACTAATATGAAGATGAACTTGACGAGTTCAAGGACGAACTCGGTGAGTTAAAAGGAAAATGTCCCAACTGATATGAAGAGGAACTTGACGAGTTCAAGGATGAACTTGGCAAGTTAAGAACAAAATGCCCCAACTTATATGAAGAGGAACTCGACGAGTTCAGGGAGGAAATCGACAAGTTGTGAGTGAAATGCCCCAAATTGCATGAAGGGGAACTCGACAAGCTCATGAAAGTGATGAGTTGAAAACTCTTAGATCGATTAGATCTTCAACAGGTTAATCAATAAAAACAAACAAACACAATAAACACGAGATGGAATCAAAGTATTGCTTAATGATTCAAATGTAGTCACACCTCAATAGAGCTCGATGAAGAACTACCACTGTAGAGGCGAGCTAGGGTTTGTAGTACAATGATGAGAATAATAATGAGAACGCTGATCACAAAGGATGCATGCATGCACCGTAAATATTAAACCCTAATAAAATAAACACGATTAGATAGGCCCAAATCGGTAACAAAACTAGGCTAAGCACCGAACCTAAGGACGCAACACTTCAGGACCCAACAATCTCCCCCTTTGCGTCAATTGGGGCGAGACTTCACTTCGGTGGAGGTTGAGGAGTTTGCTTCACAACCTTGAACAAATTTGGAAGAATCGCAAGAAGAGTCTGTCTGGAAGCCATATACCACCAAAGCATATCTGAGAATAGCTTCTTGTCTGCCTCACTATTTTGATCACACCCACGGATAAGCTCAAGAATGTGCTCCAAGCAAGGATTGGAGAATAGATGTTTATCAGCCAGAGCAAATAGACACCTTTGACCTTCGCCTCTAAGAAACATAACGGTCTGAGACTGTGGATCAATTTTACCCTTCACCATTGGCTTAGTGTCACTTGCCTTCCCGATTGGCTTGATTAAGGGTAGGTTAAGTCGAAGAGGAATGGTGTGAGATCGATTGGCAAGTTTTGGTTCGGCTTGATTGCGAGAAGAGTGGAGCGTGTAGAGGTTTCTTGTACGGAAGAAGACTCTACCATTGTTGAAGTTTGATGAAGAGGAAGATGAACAATGAACACCAAATCGCCTGAAATCACCTTTTTGCTTGAGAGAGTTGAAGATTGGTAAAGAGTATGGCCACGGTAATCAAAACTCTTATATACGATTTTGTAGAGAGAGAAAAATCTGGAGTAATGATTCCTCCGATTTGGGAAACAATTCCTAAAAAGGCATGATTGGACAACTAGCAACCCCGATAAAGCATCTGATGACGCATGATTGGGTAACAGTTAAAATGCACACGCCTTTCCATACTTATCCTCTAATCACCAATCGATTAGACTTCCTGCTGACTCATCGCTTGAATCTTTAATAGAGACGTTATCGCCATAATGAACCAAGGCTTTATACTGATGCATCCCTTCGTTTGTAAATAACTGCATTACACCATAAGGAACCGCAACTACATATTTGTGAATAGCTTGTGAGTAACCGAACTAGACTTTTGGAAAACCCCAGATTTTCGTGCAAGATAGTGTCAAAGATAAAGAAACAAATCAAACTATTTGTGGGATTTTGTGATGTCATTTAAGACATAAAGCAATGGATCTCGGGCACGAATCTCTTCCTTCAAAGTCAAGAGAGACTTCAAAGTGCTTGTTTGGATTCCCGTTGAAATATGATCAAGTACTTGTTAAGAAGCATTGAAAGGCATTTTTTATATATAAGGCTATTAAGGGTGGCTTTCACTTCAATTTAGGTTTCGGTTCTTGACATAAGACCGAAATGGAACGAAGTACCTGTGAGACCGATGTGGCCTGTTAAACAAGTAGGTTTAGAACATATTCAGTGACTTGTTGACAATAGATAATTCGAAATCTCAACGAAAAAATAAAAACTGGATCCTATGGGAAGAAAAGTCTTGGTGATAGACATTTTCATAAGGATCTCTCAAAAATAATAGGATATTTCAAGGCACTTCCACAAAAGTGGTTTCGTTAATTCAAAGGTGAAAGCTAGAACATTTAATTGTTCACTGTCGATGCATTATATGTGTTGAATTCTGGGTTTCACTTAGCTCGTAGTGGCACGAAACTCAATTTGAGAAGACTAAGGTAGCTTTTGATTAGAGTGAATTGGACAGCCTGATTGGGAAGACATGATTTGTATATATCAAGTCATTATGGCTTCACTCAAAAGATTTGGAGGCTTGGGTCAACATGTAACAACATGCTTCTAGGGACACTAAGCTAGTACATAGATAAAGAATTATACTTGCCCCAACTCCATCATTCCGAATAGTCGTTATACACGAATCAGATTAAAATAGAAGTAAATTCAAATAAAATGAAAGAAAATATTTTTGAATTATGATTTGAATTTTCTGAAAAGAAAAAAAAACAGAAATAAAAAAAATATTTTTGGATTTTAAACGATTTTTTGAAAAAGAATTAAAAACAGAAAGAAAAATATTTTTTGGATTTTATGAAAATAAAAGGAAAAACATAAAATAAATTACGAGAAAAAGAGTGTACATACTATACAACCAAAACCATCACTTCGAGATGAGAGGCGAACCGAGCCCGGTAATACTGAACCCGATATAGACTAAGCGTCCGGTTCATTTTAGTTCCTGGAAGAACCGAACCCGAAATGGATCGAGCGTTCGCTCTATTTCGCTTCCAACTTTTATTGAGACAAAAGTGATTTCGGTTTAGATTCAGCTTCCATCATTCCTAAGCCTTGTAGGATTTTATTAAAACTTGCTTCAGGCAAGGCTTTAGTAAAGATGTCAGTCAATTGATCAGTGGTTCTTATGAAATGAATTTCTACATTACCATCTTCCACATGGTTCGTCTTTGAGTGTTGCACTGGATTATGACAAATCCTAATTGCACTCTCTGAGTCACAATATTGTGGGATTTTCTTCATGTTCAGGCCATAGTCTCGAAGTTGACTTTGTATCCAAATGACCTGAGATGTGCACGATGTTGCGACTATATATTCTGCTTCGGCAGTGGAGAGAGACACATAAGTTTGTTTCTTGGACTGCCAGCTAACAAGTTTGCCATCCAGAAAATGGCATCCTCCATGGTACTTTTTTGGTCCAGTCCACACCCTCCTAGATCAGCATCTGAGAATGCTTGGACAAAGAAGCCTGATTTGGCTGGGTACTATAGACCGAGAGAAGAAGTTCGCTTCAGGTATCAAAAGATATTCTTCACAGCTAGCAAGTGAGGTTCACGTGGATTAGCTTGAAACCTAGCACAATAACAAACAGAGAACATTATGTCTGGTCGATTTGCTGTTAGATACAATAGGGACCCTATCATCTGACGATAGAGGGTCATGTCATTAGCCGGTTTGTCCAGAGAAAGTGTTAACTTTGTGCCAAATGCCATAGGAACCTTTACTTTCGAATCTCCAATCATTCCAAACTTGGCAAGCAAGCTCTTCATGTAAGCCTCTTGATTAATGAAAATGCCTTCGGGTCCCTGTCTAATATTCAAGCCAAGGATAAAGTTAATAGGACCTATTGAGCTCATTTCAAATTTAGTCTCCCTCAACTTCCTAAATTCAACTGTTAAGCTAGGATTTGTGGAACCGAAGATGATATCATCAACGTAAATCTGAACGATCATAAGGTGGTCACCCTCTTTCTTACGAAAGAAGGTTGGGTCAACCGAACCCTGTTTAAACTTAAACATTTTGAGAAATCTAGTTAGAGTTTCATACCACGCCCTTGGTGCATACTTAAGACCATAAATTGGCTTGTACAGAATGTAGCAGTGGTCTGGATACTTCTCGTTTATGAAAGCCGGTGGTTGATCTACATACACCGTCTCTTCCAGTTCTCCATTTAAGAAGGCGCACTTCACGTCTATTTGGTATACTTCAAAGTTCTTGTGTGCAGCATAGGCGAGAAAAATACAAACCGATTCTAGCCTTGCTACTAGAGCGAAGGTCTCTTCGTAGTCTATGCCTTCTTCTTGACAGTAACCTTTCACAACCAATATTGCCTTGTTGCGAATCACATTTCCTTCCTTATCCATCTTGTTCCTGAAAACCCACTTTAATCCAACCACAGAGGCATCCTTTGGTGTTGGAATCAGTCTCCACACTTTATTTTGCTCGAACTCATTGAGTTTGTCCTGCATCGCCTGTACCTAATCGGAGTGATCGAGTGCAATATTGATCGTCTTTAGTTCAACCTTGGAGACGAACGAATTAAACATAAAAAATTCCACTTTAGAGAATAGTGCAGTTTGTTTCGCTTTTAGTTGTGATCTTGTGAGGACCTTTTCTGTTGAATCATCAATAATTTGTGTTTGTCGATGATCTTTGGTCCATTGGTGAGTGGAGGGTAATTAGGATCATATATTGTATCCAGTTCATGTAACGACCAAAAATTTCAACCAATTTAAAACATTTTACTTCATTCAAAAACCATTAAGTTCATACACCTAGTTTTCAAAATAGTTTAAACATCAGAGTATCCCCCACAACCATATCACATAAAACATAAAACATGAGGACCGATACGATCACACATTCGCCTTGCCACGATCTCCTGAAGCACCTGAAACAATAAACCACAACTGTAAGCCCGAAAGCTTAGTGAGTTCCCCCAAAGTACCCATACACACATAAACATACGCATACAGCAAAGAACAACATACTATGGGTCCAAACAACCTTTCGGTTGGAATACCCCTAGCCCTTAACCATCGAGTTGGAATGCCTACGTGCTACGAGCCCAATCATGCTATCGGGATGGGATACTGTTGGCCCGCAACCATCAGATTGGAATGCCCATACACCTATACGTACAACAATAACTACTATGGGTCCAATCATCCCTCAGGATGGAATACCCCAGGCCCCTCAACCATCGGGTTGGAATGCCAACATACTATGAGTCCAATCATCCTACCGGGATGGAATACTCCTGGCCCACAACCATCGGGTTGGAATGCCCCACTTCCTATACATACAGTAACTACTACTACTATGGGTCCAATCATCCCTCACGATGGAATACCCCAGGCCCCTCAACCATCAGGTTGGAATGCCAAAATACTATGAGTCCAATCATCCTATCTAGATGGAATACTCCTGGCTCACAACCATCGGGTTGCTATGCCAATCTACACTAGCAAACATACACACATAACAGGCAACCACATAACACTCTACAGAACCAACATACTAGGGCCCTTTCATCCTAACGGGATGAAATACCCTCTGCTACATCTCAACATATAACCCGCAGGTAACCTCCTACCAGCATACATAAGGCAAGACCAACTACAGATCTATACTCATAACCGCTACCCAACTACCAGGGTGTTGATCCAACAAAACTAACCATCACTTAACTATCCATTCCTCTAGGATACTAAGCTAACAAGGCATATCCTCATATCATTATCCTATCTACCAGGATACAAGCAAGCATATCATCACATAAGCATAACAAGCTCTAAACAACAATTCAAAGGGCCGGCCTTGGTGCCTTAGACCCTTGAGTACAGTGACAATAACTCACCTTGCAACTTCTGAAATCCTGCAGATCTCTGACCGCTGACTCACCAGAAATCCCAATTATCACATGAAAATCATCACATTAGAATCCACTCATTAAATCCATCTTCCTTGTATTGGGCCAAGTCCCAAAACCAAGTCCTTATGCAAAGCCCAATATTGGCCCAATTTACTCAATTGTACCCACCTTTCTAATCGGGCCTAGATCCAAGGTACATAATAATTATTGGGCCCAAATTACTCCATCTATACTATTCAATCACGGCTCAAGCCCAACTAGCCCATAAACAGCCCAATACTTCACGGCCCAAAACCGAAAGTCCAATAGAGGGTGTACGCTAGGCGTACTCCTCTGGTACGCGGGGCGTACGCACGTCTGTACCAAAAATCCTTCCATGTGCTTAATGGCTTAAGCACTTAAGCCCATATGCCAGATCTAGTGATAAAAAGGGCCTAGGATTCATAAAGTCTCAATCTTTATCCTTTTGGACGTCCATAAAGCTCTTAACTCAAGGTCTTAACCCATTCAGACCTTCCTACTTTATAGATGGGACAACCAAAGCCATTGGGACCTCATTTTTCTTACTCAACACCTCTGTAATGGTCTGAAAGGACAGCTCATCTTAACCAAAACACATCATGCATCATAATGGGGAGGCGAGTTGGGACAAATATGGTGTCAAAACTTCACCACACTTAGATCTACAAAAAATATATGTCAAGCAAGACACTTTATACCTTTAGGAGCTCTTGAACCACCAGAAAACTTTAGATCCACACGCTGGCCTTCTTTCTCTACTCACTAGATGCAACACCTTCTTCTCAAAACACTCCAAATTCACTTCAAAATCTCACACACTCAAGAAGTTCGCTAGGGTTTGGGGAAAATGGCTCTAAACAGTGGAGGCTAGGGTTAGGGAGGGTTATGAGCTCTTAAAGTTGTTTAAATAGCCTCCACACCCAAAATGTTAGGTTTTCTGGATGATAGACGTACGTTGGGCGTACATCCAGTACGCTAGGCATACGTCGAGGGACTCCCGCGTTCATTTACTCCATTACGCTGGGCGTACATCCTGCTTACGATGGGCGTACCCAACCAAACACGTGCATGCATACTTAGCATGCATGGGACCCATTTTGCCAAAATTTCCCCTTAAGGACCATTGATGCTAATATCTTTAATTTACAATATCTCCTCTATCCTAAGTCCATTCCCGACGAAATTTATATCCACGTGAAGGTGGGGAGAAGCCCCACGCTTCTAGCAACACACCCTGGTCCGAAACCTTCTCAAATGAAATCCATTGCCCATAAAAGACTAAAACACCCTTACTCTTGATCTCGGGAATCCAAGTAATTACTTTTAGAGCGGTGCATTACAATTCTCCCCCACTTATATATGATTTCGCCCTTGAAATCGCCAAATGCCAAATCTGACTACTCAAAATCCTGAAAGGCACATTCACGCCCTTAAAGCGTGACAACCACCAAGGGAGGTGAATCCCACTGGAGCTCCAACTCGAGGAGATAGTTACTCATTCACATGCGACACACATTATCTACATCCCCCGAAATGCTCTTTACTTAGAAAGTTAGATTGGATCTGTCTCCGTGACAGGCCGCCCAAACTAACCATCACCTAACCTCTTCCCATTGCTATAAAAAGGGACTACTCAACCATGGGAACCTGAATTTCCAACCCGAAAACAGGACCATGAATCATACTCTGCTATCGGCTACACTTGCTCTCTTTTAACTCATACCCAAACATACATACAAAAATATTCTTACCGAAACCAACACTCACACCTGGCCCAATCAGCCTCGGGCTGGAATACCAGGCATGCCTACAACGGTCCGCTCATCCCTAGGATGGAATACCCTCACATCCCTACACATGTTTGGCCCAATCAACCCTAGGGTTGGAATACCAAACACATCAGGTCCAATCAATCATAGGGTCCGATCATCCTCATGATGGAATACCCCAGATTGGAATACCTCCATATACATAACTCAACCCTACAACCATACTCGGGACCAAGGTGTAACGCCCGCAAATCTGGGCTAGTCAAATTAGAGGCAATAGGGGTCGAAAACGACTTTTCGACAAAAGATTATTTAGAATAAATAATCTTAACCAAGTTGTAAATTATGTTACAAGGTTTTCGTACAAATAAAGAACGCCGAAAACCGAGTTATAACGAAGAAGTTATGACCCGTTGAAGTTTCGCGACGGAACCGGCACGATACCGGGAAACGTAAATAGTGAATTTATGATAGAGCGAGATTTAGCCTTAGCGATCTAAACGAAAGTCGTAGAATATGTTAAAATAAGAACATCAATAAAAAGAACGCCCAAATCTGACTTCGTATGAGGAAGTTATGATTTTTCTAAGATTTAGCATAGCAGTGCACAACCCAAAATCTGAATTTTAGATCGGTCGATTTTTAGCCGACGGGATCTAAATGAAAGTTGTAGTACTCGTAAATACCAACGCGTGGATATAAAGAACGTCGATAATAGAGCTCGTATGCAAAAGTTATGGATGAAGCTTAGTCCCTACTTTTTGAGCGCGGCGAATTCGATACAGTTTCGTAAATACGAGATAGAATGAGAATTAGCCAACGAGGTCTAAATGAGAGTTGAAGATCTCGTTAATAGGAACTCAACGGTCAAAAGACAGACAAAAATGGAGCTCGTATGCGAAAGTTATGGACGAAGCTTAGTCCCTACTTTTCGAGCGCGGCGAATTCGATACAGTTTTGTAAATCCGAGATAGAATGAGAATTAGCCAACGAGGTCTAAATGAAAGTTGAAGATCTCATTAATAGGAACTCAACGTTAAAAAGACAGACAAAAACGGAGCTCGTATGCAAAAGTTACGGACGAAGCTTAGAGACTACTTTACTATAAAACTCCTATAAATACAAGGGTGAACTCCTCATATTTTCTTCACACCATAAGCCTCTCTTTCTCTCTCTAACTTCTCTCTAGCCTCCCTAAACCCCTCCCAAGTCTACGGAACCTCCCTAGCACGAGAAGAAAGCCCCGGAGCGCCCGACGGCTCCGAGAAGAAAAGCTTTCGGCTTGGAAACGCTGCTCCAGCGAAGCCCGGTTTTTAATAAAAACTCGCTGTAAGTGAGCTACGCCTATACTATATTTAATATAGATTTTATTTAATTATAGTAACATTATTAGGACCTTAAAATAATTATTTGGGCTATTATTATGAGTTATATTGAGTGTTATTTAACGCTTATATAATAGTAATAATAGCTAGACTATTAATTAGTCGTGGTTAACATTAAAAACTAAACCCTAGTGGTATTGATACTAGGTTTTGTCGAGGAAAATTGTTTTGAGATAACGAAGTGCTGTCTGAGTTCGGAATCACCACCTAATCAGGTGAGTGCATAGTTACTTTCATCTTACACATAGATATGAAGTATTTTATTATAAATTTACGTGCTATGTGTGCATATTGTCTAAATACTTGCTGTCTATGCTGGTGAAAGATTTTTATACATGTTTTAAATGATGTAAACTGTATAAAGTATTTTATATCTACAAGATATGTTGGGTAAAACATGGGTAGATGAATGATGATGGATAAAAGCTAAAATAGAGGAACATTAGTAGTACGGACCTAGTGCCCTATTGGTATACATTGGCAGCAGTGGACCTAGTACCCTATAGATGAGCACTGGCAGCTGCGCCACAACCCGTAGATGATTTAGATCTACGGTAAACGTCCTAGCAGCTGCGCTCCAAGGATAGTATCGGCAGCTGCGCCTAATAGGAGCCTTATGACCATGACAGTAGTGTTTAAAGGTCAATACCGGCAGAAGCGCCTCATAGAAAATGTCCTAATTCTGGCAGCTGAGCCTAAGTGACAATATTAGCAGCTGCGCTTGACCAATGTGTCATTGGCAACAATGGACTTCATGTTGTTTCCTTAGGATGATCCTTAGGAATGAATGAATGAGAAATAGCTGATTCTTAGGGTAGATCCTTAAGAATAAAGAAGATAATGGGGATGGGTAATTGGGTTGATTGTTTGATTGTTTAAACATAATAATTATATTATTGTGGGTTGAAAACCCTATGTACTCACCAGGTTTCCCAACCTGACCCACTCAGTTTATTTATATCACAGGTGTTGATATGAAGTGACATTACACTGAGAGATTTAAAGAGATGTAGATCACTAGTGTAAATAATTGTAAGTTCTGTTTATGCTTATGTTTCTGTATTAACGATGACATCCCAAACGTTTTAAAATGAAATAAATACGTTTCTTCGAAAATGTTTTAATAACGTATTTACCATGTTTTTCTGGGAACAAATTCCGCAACATTTTTATAAAATGAAGTACTCTGATTTTTATAAAGCATAAACAACATCGGTCTTTTCTGGCCGTGAAAATGGGGATGTCACAGTTGGTATCAGAGCATTAGTTTAAGCGAACTAGGAATATGGATTTATTTCTAGACTTAAACTTAGAATGCTAAGCGATGATTGTTAGGTGTGAGCACTAGCTTATTTTAGGAATTATGCCTAAAATGCTTATATGTGCTAAATGATTTATGCCTTATATGCTGTTATTTATTGGGATCTATGGTCTGTTGCCGACCGGATCTGGAAACCTTATATGTTTAGGATTCTAAACGTACGACTACGATATTAGAACTAGCATGTAAACGTTTCGGAGTGATAAGGATGATTTAAACGTCAATCCTAAGTAAAGGTCTAGATTCACCTTATTCGGTGTATAGATCAAGATGGCAAGGACCCGTAGCAGAAACGTGAATGCAAATGAGAATAGGAACCAACCCCTAGTAGTTCAGCAAATACCTGTTGTAGAAGAAGTTGCACCTGAGCCAGTCACGATGGCTAGAGTTCAAGCCATGATTCGGGCTATGCGAACTGAATAAAGGGAAGAAATGAGGAGGATGTCGAATAGGGACGAACCTACTATGCCCAATGAGCAACCCGAGCTGATTCCCGAGCAATCGGAGGAAGGGAACTACAGTCGCCAAGTGAGTCAAGTGGGGACTCAAGATGGCCTGGAGAGGAGAAACGACAAGGATGGGCGAATGTACAAGAATTTCTTGGGTGCGAAACCACCAAGTCTCTCAGGAAGCCCAAAGCCTGTTGAGATTATGGATTGGATCTCCGAGATGGAAATGGTGTTTGAGAGCTGCGACTGTAGCGAGAAACAGAAGAATGTCTTCGCCGTAAGACAACTGAAAACTGGAGTCTTGAGCTGGTGGAAGCTATTGGCAGATACGATGCCACGAGGAGAAGCCTTAAGGATGTCATGGGAAGAGTTCTTGGAACAGTTGAAAATGCAGTACTGCTCGGAGATAGATCTGATAGACCTAAACAACGAGTTTCAGAACCTGAAGAAAGGGAAGATGAGTGTTGATGAGTATGCCACCGCATTCACCAAGAGGATGAAGCTATTCCCCTACTTGGTGCCTTCTAAACTCTCCAAGATTGATAGGTTTGCTAACGGACTGCCCACTGACTTTGGCCCAATGGTCAAAATGGCAACTACCTTGAAAACAGCTGTTAGGGCAGCTAAGAACGTAGAGGCCCAGGTAAGAGAAAATGGTCTAGAAAAAGATAAGTCAGGAGAGAAGCGGAAGTTTGAAGGATCTTCAAGGTCCAAAAAGGAAAGCAAGACTACCCAAAGAGAGAGGGGGGCTACAAAGCCATATGTGCCGCCAAAGCAAAAGGCGAGAACATTTCAAATGATTCTTGACGAAGCAGATGACAATGCGAAGATTCAGGAGTTAACGCTTGACATCCAAGGATCGAGTTATGGAGTAATCGTGTAGATAGTACCTCGCGATGTAGCCTGTTAGGGGCATAGTTTAGGGTGAACTTGAACACCTATGTAAACATTTTAAGGAATAATATAAAACCTTCGTTTTGATATTTTATGTGTTAAACTGTTATGTGATTTTCTTGTATGGTGACTTGGAAAACTGCGAGACAATACTTGGGACGGGTATGAGTAGGTGTGGATGGTAGTAGAGGCCTATACTACCGGAAGCACAGGACTCACACTTGGATCAGGGAAAGTCACAAGGTTACCAAGAAGCTAGTAATTGATTTCGTTTTATTCAAGTGTGTTGTTACCATCGTTTCGGTAATGACTAAGAAGATTGTTGATATTCCGACCCTAGTGGTCATATCGAATCGAGTCCGACTACGATGAGTATGTTGTGTGGTTCAGAGAACCAAGTTTGATGTAGCGTCCGACTTAAACCAAACGGTTGAAATCAAAGCGATCAATAGAAGTATCGCACTCGTTGTTAAAGAAGTTGGTGGCTAGAAATGCCTAATGTTAAAGTGTGATTATATCACATTAGAACATGAAGGAAGGCATAGTCTGTTTTAGAATTTAACTCTAAGAGACCTAAGTCTAAGTGTTGCAACATACGATGATAGGTCATTAGAATATGATACATCGATCTATATTAGTAATAAAAGAACTTATCTCAAGTCCCTATCCAGCAGGGATCGAGATTGTGACTTGAAGGTCATAATTTGGAGTCTAACCTGAGGTAGAGAGCAGGTCCACGATCGAGTACACTTACAGTCAATGAGTTTAAGAGATAGAATTGAAGGAATGTAGAAGTTATAATTATTACCTAGGATGAAGAGATGACGTATGGAGTCATTATACGACCATGTTTTGTTGATGATTCCGGGACGTAATCATCCTAAGGGGGAGATAATTGTAACGCCCGCAAATCTAGGCTAGTCAAATTAGAGGCAATAGGGGTCGAAAACGACTTTTCGACAAAAGATTATTTAGAATAAATAATCTTAACCAAGTGGTAGAGTATGTTACAAGGTTTTCGTACATATAAAGAACGCCAAAAACCGAGTTATAACGAAGAAGTTATGACCCGTTGAAGTTTCGCGACGGAACCGGCACGATACCGGGAAACGTAAATAGTGAATTTATGATAGAGCGAGATTTAGCCTTAGCGATCTAAACGAAAGTCGTAGAATATGTTAAAATAAGAACATCAATAAAAAGAACGCCCAAATCTGACTTCGTATGAGGAAGTTATGATTTTTCTAAGATTTAGCATAGAAGTGCACAACCCAAAATCTGAATTTTAGATCGGTCGATTTTTAGCCGACGGGATCTAAATGAAAGTTGTAGTACTCGTAAATACCAACGCGTGGATATAAAGAACGTCGATAATAGAGCTCGTATGCAAAAGTTATGGATGAAGCTTAGTCCCTACTTTTCGAGCGCGGCGAATTCGATACAGTTTCGTAAATACGAGATAGAATGAGAATTAGCCAACGAGGTCTAAATGAGAGTTGAAGATCTCGTTAATAGGAACTCAACGGTAAAAAGACAGACAAAAATGGAGCTCGTATGCGAAAGTTATGGACGAAGCTTAGTCCCTACTTTTCGAGCGCGGCGAATTCGATACAGTTTTGTAAATCCGAGATAGAATGAGAATTAGCCAACGAGATCTAAATGAAAGTTGAAGATCTCATTAATAGGAACTCAACGGTAAAAAGACAGACAAAAACGGAGCTCGTATGCAAAAGTTACGGACGAAGCTTAGAGACTACTTTACTATAAAACTCCTATAAATACAAGGGTGAACTCCTCATATTTTCTTCACACCATAAGCCTCTCTTTCTCTCTCTAACTTCTCTCTAGCCTCCCTAAACCCCTCCCAAGTCTACGGAACCTCCCTAGCACGAGAAGAAAGCCCCGGAGCGCCCGACGGCTCCGAGAAGAAAAGCTTTCGGCTTGGAAACGCTGCTCCAGCGAAGCCCGGTTTTTAATAAAAACTCGCTGTAAGTGAGCTACGCCTATACTATATTTAATATAGATTTTATTTAATTATAGTAACATTATTAGGACCTTAAAATAATTATTTGGGCTATTATTATGAGTTATATTGAGTGTTATTTAACGCTTATATAATAGTAATAATAGCTAGACTATTAATTAGTCGTGGTTAACGTTAAAAACTAAACCCTAGTGGTATTGATACTAGGTTTTGTCGAGGAAAATTGTTTTGAGATAACGAAGTGCTGTCTGAGTTCGGAATCACCACCTAATCAGGTGAGTGCATAGTTACTTTCATCTTACACATAGATATGAAGTATTTTATTATAAATTTACGTGCTATGTGTGCATATTGTCTAAATACTTGTTGTCTATGCTGGTGAAAGATTTTTATACATGTTTTAAATGATGTAAACTGTATAAAGTATTTTATATCTACAAGATATGTTGGGTAAAACATGGGTAGATGAATGATGATGGATAAAAGCTGAAATAGAGGAACATTAGTAGTACGGACCTAGTGCCCTATAGGTATACATTGGCAGCAGTGGACCTAGTACCCTATAGATGAGCACTGGCAGCTGCGCCACAACCCGTAGATGATTTAGATCTACGGTAAACGTCCTAGCAGCTGCGCTCCAAGGATAGTATCGGCAGCTGTGCCTAATAGGGAGCCTTATGACCATGACAGTAGTGTTTAAAGGTCAATACCGGCAGAAGCGCCTCATAGAAAATGTCCTAATTCTGGCAGCTGAGCCTAAGTGACAATATTAGCAGCTGCGCTTGACCAATGTGTCATTGGCAACAATGGACTTCATGTTGTTTCCTTAGGATGATCCATAGGAATGAATGAATGAGAAATAGCTGATTCTTAGGGTAGATCCTTAAGAATAAAGAAGATAATGGGGATGGGTAATTGGGTTGATTGTTTGATTGTTTAAACATAATAATTATATTATTGTGGGTTGAAAACCCTATGTACTCACCAGGTTTCCCAACCTGACCCACTCAGTTTATTTATATCACAGGTGTTGATATGAAGTGACATTACACTGAGAGATTTAAAGAGATGTAGATCACTAGTGTAAATAATTGTAAGTTCTGTTTATGCTTATGTTTCTGTATTAACGATGACATCCCAAACGTTTTAAAATGAAATAAATACGTTTCTTCGAAAATGTTTTAATAACGTATTTACCATGTTTTTCTGGGAACAAATTCCGCAACATTTTTATAAAATGAAGTACTCTGATTTTTATAAAGCATAAACAACATCGGTCTTTTCTGGCCGTGAAAATGGGGATGTCACAGTTGGTATCAGAGCATTAGTTTAAGCGAACTAGGAATATGGATTTATTTCTAGACTTAAACTTAGAATGCTAAGCGATGATTGTTAGGTGTGAGCACTAGCTTATTTTAGGAATTATGCCTAAAATGCTTATATGTGCTAAATGATTTATGCCTTATATGCTGTTATTTATTCGGATCTATGGTCTGTTGCCGACCGGATCTGGAAACCTTATATGTTTAGGATTCTAAACGTACGACTACGATATTAGAACTAGCATGTAAACGTTTCGGAGTGATAAGGATGATTTAAACGTCAATCCTAAGTAAAGGTCTAGATTCACCTTATTCGGTGTATAGATCAAGATGGCAAGGACCCGTAGCAGAAACGTGAATGCAAATGAGAATAGGAACCAACCCCTAGTAGTTCAGCAAATACCTGTTGTAGAAGAAGTTGCACCTGAGCCAGTCACGATGGCTAGAGTTCAAGCCATGATTCGGGCTATGCGAACTGAATAAAGGGAAGAAATGAGGAGGATGTCGAATAGGGACGAACCTACTATGCCCAATGAGCAACCCGAGCTGATTCCCGAGCAATCGGAGGAAGGGAACTACAGTCGCCAAGTGAGTCAAGTGGGGACTCAAGATGGCCTGGAGAGGAGAAACGACAAGGATGGGCGAATGTACAAGAATTTCTTGGGTGCGAAACCACCAAGTCTCTCAGGAAGCCCAAAGCCTGTTGAGATTATGGATTGGATCTCCGAGATGGAAATGGTGTTTGAGAGCTGCGACTGTAGCGAGAAACAGAAGAATGTCTTCGCCGTAAGACAACTGAAAACTGGAGTCTTGAGCTGGTGGAAGCTATTGGCAGATACGATGCCACGAGGAGAAGCCTTAAGGATGTCATGGGAAGAGTTCTTGGAACAGTTGAAAATGCAGTACTGCTCGGAGATAGATCTGATAGACCTAAACAACGAGTTTCAGAACCTGAAGAAAGGGAAGATGAGTGTTGATGAGTATGCCACCGCATTCACCAAGAGGATGAAGCTATTCCCCTACTTGGTGCCTTCTAAACTCTCCAAGATTGATAGGTTTGCTAACGGACTGCCCACTGACTTTGGCCCAATGGTCAAAATGGCAACTACCTTGAAAACAGCTGTTAGGGCAGCTAAGAACGTAGAGGCCCAGGTAAGAGAAAATGGTCTAGAAAAAGATAAGTCAGGAGAGAAGCGGAAGTTTGAAGGATCTTCAAGGTCCAAAAAGGAAAGCAAGACTACCCAAAGAGAGAGGGGGGCTACAAAGCCATATGTGCCGCCAAAGCAAAAGGCGAGAACATTTCAAATGATTCTTGACGAAGCAGATGACAATGCGAAGATTCAGGAGTTAACGCTTGACATCCAAGGATCGAGTTATGGAGTAATCGTGTAGATAGTACCTCGCGATGTAGCCTGTTAGGGGCATAGTTTAGGGTGAACTTGAACACCTATGTAAACATTTTAAGGAATAATATAAAACCTTCGTTTTGATATTTTATGTGTTAAACTGTTATGTGATTTTCTTGTATGGTGACTTGGAAAACTGCGAGACAATACTTGGGACGGGTATGAGTAGGTGTGGATGGTAGTAGAGGCCTATACTACCGGAAGCACAGGACTCACACTTGGATCAGGGAAAGTCACAAGGTTACCAAGAAGCTAGTAATTGATTTCGTTTTATTCAAGTGTGTTGTTACCATCGTTTCGGTAATGACTAAGAAGATTGTTGATATTCCGACCCTAGTGGTCATATCGAATCTAGTCCGACTACGATGAGTATGTTGTGTGGTTCAGAGAACCAAGTTTGATGTAGCCTCCGACTTAAACCAAACGGTTGAAATCAAAGCGATCAATAGAAGTATCGCACTCGTTGTTAAAGAAGTTGGTGGCTAGAAATGCCTAATGTTAAAGTGTGATTATATCACATTAGAACATGAAGGAAGGCATAGTCTGTTTTAGAATTTAACTCTAAGAGACCTAAGTCTAAGTGTTGCAACATACGATGATAGGTCATTAGAATATGATACATCGATCTATATTAGTAATAAAAGAACTTATCTCAAGTCCCTATCCAGCAGGGATCGAGATTGTGACTTGAAGGTCATAATTTGGAGTCTAACCTGAGGTAGAGAGCAGGTGCACGATCGAGTACACTTACAGTCAATGAGTTTAAGAGATAGAATTGAAGGAATGTAGAAGTTATAATTATTACCTAGGATGAAGAGATGACGTATGGAGTCATTATACGACCATGTTTTGTTGATGATTCCGGGACGTAATCATCCTAAGGGGGAGATAATTGTAACGCCCGCAAATCTAGGCTAGTCAAATTAGAGGCAATAGGGGTCGAAAACGACTTTTCGACAAAAGATTATTTAGAATAAATAATCTTAACCAAGTTGTAGAGTATGTTACAAGGTTTTCGTACATATAAAGAACGCCGAAAACCGAGTTATAACGAAGAAGTTATGACCCGTTGAAGTTTCGCGACGGAACCGGCACGATACCGGGAAACGTAAATAGTGAATTTATGATAGAGCGAGATTTAGCCTTAGCGATCTAAACGAAAGTCGTAGAATATGTTAAAATAAGAACATCAATAAAAAGAACGCCCAAATCTGACTTCGTATGAGGAAGTTATGATTTTTCTAAGATTTAGCATAGCAATGCACAGCCCAAAATCTGAATTTTAGATCGGTCGATTTTTAGCCGACGGGATCTAAATGAAAGTTGTAGTACTCGTAAATACCAACGCGTGGATATAAAGAACGTCGATAATAGAGCTCGTATGCAAAAGTTATGGATGAAGCTTAGTCCCTACTTTTCGAGCGCGGCGAATTCGATACAGTTTCGTAAATACGAGATAGAATGAGAATTAGCCAACGAGGTCTAAATGAGAGTTGAAGATCTCGTTAATAGGAACTCAACGGTAAAAAGACAGACAAAAATGGAACTCGTATGCGAAAGTTATGGACGAAGCTTAGTCCCTACTTTTCGAGCGCGGCGAATTCGATACAGTTTTGTAAATCCGAGATAGAATGAGAATTAGCCAACGAGATCTAAATGAAAGTTGAAGATCTCATTAATAGGAACTCAACGGTAAAAAGACAGACAAAAACGGAGCTCGTATGCAAAAGTTACGGACGAAGCTTAGAGACTACTTTACTATAAAACTCCTATAAATACAAGGGTGAACTCCTCATATTTTCTTCACACCATAAGCCTCTCTTTCTCTCTCTAACTTCTCTCTAGCCTCCCTAAACCCCTCCCAAGTCTACGGAACCTCCCTAGCACGAGAAGAAAGCCCCGGAGCGCCCGACGGCTCCGAGAAGAAAAGCTTTCGGCTTGGAAACGCTGCTCCAGCGAAGCCCGGTTTTTAATAAAAACTCGCTGTAAGTGAGCTACGCCTATACTATATTTAATATAGATTTTATTTAATTATAGTAACATTATTAGGACCTTAAAATAATTATTTGGGCTATTATTATGAGTTATATTGAGTGTTATTTAACGCTTATATAATAGTAATAATAGCTAGACTATTAATTAGTCGTGGTTAACGTTAAAAACTAAACCCTAGTGGTATTGATACTAGGTTTTGTCGAGGAAAATTGTTTTGAGATAACGAAGTGCTGTCTGAGTTCGGAATCACCACCTAATCAGGTGAGTGCATAGTTACTTTCATCTTACACATAGATATGAAGTATTTTATTATAAATTTACGTGCTATGTGTGCATATTGTCTAAATACTTGTTGTCTATGCTGGTGAAAGATTTTTATACATGTTTTAAATGATGTAAACTGTATAAAGTATTTTATATCTACAAGATATGTTGGGTAAAACATGGGTAGATGAATGATGATGGATAAAAGCTGAAATAGAGGAACATTAGTAGTACGGACCTAGTGCCCTATAGGTATACATTGGCAGCAGTGGACCTAGTACCCTATAGATGAGCACTGGCAGCTGCGCCACAACCCGTAGATGATTTAGATCTACGGTAAACGTCCTAGCAGCTGCGCTCCAAGGATAGTATCGGCAGCTGCGCCTAATAGGGAGCCTTATGACCATGACAGTAGTGTTTAAAGGTCAATACCGGCAGAAGCGCCTCATAGAAAATGTCCTAATTCTGGCAGCTGAGCCTAAGTGACAATATTAGCAGCTGCGCTTGACCAATGTGTCATTGGCAACAATGGACTTCATGTTGTTTCCTTAGGATGATCCTTAGGAATGAATGAATGAGAAATAGCTGATTCTTAGGGTAGATCCTTAAGAATAAAGAAGATAATGGGGATGGGTAATTGGGTTGATTGTTTGATTGTTTAAACATAATAATTATATTATTGTGGGTTGAAAACCCTATGTACTCACCAGGTTTCCCAACCTGACCCACTCAGTTTATTTATATCACAGGTGTTGATATGAAGTGACATTACACTGAGAGATTTAAAGAGATGTAGATCACTAGTGTAAATAATTGTAAGTTCTGTTTATGCTTATGTTTCTGTATTAACGATGACATCCCAAACGTTTTAAAATGAAATAAATACGTTTCTTCGAAAATGTTTTAATAACGTATTTACCATGTTTTTCTGGGAACAAATTCCGCAACATTTTTATAAAATGAAGTACTCTGATTTTTATAAAGCATAAACAACATCGGTCTTTTCTGGCCGTGAAAATGGGGATGTCACAGTTGGTATCAGAGCATTAGTTTAAGCGAACTAGGAATATGGATTTATTTCTAGACTTAAACTTAGAATGCTAAGCGATGATTGTTAGGTGTGAGCACTAGCTTATTTTAGGAATTATGCCTAAAATGCTTATATGTGCTAAATGATTTATGCCTTATATGCTGTTATTTATTCGGATCTATGGTCTGTTGCCGACCGGATCTGGAAACCTTATATGTTTAGGATTCTAAACGTACGACTACGATATTAGAACTAGCATGTAAACGTTTCGGAGTGATAAGGATGATTTAAACGTCAATCCTAAGTAAAGGTCTAGATTCACCTTATTCGGTGTATAGATCAAGATGGCAAGGACCCGTAGCAAAAACGTGAATGCAAATGAGAATAGGAACCAACCCCTAGTAGTTCAGCAAATACCTGTTGTAGAAGAAGTTGCACCTGAGCCAGTCACGATGGCTAGAGTTCAAGCCATGATTCGGGCTATGCGAACTGAATAAAGGGAAGAAATGAGGAGGATGTCGAATAGGGACGAACCTACTATGCCCAATGAGCAACCCGAGCTGATTCCCGAGCAATCGGAGGAAGGGAACTACAGTCGCCAAGTGAGTCAAGTGGGGACTCAAGATGGCCTGGAGAGGAGAAACGACAAGGATGGGCGAATGTACAAGAATTTCTTGGGTGCGAAACCACCAAGTCTCTCAGGAAGCCCAAAGCCTGTTGAGATTATGGATTGGATCTCCGAGATGGAAATGGTGTTTGAGAGCTGTGACTGTAGCGAGAAACAGAAGAATGTCTTCGCCGTAAGACAACTGAAAACTGGAGTCTTGAGCTGGTGGAAGCTATTGGCAGATACGATGCCACGAGGAGAAGCCTTAAGGATGTCATGGGAAGAGTTCTTGGAACAGTTGAAAATGCAGTACTGCTCGGAGATAGATCTGATAGACCTAAACAACGAGTTTCAGAACCTGAAGAAAGGGAAGATGAGTGTTGATGAGTATGCCACCGCATTCACCAAGAGGATGAAGCTATTCCCCTACTTGGTGCCTTCTAAACTCTCCAAGATTGATAGGCTTGCTAACGGACTGCCCACTGACTTTGGCCCAATGGTCAAAATGGCAACTACCTTGAAAACAGCTGTTAGGGCAGCTAAGAACGTAGAGGCCCAGGTAAGAGAAAATGGTCTAGAAAAAGATAAGTCAGGAGAGAAGCGGAAGTTTGAAGGATCTTCAAGGTCCAAAAAGGAAAGCAAGACTACCCAAAGAGAGAGGGGGGCTACAAAGCCATATGTGCCGCCAAAGCAAAAGGCGAGAACATTTCAAATGATTCTTGACGAAGCAGATGACAATGCGAAGATTCAGGAGTTAACGCTTGACATCCAAGGATCGAGTTATGGAGTAATCGTGTAGATAGTACCTCGCGATGTAGCCTGTTAGGGGCATAGTTTAGGGTGAACTTGAACACCTATGTAAACATTTTAAGGAATAATATAAAACCTTCGTTTTGATATTTTATGTGTTAAACTGTTATGTGATTTTCTTGTATGGTGACTTGGAAAACTGCGAGACAATACTTGGGACGGGTATGAGTAGGTGTGGATGGTAGTAGAGGCCTATACTACCGGAAGCACAGGACTCACACTTGGATCAGGGAAAGTCACAAGGTTACCAAGAAGCTAGTAATTGATTTCGTTTTATTCAAGTGTGTTGTTACCATCGTTTCGGTAATGACTAAGAAGATTGTTGATATTCCGACCCTAGTGGTCATATCGAATCGAGTCCGACTACGATGAGTATGTTGTGTGGTTCAGAGAACCAAGTTTGATGTAGCGTCCGACTTAAACCAAACGGTTGAAATCAAAGCGATCAATAGAAGTATCGCACTCGTTGTTAAAGAAGTTGGTGGCTAGAAATGCCTAATGTTAAAGTGTGATTATATCACATTAGAACATGAAGGAAGGCATAGTCTGTTTTAGAATTTAACTCTAAGAGACCTAAGTCTAAGTGTTGCAACATACGATGATAGGTCATTAGAATATGATACATCGATCTATATTAGTAATAAAAGAACTTATCTCAAGTCCCTATCCAGCAGGGATCGAGATTGTGACTTGAAGGTCATAATTTGGAGTCTAACCTGAGGTAGAGAGCAGGTGCACGATCGAGTACACTTACAGTCAATGAGTTTAAGAGATAGAATTGAAGGAATGTAGAAGTTATAATTATTACCTAGGATGAAGAGATGACGTATGGAGTCATTATACGACCATGTTTTGTTGATGATTCCGGGACGTAATCATCCTAAGGGGGAGATAATTGTAACGCCCGCAAATCCGGGCTAGTCAAATTAGAGGCAATAGGGGTCGAAAACGACTTTTCGACAAAAGATTATTTAGAATAAATAATCTTAACCAAGTTGTAGAGTATGTTACAAGGTTTTCGTACATATAAAGAACGCCGAAAACCGAGTTATAACGAAGAAGTTATGACCCGTTGAAGTTTCGCGACGGAACCGGCACGATACCGGGAAACGTAAATAGTGAATTTATGATAGAGCGAGATTTAGCCTTAGCGATCTAAACGAAAGTCGTAGAATATGTTAAAATAAGAACATCAATAAAAAGAACGCCCAAATCTGACTTCGTATGAGGAAGTTATGATTTTTCTAAGATTTAGCATAGCAATGCACAGCCCAAAATCTGAATTTTAGATCGGTCGATTTTTAGCCGACGGGATCTAAATGAAAGTTGTAGTACTCGTAAATACCAACGCGTGGATATAAAGAACGTCGATAATAGAGCTCGTATGCAAAAGTTATGGATGAAGCTTAGTCCCTACTTTTCGAGCGCGGCGAATTCGATACAGTTTCGTAAATACGAGATAGAATGAGAATTAGCCAACGAGGTCTAAATGAGAGTTGAAGATCTTGTTAATAGGAACTCAACGGTAAAAAGACAGACAAAAATGGAGCTCGTATGCGAAAGTTATGGACGAAGCTTAGTCCCTACTTTTCGAGCGCGGCGAATTCGATACAGTTTTGTAAATCCGAGATAGAATGAGAATTAGCCAACGAGGTCTAAATGAAAGTTGAAGATCTCATTAATAGGAACTCAACGGTAAAAAGACAGACAAAAACGGAGCTCGTATGCAAAAGTTACGGACGAAGCTTAGAGACTACTTTACTATAAAACTCCTATAAATACAAGGGTGAACTCCTCATATTTTCTTCACACCATAAGCCTCTCTTTCTCTCTCTAACTTCTCTCTAGCCTCCCTAAACCCCTCCCAAGTCTACGGAACCTCCCTAGCACGAGAAGAAAGCCCCGGAGCGCCCGACGGCTCCGAGAAGAAAAGCTTTCGGCTTGGAAACGCTGCTCCAGCGAAGCCCGGGTTTTAATAAAAACTCGCTGTAAGTGAGCTACGCCTATACTATATTTAATATAGATTTTATTTAATTATAGTAACATTATTAGGACCTTAAAATAATTATTTGGGCTATTATTATGAGTTATATTGAGTGTTATTTAACGCTTATATAATAGTAATAATAGCTAGACTATTAATTAGTCGTGGTTAACGTTAAAAACTAAACCCTAGTGGTATTGATACTAGGTTTTGTCGAGGAAAATTGTTTTGAGATAACGAAGTGCTGTCTGAGTTCGGAATCACCACCTAATCAGGTGAGTGCATAGTTACTTTCATCTTACACATAGATATGAAGTATTTTATTATAAATTTACGTGCTATGTGTGCATATTGTCTAAATACTTGTTGTCTATGCTGGTGAAAGATTTTTATACATGTTTTAAATGATGTAAACTGTATAAAGTATTTTATATCTACAAGATATGTTGGGTAAAACATGGGTAGATGAATGATGATGGATAAAAGCTGAAATAGAGGAACATTAGTAGTACGGACCTAGTGCCCTATAGGTATACATTGGCAGCAGTGGACCTAGTACCCTATAGATGAGCACTGGCAGCTGCGCCACAACCCGTAGATGATTTAGATCTACGGTAAACGTCCTAGCAGCTGCGCTCCAAGGATAGTATCGGCAGCTGCGCCTAATAGGGAGCCTTATGACCATGACAGTAGTGTTTAAAGGTCAATACCGGCAGAAGCGCCTCATAGAAAATGTCCTAATTCTGGCAGCTGAGCCTAAGTGACAATATTAGCAGCTGCGCTTGACCAATGTGTCATTGGCAACAATGGACTTCATGTTGTTTCCTTAGGATGATCCTTAGGAATGAATGAATGAGAAATAGCTGATTCTTAGGGTAGATCCTTAAGAATAAAGAAGATAATGGGGATGGGTAATTGGGTTGATTGTTTGATTGTTTAAACATAATAATTATATTATTGTGGGTTGAAAACCCTATGTACTCACCAGGTTTCCCAACCTGACCCACTCAGTTTATTTATATCACAGGTGTTGATATGAAGTGACATTACACTGAGAGATTTAAAGAGATGTAGATCACTAGTGTAAATAATTGTAAGTTCTGTTTATGCTTATGTTTCTGTATTAACGATGACATCCCAAACGTTTTAAAATGAAATAAATACGTTTCTTCGAAAATGTTTTAATAACGTATTTACCATGTTTTTCTGGGAACAAATTCCGCAACATTTTTATAAAATGAAGTACTCTGATTTTTATAAAGCATAAACAACATCGGTCTTTTCTGGCCGTGAAAATGGGGATGTCACACAAGGACCTTGTCCTTGCGTCACCCTCGAACCCTTCGGTTCGCCACAACTGAGTGTAACCCACTCATACCTCCCTATCACGATCTCTAGGTCCTTGACCTGTGACTGTAATAACCTTATACATTCCTCATCACCGGTCCAGACTGCTCCCGAGTCTGTTAACCTGCTATCTCACTTTCCTCTGTCCAAATCTCCAATCTAGAACCACTATCCCCCTCCTCTTCCAAGGAGACTGAAAACATGCCTACACATCATCCAACATTGCCACAGTGACAAAACCTCACTATACATCACCCCTTAGCGGTGCTCACTGCTATCTCATAACATGCATACATACTTAGAGACTGATCGCATAACCAGCAACCCATACACAGTCTGTCGCACTTCCTCGACATCTCCACCATTCAGGGACAACCCCACTAGCCGCTATCACATAACAACATCCTCACTACTGGTTCAAATATCCACGACACATTCAAAGCCCTTACTATAACTAAACCGCTTCATCGCACCATTCCAATAACCAACATTCAAACCGCGTCAGGCAACCTTATACAACCAGCGGCTCATCCGAGAATTTCCAATTCTCTCCCACTTAGGGCACTAACCACCATCAACTGGCGGCGAAGCTAACATGCTGCTCAACCAAACCAAACCAGTACACCGAATTTCGAGGAACCTGAGTTCCTGCTGAAAGTTCCTGAATTCCCAAATCATTACCTTCCTTTCTCACGAATTCCTCACCGGATACTAACCCTCTAAAAACCCTCAATACTAACTCTTCTCTAACACATACAACACTTTAATATCTCATGCAAGAAGCAACATCTCATAATCTTAACATAAAAAAGACAAAGCAGAAAAACATACCGACTGACACCACTGGCTCAGACCTAATCTCCTCGGTCACAAGCTGATAAGCATGCCCTGGAGCCTTCGGAGGCTCTGCTCGACCCTGACTCCCGTCAGTAAGTCTCAAAGTGGCTGGCGTTGGGGCCTGCACTGACCTGGCGGCCAGTAGAGGACACTGGGCCATCATATGGCCCACCTGATCACAATGATAACAAAGTCGGACTCCTGTCGCTGGAGTCGACTGCCTGCAATCCCTGGCTATGTGGCCCTCCTTGCCACACCCGTGGCACCCTGAAGAAGAACGGAAACTACCCTCGTGCACCTTGCCGCACTTCCCGCAAGTGAGACTCATCAGACCTTCGTGCCTATATTCAGCGGCCCTCATCTGCTTTGGTGCAAGTTGCGACTGCACCGGGGCCTGCCTCCGCTCTCTCAACTAGACCTCAATCTCTAACTCGTGCCGCCTAGCGGCCTCCTGCAACTCCAACAAGGTACTACACCTCTGCATGGACACAAACTGCCTGATGTCCCTCTTGAGCATATTCAGATATCAAGACATCTGAGCCTGCTCTGAAGCAAACTCCATGCAAAACAATGCCCTCTCAGTGAACATCCTGGTGATCTCCGTCACCGACTCTGAACCCTGCTTCAGTTCTAGGAACTCTTGAGCCAACCTCTTTCTCTCTCTCTCTCAACCTGCGGAACATATCGAGTACTGAACATTTCCCGGAACTGATCCCATGAAACCACAGCCCGCTACGCATCAGAATAAGATCCCGAAGTCAACCTCCACCAATCCTTTGCCCCGAGCCTCAAAAGGTTCAGAGCACCCCTCACCCTCTGATCTGCAGGACATGAACACGTGAAGAAGCAACCCTCCACGTCTGAAAACCATCTCATAGCAACGATCGGATCCTAAACTCCATCGAAAGTAGGGGGCTTCGTATTGTTGAAATCCCGATACCGAAAGCCCCGACTTGATCCTCCCCCTGCCGCTGCCACAGCCATTACGGCTGCCGCAGCCGCTGTCTCTTTAAGAGCTCCACAAGACTCATCAAAATACTCAACCATGGCGGTCTTGATCGACTCAAACATCTCCGGAAACTCAGCCCGAAACATAGCAGCAACCTCATCAGGTAGGATCTCACGAATCCTGGCATCCAACTCATCCGTACTCATCTGACCAATGACTTCGGGTGGTACTGATCCATCCTGACCACCCACTCCTGATCCCGATCCCGAACCAGATCCTGCCTCGAAACGTCTTGCATCCACCATACTGAAATGAACCATAAGAACCTCAGATACCTCACATAACCGCTGAGAACTAACTTCTAACCAACAACCTAGGGTTGTGCCTTCCTTGACACATGTATGGGTCATGTGCTTTCAGTAGTACGGGCCCATACTACCTTCCACACCTACCCATATTTGTCTCAAGTATCACCACAATGCCCTAAGCACAAACATACATAGCAAGCACTCAATCCTCACCCCTAGACGAATACTGAATATCTCATATCAAGAAAACCCTAAGCTAGCAGGCATCACAAATCAGGCAATTCTATCATGCAATTCCCAAAGATCCCTAGCCTAGTACTAGCATGCTGTTATAACATACCACATAAACAAATAACTTGTATGGTATTTTAGGGTAACTTACTGGCTTCGGCTGATCGAACCATCTGCGTCCCCCTTTACTTATTTTGAAAAACATTTAAAAACTTATTGTTGAAAATCTCTCCTTGATTTGAGACTGGATTAACACGAATGTTCATCCAATTCACTCAAACCAAGGCTCTGATACCAACTTGTAACGACCAAAATTTTCAACCAATTAAAAACATTTTACTTCATTCAAAAACCATTAAGTTCACACATCTAGTTTTCAAAATAGTTTAAACATCAGAGTATCCCCCATAACCATATCACATAAATCATAAAACATGAGGAGCGGTACAATCACGCCTTCGCCTTGCCACGATCTCCTAAAGCACCTGAAACAATAAACCACAACTGTAATCCCGAAAGCTTAGTGAGTTCCCCCAAAGTACCCATACACACATAAACATACACATACAGTAAAAGAGCAACATACTACGGGTCCAAACAACCATCGGGTTGGAATACCCCTGGCCCTCAACTATCGGGTTGGAATGCCTACGTGCTACAAGCCCAATCATCCTACCGAGATGGGATACTCTCAACCCACAACCATCGGGTTGGAATGCCCATACACCTATACGAACAACAATAACAACTATGGGTCCAATCATCCCTCAAGATGGAATACCCTAGGCCCCTCAAGCATTGGGTTGGAATGCTAACATACTATGAGCCCAATCATCCTACCGGGATGGAATACTCCTGCCGTACAACCATCGGGTTGGAATGCCCGACTTCCTATACATACAATAACTACTACTACTATGGGTCCAAACATCCTTCGGGATGGAATACCCTAGGCCCCTCAACCATCGGGTTGGAATGCCAAACTACTATAAGTCCAATCATCCTATCTGGATGGAATACTCCTGGCCCACAACCATCGGGTCGGAATGACAATCTACACTAGCAAACATGCAAACATAACAGGCAACCACATAACACTCTACAGAACCAACATACTAGGGCCCTATCATCCTGCCAAGACGGAATACCCTCTACTACTGCTCAACATCCATATCCCGCAGGTAACCTCCTACCAGCGTACATAAGGCAAGACCAACTACAGGTCTATACTCATAACCGCTACCCAACTACCAGGGTGTTGATCCAACAAAACTAACCATCACTTAACTATCCATTCCTCTAGGATACTAAGCTAACAAGGCATATCCTCATATCATTATCCTATCTACCAGGATACTAGCAAGCATATCATCACATAAGCATAACAAGCTCTAAACAACAATTCAAAGGGCCGGCCTTGGTGCCTTAGACCCTTGAGTACAGTGAGGATAACTCACCTTGCAACTTCCGAAATCCTGCAGATCTCTGACCGCTGACTCACCGGAAATCCCAATTATCACATGAAAATCATCACATTAGAATCCACTCATTAAATCCATCTTCCTTGTATTGGGCCAAGTCCCAAAACCATGTCCTTATGCAAAGCCCAATATTGGCCCAATTTACTCAATTGGACCCACCTTTCTAATCGGGCCTAGATCCAAGGTCCATAATAATTATTGGGCCCAAATTACTCCATCTATACTGTTCAATCATGGCTCAAGCCCAACTAGCCCATAAACAGCCCAATACTTCACGGCCCAAAACTGAAAGTCTAACAGAGGGTGTATGTTAGGCGTACTCCTCTGGTACGCGGGGCGTACGCATGTCTGTACCAAAAATCCTTCCATTTTCTTAATGGCTTAAGCACTTAAGCCCATATGCTAGATCTAGTGACAAAAAGGGCCTAGGACTCATAAATTCTCAATCTTTATCCTTCTGGACGTCCATAAAGCTCTTAAGTCAAGGTGTTAACCCATTAACACCTTCCTACTTCATAAATGGAACAACCAAAGCCATTGGGACCTCATTTTTCTTACTCAAGACCTCTCCAATGGTCTGAAAGGACAGCTCATCTTAACCAAAATACATCATGCATCATAAGGGGGGGGGGGGGGGTTGGGACAAAAATGGTGTCAAAACTTCACCACACTTAGATCTACACAAAATAGATGTCAAGCAATAAGCTTTATACCTTTAGGAGCTCTTGAACCACCAGAAAACTTCAGATCTACATGCCGGCCTTCTTCCTCTACTCACTAGATGCAACACCTTCCTCTCAAAACACTCCAAATTCACTTCAAAAGCTCACACACTCAAGAAGTTGGCTAGGGTTTGGGGAAAACGACTCTAAACAGTGGAGGCTAGGGTTAGGGAGGGTTATGAGGTCTTAAAGTTGTCCACACCCAAAATATTAGGGTTTCTGGAAGATAGACGTACGTTGGGCGTACGTCAAGGGACTCCCGCGTTCATTTACTCCATTACGTTGGGCGCACATCCAACTTACGCTAGGCATACCCAGCCAAACATGTGCATGCATGCTTAGCATGCATGGGACCCCTTTTGCCAAACTTTCCCCCTTAGGGACCATTGATGCCAATATCTTTAATTTACAATATCTCCTCTATCCTAAGTCCGTTCCCGATGAACTTTATATCCACGTAAAGGTGGCGAGAAGCCCCAATTCTAGCAATACACCCCGGTCCAAAACCTTCTCGAATGAAACCCATTGCCCATAAAATACTGAAACGCCCTTACTCTTGATCTCAGGAATCCATAAGTAATTACTTTTAGAACGGGGCGTAAAGTTCAGAATTCACTTCTTCTTAGAATTCTAACTGAATATCATCATCATTTGTATTTGCATTCTCCCCCTCGATTGATGATACTTCCTCAGTTTTAGGCTCAGAATTCTCCCCCTAGACTTGACTTTCGGTTGGTATTGATGATGATGGAATCTCCCCCTGGAATGGTGAATCTTGCTTATTTGGAAAAGACGAACCCTCCCCCTGAATATGAGAACTATCTTTTGGAGGTTCGCTTGTGTCAGGCTGTTCAGTTGTTCATGGTTGTTCTTCTGCTATTTTCTTTGCAGCATCATCGATTATCTTCTTCAAGTTGTCTACCTTGTTGTCTGCAACTTCAGATTCAGAAAGAATAGCTCTCTCTCGTTCATCAAATAGTTGCATGTATTGCTCAAAGAGGTTTGAAATTGGTACCGTAACTTGACCAAATTTTGGAAATAGTTCATCCACAGAACCTTCGGTTGTTTTCAGTTTCTTGACGTAGTTATCATAGAAGGTGACATAATAGGTCTCTTCAATTTTCTTTGAACGCTTGTTCAGAACCCTATATGCTTTGGAGTTTAAAGAATAGCCCAGAAAAATTCCTTTGTCTGCTTTAACATCAAACTTGTTTTGGTGCTCCTTTGAATTGAAGATAAAGCATCTTGAACCGAACACATGGAAAAATTTACATTAGGCTTTCGATTGTTCAAGATCTCATAAGGAGTGATGGAGAAAAGTTTGTTGAGATAAGATATGTTCTGTGTGAAACAAGCATCAGCAATGGCATCAGCATAGAAATATAGAGGTAGAGAAGCGAAGCTAAGCATGGTTCAGGCTGCTTCACATAAAGATCGGTTTCGCCTTTCAACAATTCCATTCTGTTGTGGAGTATATGGAGCCGAGAAGTTGTGAGTTGTCCCCTTCTCTACAAGAAAATCTTCAAAGTCTTTGTTCTTGAACTCCAATCCATTGTCGCTTCTTATGTTTTGAACTACCTTCCATAGTTGAACTTCTATCTGCTTGATAAAGAGTTTAAGCTTCGGAGTGGCCACTGATTTCTACTTTAAAAAGAACACCCAAGTAAACTGAGAGAAGTCATCCACTATTACAAGTATATACTTGTTACCACCAATGCTCTCGATTGAAGAAGGACCACATAAATCAATATGAAGTAATTCAAGTGGTTCAATAATTTTTGTGTTGACTCGAGAAGGATGACTTTGTCGAATTTGCTTTCCCATTTCACACGCATCACACAAATGTTCTTTGTCAAACTTCAGAACAGGAAGACCTGGAACATGATCCCTAAGCACACCAGTTTGTTGATGTCTTTAAAATTGAGATGGGAGAGTCTTCAGTGCCAAAGCCAACTTTCGTTTGAGTGAGCTTTTGTTAGCAAGCAAACTGTTGGTTTCCCTCGTATAGGATTGAGATTCAGAGGGTACATCTCTCCTTTTCGCTTCGATTTAAGCAGAATATTGTTCGTCTTCTTTTCAATAATCTCTGAGCCATCGTCATCGAATGAAACTTTTAACCCGGTACCAACCACCAGTTGAGAAACACTTATAAGGTTGTGTTGTAAACCTTCAACGTACGCCACTTTTCGTATCGAGAAATCACCATTGATATCATACCATAACCTTTGATCATTCCAAAAGAATTATTACCATACTTCACACTTCCACCATTTGTAAGGGGCCGAAACTCCCTCATCTCTTCCCATCTTCCTGTCATGTGACGTGAGCAACTACTGTCTATGTACCATTCATCATCGAACTGCTCGTCACGTATAACCTGCAAAAATTAAGCAGATTTAGGAACCCAAAGTTTCTTGGGTCCTTGTGATCCTTTTACAAAACAGGGAATTTTAAGAGAAACATCAACTAAAAAGGTTCTTTTTATTAAGATTGTTTCATCTTTTCTTTTTATGGTGAAAACTTTGATTTTATCAGACTTGAGTACTTTAGCTTCAGTTTTTGAATTTGAGAATTTGACGTTGGCAGAATTTCGGCTCTCAAAATCGGGTTTAAACGACGTCTTCTTTTCGTTTTCTGGAAAGAGCTTTCCTTTTCCCTTTCGATCATTCTATGAGTGAGAGTGAGAATGAGAAAGATGGGACTTAGGAGCATAATTAAACTTTCGGTCATTACTCTTACTCGGTTGAGAGCAAAAACTACTTTCCCTTCGGTTCCTCTTATTGGTTGGTCTAGGATCGAAACCATCCTTTTGATTTCTCTCATCTTGAGGACTGAAACTTCTTTTTCGGTTGTCGTCCATCTGAGGACCGAAACTTCTCTTTTGATTGGCGTGCCTTTGTGGACCAAAACTCTGTTTTTGGTTGTTTTGATTTTGGGGACCGAAACTGTTATTTCGGTTGTTTTGATTATGTTAAGCGCGAGAAGCTGAGTTTGCTTTTGCTTCTTCCTTTGACTTAGAGGGCTTTTCATAACGAACGTAATTAGGGTTTTGAGAACGCCAAAACTATATCCTTTCAGTGAGATTCTTCTTGTATCTCAAATTTCGTTGATGCTTTCTTTCTAACACCTGTTTTGGATTTTTGTGGATGTTGGCCTTTTTCTTTGGTCTTTGAGCAAGAGTTTCGCTCTTTAGCGAAGAGGTTTCCCTTGACACCATGGCCGGTTCGCCTAAAGGAATTTTGGTACCGCTTGTGCTTGGCACATCAAAGCGTGTAGGATCATTAAGTAGTTCTGCCACATACCTATCTTTCACCCTCCATGATGTTTTCTTAGATATACCTTCTGTTTCATCAGCGTTATCAATCGGTGCTGACCAGAAAAACTCATCACATCCATCAGCATTATCTTCTGCTACTAACGTTGTCAGTTCGGCTGTCTGTTGCTGAGTAACTACTTTAACTGTATAAACTTGATTTGGAGTTGTTTGGACCTTATGATATACAATAGCCTTTTCCTTGAGGACTTTTGTCTTCTTTTCGGATAAACGAGCGAACTCAACAGAACTTTAAGAAATAAGATTTTTGTTGGTTTTGGGTTCACTCTTGACAAATTCGGAACAGTCCACCTCATCTTCTACAGATATTACACTCATATCATCATCCTCATTGAATTCAGAAGTGTTTTCAATATCAAGTTTATTTTCTGAACTCAACTTTGCATTCAAAGAGCCAATTTTCTGTACAGTTTCGGTTTTGATTTTTAATCTGTCATTTTCATCCAACAAATTCTTGAGCATGTCCTTATGGTCTTTTGACTTAACGATGGACTCAATTTTGTAAGCGGGATAAATATCATCAGAAGAAATAATGTTTTCACAGTTATATGCATCGGCATCGATTTCATCATCCTTTAACTCAAGGAAGGGTATAATCATACAATGTATCTTCTTCCCTATTTCACAATCAATATGCAATTGAGTAATGTTGGAATATAATTGCTTAGCAATCAAACAAAAAACATTTCGTTGTTTTAAAAGCTTTAAATTATCTCTTTGCAAATAAATTGTTTCATCCCTAGACCTAATCAACTCCTTCTCCTTCTGCTCAATCCATATACACCTCTCCTCACTCTTCGATGATACCCTGCTGATTTGATCAGTTAGGTTAGAGTTTGTGACGTGAGTTTGAGTTAAACTACCACTTATACTAGAAAATTTAGATTTTAATCCATTTAGTTCTTTTTCATAGTTTGTGATGGGGATTTGTAAGGAAACAAGAATGGATTGTACCTTCTTGATCAACGCATCGCATTCGTTGATCTGCTCACTGACAGGTTTCACTGCAAAACACCTGTCTTCTCGCTCTTTCGCTTTGTCTAGTCCCCTATCAGCGGTATATCCCCTCATTTGTGACACCCCAGAGGTTACCATCAGACACTTTCCTGCAACGTCCTCTTCTTTCACCAACAAAGCCCTGCCGTGTGTGGGCTTCCTCACTTCTTCATCTTCAGAATCTATGGACCAAACTTCAACACCACCGAACTCATCGTCATTAGTATTTTGCTGCAAAATAAGAGCATTCATAATGTTATTAGATACAACTTTCTTCTTCTTGATTTCCTCCAATCGTTGTGTGCGGTTCGCTTCCTTTTCATCATTGTCATTATTTTCTGACATCTTTCTCAATATACAATCTTTGGCGAAGTGATTTTTGCCTCCACAGCAGTGACAATTAATACCTAATTCACCACCAAGTTTTACTTCCATCTTTGGTTCTTCGGTATAAGAAACACCCTTCAGTCCTCATTTGCTTTCTCAGCACTATAGCTACCCTGCCAGTTTCGGTTCTTATTTGTTGGGAACCTTCTTCTGATGAACTTCTTGGGATTTGACACCATCAAGGCATAATCTTAACTTGTTAGATCATATTCAGAAAGATCTAAATCTTTTTCTTCTTCAACAACATTATTTCCTTTGGAGATTAGGGCCAAGGACCCCATGCTAGAAACCATGTTTGTTTCTTTAGTTACTGCACTCTCATGTGACTTTAATATTCTCACCAGTTTTGCTAGAGAATAAGCCTTGAACTGTTCATGTGCCTTCACAGTAGACACCACAGTCATCCATTCGGGTCTAAGGCCATTCATGAATGTGACCTTCTGTTCAATGACTTTCCTTTCAATCCCATGCAGTTCCTTCAACCTGTCCCATATTTCTTTCGTTGGTGTGCATGAACTTACTAACCGAAACGTGTCCGATGGTAAAGCAAACCTAATCATCCTTAAAGCTTTGATGTTGCACTGAAACTTTTCCTTCTCATCTTGGGGTATATCTTTCACATCGTTGATGAGTTGATTGTACTCCTTTTGAGTTTTAAAAATTCTTGAAGTGCTTGAGTGAGCAAATGGACCTACAGTAATCGCCTCCCATATCAAGTATCCATTGTCTTCTGAACCAATCACATAGGCTTCAAAGTGATGCATCCATACCTCATAATCTTGAGTGTACAATATGGGAATCCTTGTCGTCGATCCTATACTGTTGGAGATATTGATTGGATTTGACTAAGAATCATCCATGGACATGATGATGTTTGTTCAAAAACCTGCTTAAGATCAGACTTGTAAATAACGTTAGGGTAAGATTGAATGTTAAAGAACTACGTCAATAGCAAATGACGGTTCTAACAATATCAATCAAAGCGGAAAACCCTAAGATCTTCTTCAACAGAAGAGATGTGTATGGATTAAACAGTCTCCTGCTCTGACACCAGTTGATGAGTTGAAAACTCTTAGATCGATTAGATCTTCAATAGGTTAATCAATAAAAACAAACAAACACAATAAACACGAGATGGAATCAAAGTATTGCTTAATGATTCAAAAGTAGTCACGCCTCAGCAGAGCTCTATGAAGAACTACCACTGTAGAGGCGAGCTAGGGTTTGTAGTACAATGATGAGAATAATAATGAAAGTGTTGGTCGCAAAGGATGCATGGATGCACCTTAAATACTAAACCCTAATAAAATAAACACGGTTGGATAGGCCCAAACCAGTAATAAAACTAGGCTAAGGACCGAGCCCATGGACGCAACACTTCAGGACCCAACAGAAAGAACTCGACGAGTAGGATCGAGATTTCAGGGTTTATGGATCATGGAACTCGACGAGTTAACGGACCAACTCGGTGGTTTGAGTCAACCAGAATGTAAACTTTGACCAGAGTGTTGACCTTTGACTTGACCATTGACTAGAGTTGACCCTTAAAGGAGTTATGAATATAAAAGAGTAATTAAAAGAGTTGTTATGTGTAGGAGTTTAAGGAGAGTTGATCCCAGAGCCGAGGACAATTCAGCTACTTCACGACATTGAGGTGAGTTACCTTCAAGTAGAAGTGGGTCGAAGGCACCAATGCCTGCCCACTAGTAAGAGTCATAGTAGAGATGATTGTCTTTGTGATAATTATCTGGTATGTCACTATCTGTTATGGTTTATGTGCTAGTATGATATGATGTTATGTGATAGTGGTAGGAGGTGTAGGATAGACTCCAGTATTGGTCGATAGGGCCGAAAGGGTATGCCAGCACCCGGATAAGCTAGGAAGTATATGATTCTATGTTTATGCACTAGGATGATATATGGTAGAGTAAGGGGTAAAATAGTCCCCAGTACCGGAAGAAAGGACCACAAGGGTAGGTCAGCGCCTTGATATGCTTGGCTAGGTACCGGTCGACAGGACCGAAGGGGTAGGCCAGCTCCCTAATATGCTAGACAGTTACCGGTTGAAAGAGACTAAAGGGGTATTCCAGTACCCGAATATGTTAGACAGTATGTATGTTGTATGGTATGTGGTATGATGGGGGAACTCACTAAGCTTTAGCTTATGGTTTTTAGTTTTTGTTAGGTCCTTCTTATTCGAAGGGAAAGGAGCCGGTACAATAGCAGCGCATCACACACATGATTTCCGCATATGAGATTCTTGGGATTTGTACTCTAACATTGTTACTATGTTATGAAATGATTTTGAGACTTATTCTCTATGGCTTTTTATGAAATGAAATAACTTGAGGATGTTTTCAATGAATTGTTTTATAAATTGCTATATAAAAAATGTAATTTTTTGTTCGTATTTTTGGGATGTTACAAGTTGGTATCAGAGCCTTGATTTGAGGGATTCGGACACACCTTCGGGGTGTCTGGACTCAAAATGAGGGTTTGCAAGGTTTTTACAAGAAAATAGTTTTCTAAAAATTTAAAATAAAGAGTTTTGAGAAAGAACAAGGTGTGTGATGTGTGCAACCGGCCGAACTCAAGTAAGTTTTCCCCAAGATACCCATACATGTTTGTTATGTAACAGGATCTAGGAAGGATGCCTTATATCCCTATTATATGTATGAGAATTGCATGCTAGATTAGGGCTAAGGATCTAGGAAGATGCCTTATGTGTCTGCTATATGTGCTTATTGACGTTCATGCTAGAACTAATTGTTGGGTTTATTACAAACAATCCTATGTGTGCATGCAACCCTAGAGTTGGATCTATGTTATCACTATTAGTTATACAACATTATAAACACATAAAGAAACCTAGCATGCTTCTAGTAATTCCGAAAATGACAAAGAAGGATGAAATACATACCTCTTGTTGTTATATTGTAATAACAACTTGAATCTTGAATCTTCTTGTCTTTGAAAGTATGTATCACAAGTGTAGTACCTCTAATGGCTCACAAACACCAAGAGAAAATGGAGAGGCAAGAGAGATAGAGGGGAGGTATGAAATTCGGCTCTAGGAACCCTATGAATCAAGTCATGGACGAATTTCATATGCCAAGGGGTGTTTATATAGGTTTAAGGATTAGGGTTTTAGTCCTTATCCTTATCTGGTTGCTTGCCCACCAAGCAGCCCAAAGGATAACCCTAGAAACCTTATCATGGACGAATTCTAAGGCCTTATCCCCTTGAATTCGTCCACCCTATCCTATAGGGCATCCATTGCCCTACTTTGCAACTATCACATAATTACAGTTTAGCCCCCCTAGTTTAGTTAACTTCTTTTAATCACAAAATTAATTCTTAATTAATTCTTGACCAATGTTAACTAAATAAATATGATTTCTACTTTAATATATTATTCATATAATGTATTAATAAACCATAATAACCTATTTCTATATTATTTCTCCAGTCAAGTTGCTTTGGTGAAGGCAACCCAAAAGGACCATGCACAACCGGGTCAAGTACTTACCAAATATGGTTATAGGCTTAGACACTAATCCAACACTAATTAGTCATTAATATGATGGCCTGAACAGGATATGCTTGGTTTTCATACAAAATGCTTGAATTTTGCTTGCTTTGTGCTTTTAGGAGTTCTACTTATCTGTAACTAACTAGTAAACGAATATGTTTAGTTACATATTGCGAGGACTAAATAATTTCAGAAGGTTAGGTCTAGCCCTATTTTGTAGCTCTTGTTTGAGTCCAACCATTGTAGGGTAGGACCACTCATTCAAAGAATTATCTGGTCTTAGTAATGTGTAATGGTATTCACAAGCTAGTTAAGTAAAGGTAGCATGGATTTCTTATGCAACTGATGGCGGAGAGTATGTTAGAGAGTTAGCCTAGGGTAAGCCTAGGATGAGATTAGTACAACAAGAAGTAGTAGTAGAAGGGACATGGTGAACTTAAGGCAATCCTTGAGGAAAGTATGGATAGATGTGGAAGGTAGTATGGGCCCGTACTACTGAAAGCAGAGAATCCGTACTTAAGTGTGACAACCCGATATTTCGAGACAATGTAATGTAAAACCAATCAAATTTAGGTCAAAATATAACTTTCCTAAAATCTTATTTGGGTTAAATAAAGTAGTAGGAATCGTATCAAGGTTTTCGTACATATAAAGAACCCTAAAATCCGAGTTATAACGAAGAAGTTATGACCAACCGAAGATTCTCGGCAAAACCGGCATCACCGAATAAACGAAAAACGCGAAGTTTCAATACAATAGTTTTTAGCCTTAAGTATCTAAATGAAAGTTATAGATAACCTCAAACCGTAAAAAGAACGTCCAAATCTGACTTCGTATGAGAAAGTTATGATTTTTCCAAGATTCGGGTATAGCAGTAGACAGCTAAAAACTCGAAATAGAGCTCGAGATACTTTTGACCAAAACAACCTAAATGAGAATCTAAGGTCTCAACATTAGTAGCGCAACGATGAAAAGTCTGACGAAAACGGACATCGGATGAAGAAGTTATGGATTTTTAACGGAATTATCGCGTCCCGGCCCGTTAAAAATAAATAATTAAAAATAAAGTCAGAATTTGCCAATGAAGTCTAAACGAGAGTTGTAGATCATGTTTTTAGCTACGCGTGCATATAAAGAACATCGAAAACGGAGCTCGTACGCGAAAGTTATGGATTTTACAAGTTCGAGGTCCGAAATCCGAGGCTGTCAGGCTTGCCACGACGTGGCACGAGCTTGCCGCGACCCGGCAAGTGACTGAGGGCGTCCAATCAATGGAAGAGGATAAGTTTGACTCCCCACAACGTGTCCATCACTTGCCACGACGTGGCACACCCCAAAAATGCCCCTATGAATAGATTTCAAGGGCCCCGAGTTCCATTGCTCAGTTCCTTTCTTTCTCGTGCCGAAACTCTGCGTTTAAGCCCCCGAGACCCTCCCAAAGCCCCGGTTTTCACCTTCAAGTCCCGAAGGAAGGTTTTGTGTTCCCGAGATTCCCGAGATTTCCGAGAATCCCGAGAATTCCCGCGTTTTCAACTCTTCCTGTCGAAGTTCTGCTCGATTCTTCTCTCGACTGCTTCAAATCAACCACTTCAATCAAGTGAGTTCATACCCCTTAACTAATGTTTTAAACTACTTTTAAATGTTTTATGGGGGGATACAAGTAGAATCATGCTAGGATTATATCAATCACATGCGATTAATAAGTAGAATTACGCTAGTTATTACATCAATCACATGTGATTAATATACAGCATTCAAAAGATTTGGCTACTCATTAGCCATTTTACCAAATAGTTTCCTTCAAATGATTTTTATAAACATTTTATATGTTTTAAACTACTTATTACACTGTACATCTTACTCGGTACATTACCTTTCAAACTTATTTACAACTGTGTTTCAATCAAATGTTTCCTTATACTCAAAATTGTTTTCTCATACTTATGCCTTCAAATTGTTTTATAGATCGACGTCAAGTCGATCTTTTCTTAAAATAATATTTATGTTTCAAATGTCTTACAAAATTTATTTATGCTTTTATATTATAAATTGCATGCCTCTATATGTATAGTTATATAAGAAATGTTTAAAAGACTTAGGAAGGCTATCCACCCTATTTCCTTTTCGCGCCTTGAGATGTGGTCTGGTGGGATATTGGGTATTCGTCTGAAAGTCGTTTAAATATTAGTTATATATCATGTGTACATATATAGTCATAAAAGGTCTTTCCAGTTCATCCCATGCCCTTAGTTAGTAAGGGTATACCTCCATGACCATACGTACCAGTTAGACTGCTAGTAAACTACCATATGGGAAGTTTAGGAAGATACTAGAACCGTTACTAGAACGCGATATCATACAATGAGTCAGTTCATTCATGAGTCAATACTTTCTAGAACATTACATATACAACTATACTAGGAAGAGAACATATACAACTATAATAGAACGAGAAACATTACCCTTACATTAATACGTTAACAATTGTGATCCACTGTATCGGAGCATGCCTTAAATGTCATGGCCCGAGTTGTAGCCAGAATTCTCTTGGAGGGAGAGCGTTGAGTTTGCGTATAGATCTATACCGGATTGACAATCCTACACCTTGCTGCTAGCTACAGCCGGACCTGCAGGTCTGCGGGTGCCAAACGTCATTCAGTTATTACGACCGTTCTTTATGTCATTGTTATCAGTCGATAGTATGGTGCAATTATCACATTATACCTTAATATAAATCCATTTTAAGGTAGTTAGTACAGCAGTAGTTCCTATAATACAAAATTACAGTACTACAATGATTTATCCATTACATTTTTAGTGATAACCTCACTTCAACTTTAATGTACAAACTATATTTTGTTAAAATATAGTTACACTTGGGAAATTACACACTTTTACATCAAACGAGCATACAAAACAGTTAAGCCTTGGTAGAAGGCTACTTTAATAGAAAATATAGGTTTTTCGGAGAGATTCAAACTTTTTCAAATACTTACAATTCATATACACTTTCAAATTCTTCCAATACATAGACTTACAAATTCTTAAATACAAATTAAGACACTAAATTCTTATGATCTCACCGGCTTCAAAGCTGATACTCGCTTTCAAAATTACTTGTATCCTCAGGTCATCATAGACAGGTACCGATGCAAGGAGAAAGGAAGATGGAGCTTGTTCAAGACTTATCTTTCATTTTGATTTATGCTTTAGTGTTTATCAAAATTTGACAGAATACAATTGTATAATAATTATTTTATTAATCCAATGGATGATGTTGTTGCTTGTTTACTACTTTACATTGTTGATGATATTATACATGACGTCCTCCGCCCCAGAACGTTTCCGCTGTTCTCGGTTTTGGGGTGTGACTGATTGGTATCAGAGCATTGTTTATAGTGAATTGAGTATATCAACCCATAAAAGATATACTAACTATAAATACAATGGGATTAAAAATACTAGGATTTAGAGTTTATACTTTAAATAATAAAATATTTAAGTAAGTAGACGTGCCTGCGTTCATACTAAAATCAGTGTCAATAGGACAGTACAAAAGAATCACGATTGTTGGGCAACACAAGTGGACTTAGAGACAAATGGTCAAAACTGGGAAGATATAGCCTGATCACCTATATTATCCGAGGGTTGACTAGCACGTGCCTAAGTTTTAATTGGGTGGTTGCAACAATGCTAAAATCTTACCAACCCTACCACAATGAGAACAATAGAACATAACATTAAAAATTTAAAATACTATAGGAGTATTTGGTGTTACTATAAGTACTTTATACTTGAGAACTAAAGCGGGATCTTCATTATTTAGTTGATAGTTGCTAAGTGGATACACTGAGGCTATATGTAATTAGGATGGTATAGACTTAGAATCTGTGATAATTTTGCCTTGCCCCTATTATGTGTGAATTTGGAATTAAGGTCACTTATTCGAAGGTCTATCCTGTTTAGATTACACATAGCTGGTATGCACTTCACAAATAGCGATGTAACTAATGAAGGTTTTCTAAATAATTATCTAGATAGTTCGTCAAATAATTATCCTCTTACCCTAAATTCTCGCTTAGAAATCATAGCTGGACTCCATCCCCTCAGCAACCAGTATCTTCCGAACGAAGTCATAGCTGGTTGGCTTGAAGAAGAACCAGTGAATGATCATCCTATCCCCTTGGATGATCCCCATGATGAAGACTTTTCGTATGATGCTAACTCCGAACCAGAAGCTGAGAACCTACCTCGAGCAACTCCCGTTCCAACTCTTAACCCTCGTCCGACTTTTCATAGCCCGACCCCGAGTGAGTGGAATGCTTGGAAACAGGGAGCCAAGGACAAGATCAGTCTATGCCATTTGATGGCGACCGAAGCTTTTGCAACTTGAACAATGGGGGCTCAGCAGATAGAGTCTTGCTAATCTTGGTCCGCAGACTGTCCTGAAATGAGATTCAAGGCAGGACAGCCCTACATCAGATTGCAGAAGTAGTCGCCTATGCTAGGATGCATACCCTCCACACCATTCATCTAGAAGATGCTCACGAGAGATCAGAGAGAAACCATGAAACCCTACTGCAAGCACTGACTGCATCACGAGCCGAAGTCATAAGGCTTCGAGTACGCCAGATGGTGTACGAAAGACACCTACGTGACGTGGAACGTCAATTGGCTGAACTAAGCGTTCACCAGAGGGAGGACCGTCGCCAGTAGTAGACGCTTTACTTTATTTCCTTATAAGGAGGAATCGTATTTTTCTGTCTATGCCTGATGTGGCATTTTCTATGAAATTATCTTGTACCGTAAGTACTTTAGTTAGGTCTTTATGCTGTCAGGAACTATCTCCTGTGGATATGATGTAAGACCTTTACAAGGTCATTTTCCTGAACCTTTACATCGTAAATATCCAAGATATTGACAGTCGGCTAACTTTTGTGTCATTTGTTTCATTCAAGTACTCTTATCGTACTCTCATTGGAGTCTATCTGAAACCTGCTTTAGTTAAGTCATTGGACCATAGCAAGTTAGATACGGAGACATTTCCAAGTCTCTTTCAGTGGTTGGATTTTGTTATTCACCAACCCACGATACCTCAACTTGTACAACAAACGTCTTGAGACCATTCTACGAACTTACCTCTACTCATTACTAGGACTGCATCATAGGGATGTAGGTCAAACCTTCGCGAACATACTTTCATTCTGTACTAGGACTGCATCATAGGGATGTAGGTCAAACTTTCAAGAACATCGTCGTACTCTTTACATGAACAATCTAAGTACATCAGGGTCAACCAGAATCGCTCACAAAATCCTTACTTTTCGTGTTACAGAATCATGTCGTCATCCAGAAGCAATAAGTCGATCAGCGAAACCCCCACTTTTCCTATGGACGCCGCTACCTTTCAAACAACAGTTACAGCTGCCATGGTGGCTGCCGTAACCGCGGTCCTTGCACACCGTAGCGCTAACAGCACAGTCAATGCAACTGATGGGAACGAAGTTTCCAATCGTGGTATCCATCCAGGAAGTCGTCAAACAGTAACAGTCACAGGCTCGCAAAGCCGAAAAAACAGAAATCAAGAAACGAAAGCGTCAAGCCCGGAAGGAACGCAAGAGATCCCAAAAGCTGGCTATACAACAGCAGCAAGTGGAAACCCCTGCCATCCCAATACCGAGCAGGCCATACGAGGGAAAACTCCCGAAGTGTGATAAGTGTAGTTTCCATCATCATGGGGCTTGCCATGAGATGCAGTGTTGCAATTGCCTAAACATAGGGTACCATGCTCGTAACTGTGGAGCACCGGCGCGACCCATCACTCAAGTCCCTTTCATCGGGACTAAACCTGCACACAAGATTTGTTATAGCACCGAACGATTTAAGAAGCAGTTTTCAAAGTGGAGTAACGAGGAAGGCACTCGTGTCCACATAACATTGGCTAAACACCGCAATCCCGTCTCCAAGGCTTGTACTAGCCAATCATGCCACCAATGCGGTGAGGTAGGGCACTTCAAGAAAGATTGCCCGATAACAAAGAACTCTGGCGCAGATGGGAAAATTCTCAGGATCACAGTTGCAGGAGAGCCTACTCCGGAACCACGTTAAATGTAATTTGGGCGTTTCGTTGTAACAGACTTATAAACTATCTAGAACTAGTGCAACTAGAGTCTTACCTTTTGCGAGATCCTGTCTGTATAGGAATTCTCGTGCTGCGTATACTTGTCTTTTGTAGTATATCTTATTCGCAGCAATAGTCTTGTGGTAAATCTAAATACTGTAACTCTGTCCATGGTTGCACAGTTGTGTTTTGTCTGTAATCGTCTATGTTTAATTCTAATGTCTTTAAAGTTTCTGTATGATTCCGACATTATCATACAATCAGATTCAATTTGATCGACGCCAAAACAGCTTCATACGTACATCTCTTTCTTCTAGATCGTTTTTCCAGCGAAGCCGTCATATCAGAACACCGTAGTACTCATGCCAGGAGTACCACTTAGTTATTTTCTTTCTGAAGATATCCCCGAAGTACCACTCGGGCAGTACGTCAAGTTCAATCCAAGGATTTATACGATTGATCTATCACTGAGAAATGTATGCATAAGAGTGATATATAATCAAGGTTCTACAGGTTTAGAATTAATGATTCCACTTTAACTTCTTTTCCCAGATGGGATGTGAGGGTAAGGAAGAATCAGTTATTCGACTACCTTTTCAATCTTAATTATATACGCCTCGTATACACGAGATTGTGATCGTGAAGCCCTGTATAAATTCTAACATGGACTTCAGGACGGAGAACTGCCTAAGTATACGAGTAATCACATCGTCATGTGAACAAACTTAGAACCCACTACGACTCCCGAAAACAGATCGCCCTATAGTTTAAACACCCTCGGAGATACCAGAACAGTACAAACCACTTGACGAACTACACAGAAAGAGAATTAGAAGACTAGGCTTCTCACCCTAGAGAACCCCGGTCATATTCTCACGGATATCGACTGATTGCAACGTATGTGCCTCGGATATCGAGGACTCCGTCAAGATTTTCATAGAAATCGTTATCTCTGCCTCGAATAGACAAAATGGTTGAGCAAACGCAAGGAAAGAAACTACTTCTAGGAATGGATCTGGAATCCGAATATCACCAGTTCGAGTGTTAGGGGAGGATGTCCGGAAGACTATCTCCTGAACTCGATGCGGACACTTCGAGTTCGTAGTGATACCTTTCGGATAGGACCAATATGCCCATAGTGTTCATGAGCTAAATAAATAGAGTTACATCTTTTTTTACTGGGATCAGTCATCATTTCTCCATGTAATGAGTTACTTATCTACCCTCTTAGTAAGAAGAAAGCCCATGGTAACATTCCTACAGAGGAACTTTTAGCAAAGTTCTCTAGGCGCGAGTTTTGAAATTGAAGAGTCAAATTTCTAGGACACACTATTAGTAATGTGAGAAATTATGAGTACTATTTCAATTTGTCAAAACCGTTGAGCATTTATCGACACCAGAGACGCCGACAGTTTTTCACCAGATTCTAGGTCTTACCGACCTACCGCCTTAGTTCATTCAGAACTCCTCGCAAGCTACAGAAACTCATACGACTTTGACCCAGCAAGGGGTGACCTTTGACTGGAAAGTTACGCAAGAAAAGTAACCTTTGAGATTCCAAGTGAGTGACCAAGTTCTTTAGGATAACTCACTCTGGGAATGGCTTAATACGCTTCGTAAAGCGTGGAAAGCTAAATCCAAGTTAGACAGGACCTCCAAGATTCTTATCAGAATCGGTCCTGTGCCTCGCACAAACTAGACCTACTCCGCGAACTCAGTAACGTACTTTCTACTCTTCGCATCTCGATCGTGAAACCATGCCTTTCCGTTAGGACTCTTGCAAGTCCACTCGTCGAGATCCTCGCCTTCGTATTAGAACCGTAGTGACCCTCGACCGAGAGGTCAAGCGGACGAAGAAACGCCATCGCCAGTTAGTGAAGGTTCGTTGAAACGCCAACCGAGAACCCGTTATCACTTAGGTGCGCTAGAACCAATCGATTAGGAAGTTTCCTCCTCACGACTCGATCATTCGTGCATACTTCCTTGCTTAAATTCTAATTTCGGGATGAAATTCCTTCTAGCGGGGGGGGGATGATGTGACAACCCGATATTTCGAGACAATGTAATGTAAAACCAATCAAATTTAGGTCAAAATATAACTTTCCTAAAATCTTATTTGGGTTAAATAAAGTAGTAGGAATCGTATCAAGGTTTTCGTACATATAAAGAACCCTAAAATCCGAGTTATAACGAAGAAGTTATGACCAACCGAAGATTCTCGGCAAAACCGGCATCACCGAATAAACGAAAAACGCGAAGTTTCAATACAATAGTTTTTAGCCTTAAGTATCTACATGAAAGTTATAGATAACCTCAAACCGTGAGCATACATAAAAAGAACGTCCAAATCTGACTTCGTATGAGAAAGTTATGATTTTTCCAAGATTCGGGTATAGCAGTAGACAGCTAAAAACTCGAAATAGAGCTCGAGATACTTTTGACCAAAACAACCTAAATGAGAATCTAAGGTCTCAACATTAGTAGCGCAACGATGAAAAGTCTGACGAAAACGGACATCGGATGAAGAAGTTATGGATTTTTAACGGAATTATCGCGTCCCAGCCCGTTAAAAATAAATAATTAAAAATAAAGTCAGAATTTGCCAATGAAGTCTAAACGAGAGTTGTAGATCATGTTTTTAGCTACGCGTGCATATAAAGAACGTCGAAAACGGAGCTCGTACGCGAAAGTTATGGATTTTACAAGTTCGAGGTCCGAAATCCGAGGCTGTCAGGCTTGCCACGACGTGGCACGAGCTTGCCGCGACCCGGCAAGTGACTGAGGGCGTCCAATCAATGGAAGAGGATAAGTTTGACTCCCCACGACGTGGCCATCACTTGCCACGACGTGGCACACCCCAAAAATGCCCCTATAAATAGATTTCAAGGGCTACGAGTTCCATTGCTCAGTTCCTTTCTTTCTCGCGCCGAAACTCTGCGTTTAAGCCCCCGAGACCCTCCCAAAGCCCCGGTTTTCACCTTCAAGTCCCAAAGGAAGGTTTTGTGTTCCCGAGATTCCCGAGATTTCCGAGAATCCCGAGAATTCCCGCGTTTTCAACTCTTCCTGTCGAAGTTCTGCTCGATTCTTCTCTCGACTGCTTCAAATCAACCACTTCAATCAAGTGAGTTCATACCCCTTAACTAATGTTTTAAACTACTTTTAAATGTTTTATGGGGGGGATACAAGTAGAATCATGCTAGGATTATATCAATCACATGCGATTAATAAGTAGAATTACGCTAGTTATTACATCAATCACATGTGATTAATATACAGCATTCAAAAGATTTGGCTACTCATTAGCCATTTTACCAAATAGTTTCCTTCAAATGATTTTTATAAACATTTTATATGTTTTAAACTACTTATTACACTGTACATCTTACTCGGTACATTACCTTTCAAACTTATTTACAACTGTGTTTCAATCAAATGTTTCCTTATACTCAAAATTGTTTTATCATACTTATGCCTTCAAATTGTTTTATAGATCGACATCAAGTCGATCTTTTCTTAAAATAATATTTATGTTTCAAATGTCTTACAAAATTTATTTATGCTTTTATATTATAAATTGCATGCCTCTATATGTATAGTTATATAAGAAATGTTTAAAAGACTTAGGAAGGCTATCCACCCTATTTCCTTTTCGCGCCTTGAGATGTGGTCTGGTGGGATATTGGGTATTCGTCTGAAAGTCGTTTAAATATTAGTTATATATCATGTGTACATATATAGTCATAAAAGGTCTTTCCAGTTCATCCCATGCCCTTAGTTAGTAAGGGTATACCTCCATGACCATACGTACCAGTTAGACTGCTAGTAAACTACCATATGGGAAGTTTAGGAATATACTAGAACCGTTACTAGAACGCGATATCATACAATGAGTCAGTTCATTCATGAGTCAATACTTTCTAGAACATTACATATACAACTATACTAGGAAGAGAACATATACAACTATACTAGAACGAGAAACATTACCCTTACATTAATACGTTAACAATTGTGATCCACTGTATCGGAGCATGCCTTAAATGTCATGGCCCGAGTTGTAGCCAGAATTCTCTTGGAGGGAGAGCGTTGAGTTTGCGTATAGATCTATACTGGATTGACAATCCTACACCTTGCTGCTAGCTACAGCCGGACCTGCAGGTCTGCGGGTGCCAAACGTCATTCCGTTATTACGAACGTTCTTTATGTCATTGTTATCAGTCGATAGTATGGTGCAATTACCACATTATACCTTAATATAAATCCAGTTTAAGGTAGTTAGTACAGCAGTAGTTCCTATAATACAAAATTACAGTACTACAATGATTTATCCATTACATTTTTAGTGATAACCTCACTTCAACTTTAATGTACAAACTATATTTTGTTAAAATATAGTTACACTTGGGAAATTACACACTTTTACATCAAACGAGCATACAAAACAGTTAAGCCTTGGTAGAAGGCTACTTTAATAGAAAATATAGGTTTTTCTGAGAGATTCAAACTTTTTCAAATACTTACAATTCATATACACTTTCAATTTCTTACAATACATAGACTTACAAATTCTTAAATACAAATTAAGACACTAAATTCTTATGATCTCACCAGCTTCAAAGCTGATACTCGCTTTCAAAATTACTTGTATCCTCAGGTCATCATAGACAGGTACCGATGCAAGGAGAAAGGAAGATGGAGCTTGTTCAAGACTTATCGTTCATTTTGATTTATGCTTTAGTGTTTATCAAAATTTGACAGAATACAATTGTATAATAATTATTTTATTAATCCAATGGATGATGTTGTTGCTTGTTTACTACTTTACATTGTTGATGATATTATACATGACGTCCTCCGCCCCAGAACGTTTCCGCCGTTCTCGGTTTTGGGGTGTGACATCGAGTCAAAGAGGTTGAGATAGAACCAAGGAACTTATAGAGTGTGTGAAACCTCTCGAGGTTATGTATGATCAAGATGATTATGTGTTTTCTTTTAGAATGGTGGTGACACGTCACAGAGTTGGAGGTTTAGGGTCTGGGTCAGGATCAGGTTCAGGTTCAGGTTCGGGCACAGGTTTCGATCCGGTTGATAACGAACTATGCGAGTTCATCACGTCTGATGTGACATCCCCAGAATCACGACCAGAAAAGACCGATTTTCATTTATGCTTTTAAAATAATTTCCTAGTAAAATCCTTTTGATTTGAAAGAGTTGCGGAATTTGTTCCCAAAACAAAACATGATAAAATAATATTTATCAAAGCATTTCATCAAGAGATGCATCTTCATTATATAATCAAAACTAGGGATGTCATGTTCCGATACAGACCATAAAGCATAAACGATAACATTACAAGTCATTCAACAAATATATACATATACAGACTTGTAAATAAACAACTCAATGATTCATCCATCTTATGCCCTCGCGCCACTTCCTGTAATACAAATAAAACTGAGTGGGTCAGGCTTCGGAGCCTGGTGAGCATATAGGGTTTTCAACCCACAATAAATAAATTATATTTAATTTCACCAACCAATCACTATGCCGATTACCCATTCCCGTTATCCTCACTTTACGTCCCTAAAACAACATCTATCTCAAGGGACCTAATCTAGGATTTTCATCAGGACGGACATCACTATTAAGGGGTTTCCTCAACAATAGATATCCTAAAGGCAACCATGAGGGGGATAGAGTACACCGGTGAACACATCGTTCACAACACCTACAGGTTATGAACCTGCTAGCGTTCCACTAGACTGTCTAGAAAGAGTCTGTGGTCGTTATCCATACTCCGCTGAATAACTAGATCAACAACAACAACATCGAGGCCTCTCATATGTTTATTACACACCAACTATCTACCCATGTTCTACCCAACATATTAGTAGATAAAAATATATATATTTTTATACATAGTTTAAAACCTGTATAGCATTTTCATTCAATATATATTCCACATAACAGATGAGGCACAACCACATAACACGTATTTCATAGAAAACAAATCAAATCTATGAGATTTGAAGAGAGTGAATATACCTTCACACACATAACAACAAAACTATACACATAACACGTATTTCGTATAATATACTTCATAATTATGCGTTAGAAGAAAGTAACTACACACTCACACCTATGAACAACAATATACTTAATACACTCAAACCATACTTGTATTATTATCGTGTTTATGAAAGGTAGCATACACTCACACCTATAAACAACAATATACTTAATACACTCAAACCATACTTGTATTATTATCGTGTTTATGAAAGGTAGTATACACTCACACCTATAAACAACAATATACTTAATACACTCAAACCATAGTTGTATTATTATCGTGTTTATGAAAGGTAGTATACACTCAGTTGATCAGAAGATGATCGGACAGCACTACGACTTGCAGAAGTAGTAATCCTCAGCAGATCTGAAAGATCTCTAAAAAAATCGAACTTCTCGCGGGCAGAGGTTCGGCTCTGGAACCGCACTTCTCGGGATCTTCGGGATCTCGGGACTTGCTTCGGGTCTCGGGAATATTACCGGGGCTTCGGGGTACTTCTGGCACGCAAATCGAGGTAAAACGGGAGAGAGAAGAGAGAAAAATAGCAATTGAGTCGGCTGCCCTCGCATCCTATTTATACGAGGCTGGAGCCTCAGAGTACGCGGGGCGTACTGCAGTACACGGGGCGTACTGCCTCAGAATCGTCATTGCTTACGTATCCGAAGAACTCGAGTGCGAGGCGTGTCATGCTTCGCTGTATGTGGGGCGTACGCTAGTACGCTGGGCGTACTTCGGATGAGTCCGATGACTCCTCTTCGGATAATGTCAGATTTAATAATTAAATTTAATTATTAATTCTTTAATAAACTTCAAAAATTCATATCTTCTTCATACGAGCTCCGTTTTTGACGTTCTTTATATCCACGCGTAGGTGAGACTGCGCTCTACAACTTTCGTTTAGACTCCATTGGCTAATTTTGAATTTATTTTTATTATTTATTTTTAATAGGCCGGGACAGAAAAACTTCGTTATAAATTCATAACTTCTTCGTTTGACGTCCGTTCTCGCCTAACTTTTCATCGCTTCGATACCAACAACGAGATCTTCGATTCTCGTTTAGCTTGCTTCGGCTAAAAACCGCTCGATCTTAAATCGAATATTTCGGGCTGCATACCGCTAAGTCGAAACTTCAGAAAATCATAACTTCCTCATACGAAGTCAGATTTGGGTGTTCTATATATATTCGGAAACCTCGTTTCAACTACTACAACATTATCCAAAGATATTAAGTTTATTTTATACTTAAATTTTGACGCTTATTTTTATTCTTAATTAATCAAACCACATAATTAAGCAATTAAGCACAAAACACATAATACTCAAATAATACACTCTTATTATTTCAAAACGGGTTGCAAAGGTTAACCTAGACTATTACATTGCTAAAAATGGCAAGCCCGGAAACACAGGCGTTACAATTCTCTCCACCTTAGAATGATTCCGTCCCCGGAATCACACATCAACAACACAAATGCGGATAGCGACCCATCATGTCACTCTCCGTCTCGTAGGTGAGATTCGGCCCATTCGTGTGTTTCCATCGGACAAGCACTAACTCGACCATCTTGCGTCGCAACTTCTTAGTCTTTCGGTCAACAATTGCCTCTGGTTCTTCAATCAACCTTTTGTTCTCATCGATTCTCAACTCCGAAAGTGGAATCATGTCGGGAACTTCTCCCGTGAACTTCCTCAAATAACACTCATGAAAAGTGTTATGAATTCCATTCAGTTCTTCTGGTAGTTCGAGCTTGTAAGCTTGGTTCCCAATCCTCTGAAGAACTTTAAACGGTCCAATAAACCATGGACTTAATTTTCCCCTTTTACCAAATCTTATAAGTCCCTTCCACGGCGAGACTTTAAGCAAAACCGAATTTCCAACCTCAAAAGTCATCGGTCTTCGCTTTTTGTCAGCATAGCTCTTTTGACGATCCTGAGCTGCTAATATTCTTTCCCTAATTATTTTCAACTTTTCAGCAGTTTGATGAACCATCTCCGGTCCAATAAACTGCTTTTCCCCATCCTCAAGCCAACAAGACGGCGTACGACACTTTTGTCCATACAAAGCTTGGTAAGGTGCCATCTTAATGCTCGAGTGGAAACTATTATTGTAGGAAAATTCTACCAAAGGTAAATGTTCATCCCAGTTACCTAGGAATTCCAGAGTACATGCTCTTAGCATATCTTCAAGTGTTTGTATCGTTCATTCGCTCTGACCATCAGTCTGCGGATGGTAAGCTGTACTTAAACACAACTTGGTACCCATTTCCTCTTGTAGACTTTTCCAAAACCTCGAGGTGAAATGGCTATCACGATCCGATGCAATCGTTAACGGAACACCGTGAAGCCTCACAATTTCCTTCACGTAAGAATTTACAAGCTTCTCCATAGACCATTTCTCCTTGGCTGCTATGAAATGCGCACTCTTAGTGAATCGATCAACGACCACCCAAATCATGTTGTGACCATTCTTTGTTCTGGGCAGTTTAGTGACAAAATCCATAGCAATGTCTTCCCACTTACCCATAGGCACAGGCAATGGTTCTAAACTCCCGTATGGTTTCTGATGTTGTGTCTTTACTCTCGCACAAGTCACACACTTAGCCACATACTTTGCAACATCAAGCTTCATCGTCGGCCACCAGTAGTAGGGTTTCAGGTCCCTATACATTTTAGTGCTACCGGGATGAATCGAGTACATGGTCTTGTGAGCTTCTTCCATCAGAAGATCTCTGATTCTTCCTATCTTAGGTATCCAAATCCGATCTTGGAACACCTTCAGTCCATGACTGTTTACACCGAATACCAACGTTTTGCCCAAACGTTCCTCCTTTCGGTCATTCTTTTCAGAAGCTTCCTCTTGAGCTTTCTTTATAATTTCCACAATGGTCGAGACAACTTCAATTCTCAACGCTCTTGGCCTTTTCCTTTCAAGATTGACTTTCCGACTGAGAGCATCAACAACAACATTAGCCTTACCGGGGTGGTAAAGTATCTCGCAGTCGTAGTCCTTAAGTAATTCTAGCCAGCGTCGTTGTCTCATATTCAATTCCTTCTGATTAAAGAGATATTGAAGACTCTTATGATCAGTGAAAAGTTTGCACTTCGTGCCATAGAGGTAATGCCTCCATATTTTCAGAGCGAAAACTACCGTTGCCAACTCCAAATCATGAGTCGGGTAATTCTTTTCATGCTCCTTCAGCTGTCGAGACGCGTATGCTATCACCTTTTCTCTTTGGGTCAAAACACAACCCAATCCAACCCCAGACGCATCGCTATAGACAACGAAGTCTTAAACTCCATCGGGTAGAGAAAGTATCGGTGCCTCGCATAGCTTCTTCTTTAGCTTCTCGAATGCTTCTTTATGCTTATCATTCCAAGCATAAGTAGCTCCTTTGTGGGTCAAAGCTGTTAATGGAGTAGCAATCGAAGAAAAACCTTGGATAAACCTTCGGTAATATCCGGCTAATCCTAAAAATCTTTGAATCTCCGTGGGACTTTTCGGTTGTTCCCACTTCATCACGGCTTCAATCTTTGCTGGATCAACCATTATACCTTCTTGGTTGACCATGTGACCCAAGAATTGGACTTCACGAATCCAAAAATCATATTTGGAGAACTTAGCATACAACTTCTCCTTCTTCAAGACTTCTAACACTTCTCGCAAGTGTCTGCCATGCTCCTCTTGGCTTTTCGAATAAATCAGAATGTTATCTATGAACACTATCACAGATTTATCTAGGAATGGATTACAAACCCTATTCATTAAATCCTTGAATGCTGCTGGAGCATTGGTTAGTCCAAACGACATGACCAAAAACTCGTAGTGTCCATATCGTGTTCTGAATGCAGTCTTCTCTATATCCTGCTCTGTTACTTTCAGCTGATGATATCCTGACCTTAGGTCGATCTTTGAAAAATAACTTGAACCTTGTAGTTGATCGAACAAGTCATCAATCCTCAGCAATGGATATCTATTCTTTATCGTTGCCTTATTCAGCTCTCGGTAATCAATTCACATTCTCATACTTCCATCTTTCTTCTTCACGAATAACACCGGAGCTCCCCAAGGTGATGAACTAGGTCTAATGAAACCTTTGTCCAATAACTCCTGAAGTTGCATCATTAGCTCCTTAATCTCCGTCGGTGCTAATCGATAAGGTGCTTTTGCAATTGGCGTTGTTCCTGGCAACAAGTCAATACGGAATTCCACTTGTCGATCAGGCGGTAATCCAGGAAGATCTTTGGGAAATACTTCCGGATAATCACACACAACTGGAATACTCTGCATCACCTTCTTTTCCTTCTTAGCATCAATCACGAATGCTAAATATGATGTACATCCCTTGGTCAAACACTTTCTGGCTTTCATTAGGGAAATGATTCTAGAATTCACTCTGCGTTTGTCCCCATACACCATAAACGAATCTTTCCCAGGCGGGTTTACTTTAACTAACTTCTTCTTGCATAAAATTTCGGCATCATTGGCGCTAAGCCAATCCATTCCCAACACGATGTCGAAACCATTTAGTTCGATAGGCAATAATTCCTCGTGGAACTTATTCCCATTCAGATCAATTAAGGTGTTTTTCATACGATGGCTAACAGGTACAAACTTGCCCCTAGCAACTTCGACTAATAAGGCATTATCTAGTCTAACAACAGGCAAAGCTAGTTTTCTACCAAATTCATGCGATAAAAAGGAGTAGTTGGCTCCAGAATCAAATAAAATTTGGGCAGGAAATGTGTTTACGAGAAAGGTACCTGAAGCGACATCAACTTCATCTTTAGCAGCTTCCAGTGTTATCTGGAATGCTCTCGCCTTTGGCTTTGGCGGAATGTTGGGTCTAGCTGCCTCCTTCTTCTTTGGGCAGTCCCTTGATAGGTGTCCCTCCTCACCACAACCATAACAAACTTTCTTAGTGAGGGTACATTCATTGGCATAGTGACCTGGCTTTCCACACTTGTAGCATGTGGCCACTACCTCACATTTACCATGATGCTTCTTCTTACATTTGTTGCACCATTTCGCTTCGCCTCCACCTCCCCTCGAACCAGACTTCGAGAACTTGTTTTTCTTGTTGGACCCTGAAGTTCCATCGAACTTCCTCTTTTCACCAACATCTATCCTTTCCAGACCCTTTTCCTTCTGCTGGGCCTCCACATTCTTAGCTGCACGAACAGCCGTTTTCAGAGTAGTTGCCATTTTGACTGTCGGGCCAAAGTCGGCAGGCAGTCCATTAGCAAACCTCTCAATCTTGGAGAGTTCCGTTGGCACTAGCTACGGAAATAACTTCATTTTCTTGGTGAATGCAGTAGCATAGTCATCTATGCTCATCCTCCCCTTCTTCAAGTTTTGGAACTCATTGTTCAGATCAATCAAATCTATCTCTGAACAATACTGCACCCTTAGTTGTTCCAAGAACTCCTCCCATGTCATTTTCAGGGCTTCCCCTCATGGCATAGTATTTGCCAACAACTTCCACCAACTCAATACTCCAGTCTTCAGTTGTCTAACTGCAAAGACAGTCTTCTGTTTGTTGCTACAGTCACAACTTTCAAATACCATCTCCATTTCGGAGATCCAATCCATTATCTCAACAGGCTTTGGGCTCCCAGAAAGACTTGGCGGCTTGGCACCCAAGAAGTTCTTGTACATTCGCCCATCCTTGTTGTTTCTCCTTTCCGGATCGTTCCTTCGTTCTCCTTGAGTCCCAACTTGACTCATAATGCGACTATTGTTCCCTTCCTCCGATTGCTCGGGAATCAATTCGCGTTCCTCAATAGGTATGATAGGTTCGTCCCTATTATCATGCAACATCTGTCGCATCTCATCCCTTTGTTTGACTAACATAGCCCGAATCATGGATTGCACCCCAGCCATTGTTATTGGTTCTGGTGCTGCTGCTACAACAGGTATTTGCTCAATCACTGGCGGTTGATTCCTGTTTTCATCCGCGTTTCCAACGCCACTCCTTGTTCTCACCATTTTTTGATCTACACACCGAATAAGGTGAAATTAGATCCTCATTCACGATAGATTTCAAATCATCCTTATTACTCCGAAACGTTTACATGCTAGTTCTAATAACGTAGGCATACGCTTAGAATCCTACACACATAAGGTTTCCAAATCCGGTCGGCAACAGACCGTAGATTCGAACAATTAATATCATATATGGAAACATATAACATTTAGCACATAAAAGCATTTTAGGCAACTTTCCTAAAATAAACTAGTGCTCGTGACTAAAATCCAACAGACACACACCTCACAATCTCCACTTAGCATTCTAAGTTTAAGTCTAGAAATCCTACAAATTCCTAGTTCGCTTAAACTAATGCTCTGATACCAATTGTGACATCCCCAGAATCATGGCCAGAAAAGACCGATTTTCATTTATGCTTTTAAAATAATTTCAGAGTAAATCCTTTTGATTTGAAAGAGTTGAAGAATTTGTTCCCAAAACAAAACATGATAAAATAATATTTATCAAAGCATTTCATCAAGAGATGTATTTTCATTATATAATCAAAACTCGGGATGTCATGTTCCGATACAGACCATAAAGCATAAACGATAACATTACAAGTCATTCAACAAATATATACATATACAGACTTGTAAACAAACAACTCAATGATTCATCCATCTTATGCCCTCGCGCCACTTCCTGTAATACAAATAAAACTGAGTGGGTCAGGCTTCAGAGCCTGGTGAGCATATAGGGTTTTCAACCCACAATAAATAAATTATATTTAATTTCACCAACCAATCACTATTCCGATTACCCATTCCCGTTATCCTCACTTTACGTCCCTAAAACAACATCTATCTCAAGGGACCTAATCTAGGATTTTCATCAGGACGGACATCACTATTAAGGGGTTTCCTCAACAATAGATATCCTAAAGGCAACCATGAGGGGGATAGAGTACACCGGTGAACACATCGTTCACAACACCTACAGGTTATGAACCTGCTAGCGTTCCACTAGACTGTCTAGAAAGAGTCTGTGGTCGTTATCCATACTCCGCTGAATAACTAGATCAACAACAACAACAACATCGAGGCCTCTCATATGTTTATTACACACCAACTATCTACCCATGTTCTACCCAACATATTAGTAGATAAAAATATATATATTTTTATACATAGTTTAAAACCTGTATAGCATTTTCATTCAATATATATTCCACATAACAGATGAGGCACAACCACATAACACGTATTTCATAGAAAACAAATCAAATCTATGAGATTTGAAGAGAGTGAATATACCTTCACACACATAACAACAAAACTATACACATAACACGTATTTCGTATAATATACTTCATAATTATGCGTTAGAAGAAAGTAACTACACACTCACACCTATGAACAACAATATACTTAATACACTCAAACCATACTTGTATTATTATCGTGTTTATGAAAGGTAGCATACACTCACACCTATAAACAACAATATACTTAATACACTCAAACCATACTTGTATTATTATCGTGTTTATGAAAGGTAGTATACACTCACACCTATAAACAACAATATACTTAATACACTCAAACCATACTTGTATTATTATCATGTTTATGAAAGGTAGTATACACTCACTTGATCAGAAGATGATCGGACAGCACTACGACTTGCAGAAGTAGTAATCCTCAGCAGATTTGGAAGATCTCTAGAAAAATCGAACTTCTCGCGGGCAGAGCTTCGGCTCGGGAACCGCACTTCTCGGGATCTTCGGGATCTCGGGACTTGCTTCGGGTCTCGGGAATATTACCGGGGCTTCGGGGTACTTCTGGCATGCAAATCGAGGTAGAACGGGAGAGTGAAGAGAGAGAAAATAGCAATTGATTCGGCTGCCCTCACATCCTATTTATAGGAGGCTGGAGCCTTGGAGTACGCGGGGCGTACTGCAGTACGCTGGGCGTACTGCCTCAGAATCGTCATTGCTTACGTATCCGAAGAACTCGAGTGCGAGGTGTGTCATGCTTCGCTGTACACGGGGCGTACTTCGGATGAGTCCAATGACTCCTCTTCGGATAATGCCGGATTTAATAATTAAATTTAATTATTAATTCTTTAATAAACTTCGAAAATTCATATCTTCTTCATACAAACTCCGTTTTCGTCGTTCTTTATATCCACGCGTAGGTGAGACTACGCTCTACAACTTTCGTTTAGACTTCATCGGCTAATTTTGACTTTATTTTTATTATTTAATTTTAATAGGCCAAGACAGAAAAACTTCGTTATAAATTCATAACTTCTTCGTTTGACGTCCGTTCTCGCCTAACTTTTCATCGCTTCGATACCAACAACGAGATCTTCGATTCTCGTTTAGTTTGCTTCGGCTAAAAACCGCTCGATTTTAAATCGAGTATTTCGGGCTGCATACCGCTAAGTCGAAACTTCAGAAAATCATTACTTCCTCATACGAAGTCAGATTTTGGCGTTCTATATATATTCGGAAACCTCGTTTCAACTACTACAACATTATCCAAAGATATTAAGTTTATTTTACACTTAAACTTTGACGCTTATTTTTATTCTTAATTAATCAAACCACATAATTAAGCAATTAAGCACAAAACACATAATACTCAAATAATACACTCTTATTATTTCAAAACGGGTTGCAAAGGTTAACCTAGACTATGACATTGCTAAAAATGGCAAGCCCGAAAACACAGGCGTTACATCTGAGAGTACGAGAGGCATCCTTGAGGCGACCCCGGTGATTTTTAGGTCGATCAAGGAAGGGATCATCGAGTTGATGGAGGATCATCTCAGGGCGTTCAGGAGTGACATGGCATCTGGCCAGTCAGGGACACGCACACTCTCCTTAGAGGATTTCAGGGGATGTGGTGTGCCAGACTTCTACAGGGTGAGGGACCCCATTGTTTCCAGGAGGTGGATTTCAGACATTGAGTATGCACAATTGACCAGCTTCTGCCCTGAGGGGTCGAAGGTCCGGTATGCTGCATGTTGTTTGAGAGACCGAGCTCGAGATTGGTGGGAGGCGGTCAGTGATTCTTTGGGAGCCCTAGCCATTGAGGCTATGACCTGGTCGGACTTTGTGACCAGTTTTAGGGATGAGTTTGTGCCAGCTGTGGAGATTCAGCAGCTGGACAGAGAGTTCCTTGACATGAGACAGACGACTGAGTCGGTAGTGGAGATTACCGCCAAGTTTAGGGAGAGGGCCTTACTAGTACCTCAGTACTTGGGGAACGAGGAGATGAGGAAGACTCGGTACTATGATATATTGAGAGCTGACATCTGTAAACATGTCTGCTACTCAACATGCCCGACTATGGATGGCATGATAGCCAGGGCGAGAGAGAGAGAGAGAGAGGGAGATTGATATTGAGCACATCCGGAAGAGGAAGGCGGAGGTTGGGCAGGTTATTGGGGTTTCGTGGAAGAAACCCAAGGGATCCGACACTAGGTCGAAGGGCCAACAGGGCCGGAGCCACTATGGGAAATGCGACAACACTCATGAGGGACTTTGTAGACTGGGATCATCGGGCTGCTATAAGTGCGCAAGCGTGGGCACTTTGGTAGGCATTGTGCTACCCCTTACCCCACCCTTCAAAGGCCAACTGCCCGAGGTTGAAATCAGGAGTGCCAGTGGTGGTGCTAGCTCCAGCGACCTGGCGTATCAGAGGTGGCCAACTGGGCAACAGGGAAACACGGATGCTCCTGTGGTGAGGAGTCGAGCCTTCCAGCTGACTTCCGAGGAGGCGCGTGCCGCACCAGATGTGGTGATGAGTATGTTTTCTTCTCCCTAACTCTTATTATATTTCATTTATGATATTTATGTGTTATGTTTATGTGTTTTGTTTAGGATCGTTCCATGTGAACGTCATTCTGGTGTAGGTGTTATTTGACTCGGGGGCTACCCAATCATTTGTCTCTCTTGCTCTTAGCAAGAGGTTTTCTGAGTCTTCGGGCATGTTGGATTGCCCTTTAGAGGTTGAGATTGTTGACGGTCGATCTGTCCGGGTATAAGAGGTTTTCAGGGATTGTGTGTTGAGGTTGTATGACGAGCGTTACCTCGTGGATTTGGGTCCCCTTCCGTTGTGTGGGAACAAGGTTATCATTGGCATGGATTGGATGAGCCCTAATGGAGCAGTGATCGACTTTGCGCAGTATTTGGTACGTGTCAGGACCCCAAGTGGGGGAGAGCTAGTGATTCAGGGCGAGAGGCCGCAGAGTGGACCATCTATGAGCTCGGCAGCGAGGGCTAGGCGCTACCTTCAGCAGGGTTGCACAAGGTATGTCGCCTACATTATGGATACCCGTGAGCCGGGTAAGGCGACTGTGAGTGATGTGCCAGTGGTGTGAGAGTACCCGGATGTATTTCTAGAGGAGCTACCTGGGATACCTCCGGATAGGCAAGTGGAGTTCAGGATCGACCTAGTCCCTGGTGCGGCTCCGATAGCCAAGGCACCATATCAGTTGGCTCCTCCTAAGATGCACGTGTTGTCTGCACAGCTGCAGGAGCTGTTACACAAGGGATTCATTAGGCCAATCAGTTCGCATTAGGGAGCCCCAATCCTGTTTGTGAAGAAGAAGGAAGGGTCGCATCGGATGTGTATAGACTACTTGGAGCTGAATAAGGTAACGGTGAAGAACCGTTACCCACTCCCGAGGATTGATGATCTCTTCGACCAGCTACAGGGGGTATCTTGGTTTTCCAAGATAGATTTGCATTCAGGCTACCATCAGATGAGGGTCATAGACGAGGATGTACATAAGACTGCTTTTCGGACTCGCTATGGCCATTACGAGTTCGTGGTCATCCCCTTTGGTGTCACCAATGCCCCTGTCGCGTTCATGGACCTCATGAACCGGGTATGCAAACTGATGCTAGATTGGTCTATGATAGTCTTTATCGATGACATCTTGGTTTACTCCAAGACACAGGAGCAGCATGAGGAGCACTTGCGAGAGGTGTTGGATACACTGAGGAGGGAGAGCTTGTACGCCAAGTTCTCCAAGTGCAAGTTCTGGTTGCGCGATGTGCAGTTTCCGGGGCACCTTGTCAACCAGAACGGTATTTTGGTCGACCCAACCAAGGTAGAGGCCGTGATGAGATGGGAGGTTCCGAAGTCTCCATCTGAGATTCGGAGTTTCCTTGGGTTAGCAGGCTATTACCGAAGATTCATTCAGGACTTCTCCAAGATAGCAGTACCCATGACCCGGCTAAAAAATAAGGTTATTGTCTTTTGCTAGGGGCCTGAGCAGCAGGCAGCGTTCGAGACGCTGAGATGGAGGTTGTACGATGCGCCTATTTTAGCCATGCCAGAGGGCGTGGAGGATTTTGTAGTATACTGTGATGCGTCCATCTCAGGTTTGAGCGTGGTATTGATGCAGATGGGGCATGTCATCTCTTACACCTCGAGGCAGCTGAAGCCTCACGAGGTGAACTACCAAACACATGATTTGGAGTTGGGGGTGGTTGTTTTCACCCTCAAGATTTGGTGGCATTACCTTTATGGGGTCCGTTGTACCATATACACAAACCACAAGAGCTTGAGGTACCTCATGGACCAGCCAAATCTGAAGATGAGGCAGTGTCGGTGGCTAGATGTGGTGAATGATTACGACTGTGAGATCTTCTACCACTCGGGGAAGGCCAACGTTGCGGCCGATGCGCTTAGCCGCAAGATAGCCCCGATCAGAGACATTTGCTTGAGGATGATGGTGGTGACTCCACTTTTGGAGCGGATCTGATAGGCGCAAGTTGAGGGTATGAAGGAGGAGCGTCGGAAGTGTGAGCAGATCATAGGCCAGGTGGCCTCGGTTGATTATGACAGTCGTGGGATGCTGACCCTGCATGGGAGAGTCTGGGTTCTATACTGGGGCAGAGTGCAACAGATTTTGATGGATGAATCCCACAAGTCTAGATTTTCCATCCATCCCGGGGCGACGAAGATGTACAGAGATCTTTGCCCTGATTATTGGTGGCCCTGCATGAAGCGGGATGTAGCCTGGTACGTCGAGAGATGCCTGGCCTACAGGAAGGTCAAGGCGGAGCACCAGAGACATCACGACAAGACGCAACCATTGGATATCCCTATATGGAAGTGGGAGTACATTACTATGGATTTCATCACGAAGCTTCCAAGGACCGCACGGGGAGTGGATTCGATTTGGGTCATCGTGGATCGATTGACCAAGAGTGCCCATTTTATTCCGATCCAGGAGAGCATCTCGGCCGAGAAGCTTGCTGACATCTACATCAGAGAGGTAGTAGCTCGACATAGAGTGCCAGTTTTTGTGATTTCAAATAGATATGTACGGTTCACTTCTAAATTCTGGAAGAAGTTTCACGACGATTTGGGTACTCTTCTGCACTTTTGCACGACTTTTCACCCGCAGACGGATGGCCAGAGCGAGCGGACCATCCAGATTCTAGAGGATATTTTGCGGGCGTGCGTCCTACACTTCGATGGTAGCTGGGAAACCTACATTCCCTTGGCAGATTTTCCTACAATAATAGCTACCACACAAGTATCAACCATCCTCCCTTTGAGATATTATACGGGAGGAAGTGCAGAACCTCGATATGTTGGGGTGAGGTTGGAGAGAGGGTCATGGGGAGTACCAAAGTGGTACTTATAGCAGGTCAAGAGCAGGCTTCATACTGCTTAGAGTCGGCAAAAGAGCTACGCCAACAAATGCCGTTCGGACCTGGACTTCCAGGTCGGGATATGGTTCTCCTGAAGGTGTCACCTTGGAAAGGTGACATCCGGTTCAGGAAGCGGGGCAAGTTGGGCCCATGTATATTGGTCGCTTCAGGGTTGCAACTCGGGTGGCCAACGTGTTGTATAGGCTAGATCTGCCAGCCGAGCATAGTCAGATCCACAAACAACTTTCATGTCTCCCAGCCGCACAAGTGCCTGGTAGTTGACTTTGCGGTGGTACCTCTAGAGGATATTCAGGTGGACGACAACCTAAACTACACCGAGCGGCCAATAGCCATCCTCGACAGGGAGAAAAATGATCTGAGGCACAAGAAGTTTGAGTTAGTGAAGGTGCAATGGGAACACCGCAAGGGCTCATAATGGACTTGGGAGTCGGAGAATGAGATGAGGAAGCACTACCCCGAGCTATTTCCATATGCAGCAGACTTAGAGGATGGAGTCTAAAATAAGTGGGGGAGATTTGTAACGCCCAGATGCTAATATGTATTTTTTATTAAAACATTCATTTTTGCAAATGGACTTGACGAGTCGGAGGCACCAGACTCGTTGAGTAGGTATGAATGCTTGGACACGAGAATTGAAGCCTACTCGACGAGTCAAGAGCCTCAACTCGACGAGTAGGGTTGCCAAGTGAAACCCTAATTTTCAAGGCTTGCACCCTATTTAAATACTTTAAATGGCCTCAACTTCAGTCTCGATCACCTCCAAACCTAAGTCACGAAACCCTAGCCCATTTTGAGTGTTCTTGAGCCATTGTTGTGTGTTTTTGGAGATTTTGAAGCTTGAGAAGGAAGACGAAGCTTGGTGGGTTCTAGAGGAAGCAAGTAGATCTAGAGTTGCATTTCTAACTCATTTGAGATATAAAGTCTATACCTTGACTATTCATTTACTAGATCTCTTCATGGGGTAGTTTAGCGCCTTTTGGAGTGTATTATGGAGCCATTCATGGATGCAAGCATGTTTTGGGGTAAGAACTTTAGATCCAAAGTCTTTGAGGGACTCCATGGCATAAAGGTGCCAACAAACATGTTTATGTCCATGGGAGTCTAATGCATCATATGAACCACTTTTTAGGGCTTTTTCCCATGCATGATCGTAAAGTTTGTACCTTTACGTGTTATATAGACCCTAGGAGCCCAGATCTATGTTTTTTATGCATTATGCCCGACTAGAAACGACTGAATAGATTTAGACTTTGGGGGACTCGACGAGTCGTTCATACGACTCAGAGATTTGGGTCGTGGTCCCCCAACCTTTTATGTTACTGAGCAAACTTGTTGAGTCTAGAAGATGACTCACTAAGCTTTGTTCTTACGGTTTTTAATTATTGTTTCAGATCCTTCTTCTTCGAAGAGAAAGGAGCCAATATGGTAGCAACGCATCACACACACGATTTCTGCATATGAGATTCTTGGGATTTGTACTCTGACATTGTTACTATGTTATGACATGATTTTCAGACTTACGATCTATGGCTTTTTCGGAAATGAAATAACTTGAGGATGTTTGCTATAAATTTGTTTTATAAATTGCTATATCAAAAATGAAATTTTTTTTCGTATTTTTGGTATGTTACAACAATGGCTCAGATTGCACCACATCACCCACTTCACTGCAACACCCTTCCAACTTCTAAGCCTCGTAACTTTCTCATACGAGCTCCATTTTCGACATTCTTTATATCCATTCGTAGGTATTGACAAGCTCTACAACTCTCCTTTTGACTCCATCAGCTAATTCTCGACCGATTTTAAATTTAACAGTATAGGAAGATTACACTGTTTAACCACCGTGTAAAATTCATAACTTCTACATATGGACTCCATTTTCAACTGTCTTTTTGTCGTTGAAATCCTATTAATGAGATCTTAAATTCTCATTTAGGTTGTCTCGGCTAAAAATCGCTCAATCTAAAATTCGAACTCCGGGCTACACACTGTTATGTCTTAGAAAATTCATAACTTGCTCATTCGAATTCAGATTTAGGCATTCTTTTTTTGCACACTCTTAGTTTAACGTATACTACGACTTTCTATTAGATCGCCAAGGCTAAAATCACTTTATCGTAAACTCACTTTTTACGTCACACAGCGTCGTGCCCGTTTTGTCGCGAAACTTCGATAGGTCATAACTTCTTCGTAAACTCACTTTTCATCCATCCTTAACTCAGAAAGTGGAATTCTGTTGGGAACTTCTCCCGTGAACTTCCTCAAACAACACACATGGAAAATGTTATGAATACCATCTAGTTCTTCTGGCAATTCCAGTTTGTAGGCTTGGTTCCCAATCCTCTGAAGAACTTTGAATGGTCCAATAAACCTTAGACTCAACTTTCATCTTCTGACAAACTCTTTTTCTCAGAGCCTTCTGCCACTCCGGTGGGTGTTTGGGAGGATTTAGAGAGTGAGTAGAGAGAAAAAGAATGGGTTTAAGGTGTGAAAAATGAAGGAACTCGCGGGTGGTATTTATAGGCTGAAAAAGCGATGAACTCGTCGAGTTTCTGGCCCAACTCGCTGACTCGTTGAGTTTCTGGTACAACTCATCGAGTTGGTGCCACGTTTCGTCATCTGGTGGGGAGAAAGTAATGGCTCGGATTGTGTCACGTCACCCACTTCGCTGCAACAACCTTCCGACTTCTTAACCCCGTAACTTTGGCACACGAGCACCGTTTTCGACGTTCTTTATATCCACGAGTAAGTATTGACAAGATCTACAACTCTCCTTTTGATACCCTCGGCTAATTCTCGATTGATTTTAAATGTAACAGCATGGGAAGATTACGTTGTTTAACGACCGTGTAAAATTTATAACTTCTACATATCGACTCCGTTCTTAACTGCCTTTTTGTCGTTGAACTCCTATTAATATTCAATTCTCATTTAGGTTGTGTCGGCTAAAAATCGTTTGATCTAAAATTCGAACTCTGGGTTGCACACTATTATGCCAAATCTTAGAAAATCCATAACTTCCTCATACGAATTCAGATTTGGACATTCTTTTTATGCACACTCTCGGTTTAACGTACACTATGACTTTCATTTAGATCGCTAAGGCTAAAAAGCACTTTATCGTAAACTCACTTTTTACATCGCATAACGTTGTGCCCGTTTTGTCGCGAAACTTCAACAGGTCATAACTTATTCGTTACAACTCGGATTTCGGCGTTCTTTATATCTATAGAATCCTTGTAACGACCACTACAACTTTCTTCATAGATATCAGGTTTATCTATATTTTTATTTTTTTGGCGCTTATTTTGATTCTTAATTTTATGTATCTTATAAATAAGAATAATGCACATAAAATCACATAATCCACATAATATTCAAGTAATTCCTCTTTATTACTTCAAAATAAGTTACATTTGTTGACCCTAACTATTACATCATCATATCAATGCTTAGCCTTGAAACACGGGCGTTACACGTTGGTAATGGGACTATGTGTTGTGAGATGACTAGTAGGCGGGAGTAAGTTGTATGATTGTAGTTTGCCTGTATTTATGTGTCTGCTTGATCCTTGTTTGCTTACATCTCGACATGTGGTGGTGGTGGGTTGAGGTGGTCCTGCTTTGTGATGTAGGCCAACATACCTTGTACGGGCCGACTGTAAGGCGAAGGCACGGAGGCGCGGGAGGAGTGGTTGGGTTGACGCAGTAGGCCAACAAACCCTGGTATTTCGAACTGGTTAGACTGAAGGCCAAAGAGCGGCAATTATGTGTGATTGTATATTTATTGTATGGAGTATTTTGTGGGAAACTCCCTAAGCTTTATGGTTACCTAGTTGTTTGTGGTTTCAGGTATGATCGATGATTGTGGGAAGGCAAAGGCGGGGCTGTACACTCTCATCAACAACGTTGAAGATTCCGCGTTTTCTATAATACTCTATTTTTAATAAATGTAATTTGGAATAAATGACTTTCTTAAATAATGGATTGATAAATTGGGAAGTTTTTATCATAATAAAAATGAAAATTTTTGGTTATAAAAATGGGACGTTACATTTATTAATTATAAAAACGAAAATTTTTTGTCTTAATTTTTGGGACGTTACATGAGTTATTTCACTACACTATCTATTACAATACATGTACATGTATGTTAGGATAAAGAACTAATATAGTAGAACTGATATATGTAACATCCCGAGTCCCATACATATTATTTAACTAATTTGATTCATTTTGGCAGGGAAACTCGACGAGTTGAGTGTAATGGCCGCGGGATTTTAGAGTCTACTCGACGAGTCGGAGGGCCTGGACTCGACGAGTAGGAGTTGGGTGAGAAAACCCTAATTTTCAGGGTTTGTGTCCTATTTAAAGTACCTTAAGCCCTCATTTCCGCCTGCCTTATCATCCTAACCCTGTGTGAGAAACCCTAATCGCGTGTATCCATTTGTGTGAGAGAGAAAGAGAGAGAGAGGAGCAAACTTTGGGTGTTTTAGTGCACATTTGGAAGAAAAGTGAAGAGCATCAAGCATTAGAATGAGAAGATGCTTGTAGATCATGTATTTCTTTGTGTTAGCTTCAGTTTGGAGGCAAAAAGCTACCACCTTGAGTATTTCTTTTGATAGATCTCCTTTTAGGGAGTTTTAGGGCTTTCCCCCCTTCTCTTGTGGTTCTTGAGTTGTTGGAGCTTGTCATGGAGTTGAGACTCCAGATCTGGACAAAAAGAGGTCCCATGAGCCCAAAGATCCAAGCGTTATCAAGCTTTGGGCAAGTCTCCATGCATGAAACCCTTAATGGAGCTTGTTTTGGCATTTTGAGCCCTAGATGTCATGCATGAACGTAAAGCTTGCAGCTTTACATGAAAAGTGAGCCTTAGAAGGTTAGATCCAGATTATGAAACGTTATTTCTAACTAAAGACACCTGAATGAGGAATTGGTCTGAACGGACTCGACAAGTCGGTGAACTGACTCGACGAGTCGATTAGGCGCAACGAGTCTGAACATGTTGTAACTTGACGAGTTGATGAGACAACTCGACAAGTTGAGTTGGGCTTTCATGATATTTCTGAGAAAACGGAGGAACTCGACGAGTCGCATAGATGTACTCGAAGAGTTTAGTTAACTTGGACTGTTAACTAGAGCGTTGACTTTCATTGACTTTTAGGGTTTGGTTAACTGTGAACTTTAGAGACCATGGAAGGGTATAATGGTCTTTTCACCCTTTTTGAGATTCAGTGGGGGAGTTAGCTTAACATAGCAAGTGGTTATTACAATTTTCTTATTAGAGATAATTATATTATGTGGGTGGAGTCTATACTGTTCGTGGGGTGGTAGGTCTACTTGCTTACTTCCAAGGTGAGTCTTCTCACTATACTTACCTGAGTGGTAGTACTGTGTGACCGGAGGGTCTTATTGAGTTATCGACCGGAGAGTCTTATGTGCTTATACTAAGTTATGTGATATTATGCATTTTGTCTTTGTGATATGTGTTATATTATTCTGTGTTTTACTGAGATAGGACCGGAGGGTCCAAACCGAGTTGTGAGACCGGAGGCTCTTCACTGAGACACGTGACCGGAAGGTCCACACCGAGCCGTGAGACCGAAGGGTCCTCACCGAGACACATAACCGGAGGGTCCATGCCGAGTTATAGGCATGAGAGGCTTATTATTTGTGTATGTGATATTTTGGGGAACTCACTAAGCTTTGTGCATACCTTGTTGTGTGATATGTGTTTAGGTACTTCTCAGGATCGTGGGAAGACACCGGCTTAATTGTACACACCTGTTGGAGATTATGTTTTTAAGGATTTTGGGATATTACTAAACATTTGTTGACTTGTGTTTTGACAATTTAAACATTTGCAGTTTTAAGAAATGTGATAATGGGATTATGTGATTTTAAAAATGAAAAAGTTATTTGAAAATTTTCGGTGTTACAATAGAATAGTTTTGTTTGAGTTTGCTTGAATAGGATTGGAGTATTTAGATGTTATTAAAAGGTTTTTGCTAATTTTGGTCTTAATAAAACAACAATTTGTTAACAGCTCAGAGTATTTAATAATTTGTTTGATTTAGAGTTGATTTTTTTTGTTTATTAGAGTAGGCTCTGTGCCTTTCTCCAACGAGTTACATGTTGAAAGTATTACTTATATGTTAAACAAATCTATTTGTTGCAATCCAACCTTCCTCCATCCATTGCATATCTTAAGAAGGAAGTTTTTAAAATTGTGGGGTTATATATGCAAACTAAATGACTTAAAAAAAGATTGAAAGGTTAATTATAATTGATATTTTTGCTTCAAAGAATATACCAAGACATCATTTTATGTTATTTTAGCAAGATTTGGTTTGTATTTATATGAAATTTTTACATAAAGAATTTTTTTTTACCTTTTTTATTATTTTGCTTGTATATGGGTTCGGAAGAAATATGAAGGCATTGTTAAGTTTTTTTACCCAAGACAAAAAAAACATATGGACAAGTCCCACTGATAATTTGGAGGAGACGTGATTATCTATGCGATTTTTATAGGGATAGAGTGTAAGATTTAAACTTGTTATTTGTTGTGGAATGAATTAAATAAATGGTGACTTCTGAGGTAATGTGATTCAAATTTGCATGATTCTTTTCTTTTCTTGGAAGCTATCAAACAAGTACAAAGTCATTCTTCATAATCATTAAAGAAATTTTTTTAGAGTGAGGTTGGAAGCTTCCAAGCAAGTACAAAGTCATTCTTCATGATCATTAAAGATATTTGTTGAGAATGAGGCTTGAACCCACACCATTTTAGAACCTTAAACCATTAAATTAAACTAACTCGACCACCTCAACTTCTGATTATATGGTTAAACTGCAATAATATCATAATTGTATTTTTTGTAGGTGAACACCAAAAAAAATTATTAATACAAAAATATCAAGTACTTGCATAGGATCCCTCGAGACACACTCTATAGGTCCCTACCTACGGTACTCGAAGTCGGGATATCAAAGCTAAAATATTTTCAGCTTTTCAGCTTTATTTAATAATCTGTGAAATTGTTAAAAGATACATATCTTATTAGTTTGAAGTCGGATTGACATGATATATTTTTCACCATGTAGTTTAGAGTTTTTACTTAAGTTTTGTATGTAATTTCTTTATTTTTGGTTTCATGTTGAATAAGTTATTGTCCCTAGATGTCAGGGTATCAAAACTAAAAGTTTTTCGCTACTGCTTCAACAACTTGTATCATACACAACAAATGTTGTACCGGTCCAAAAACAAAAACTAAGACCAGAATCTGAACCAATATCAACACTTGTATATTTCACTAGGTCCGTTTCATGGTCCACATAATTCTCTAAACCGATTAGGTCTAAATGTTCATCCCTACCACACACGCACACACGCATGTCTTGTCATTAAGGTCCCGTTTGATATGAGTCTGACCTTACTGGGTCAGACGTTTTTGGCTGAGACGCTCAGCAAAAGTTGTTTGCTGATCTTATTTTGGGCATCTGACTCCGTAAGAACCATCTGATTCGATCAGCTACAAAAAGAAGCTGACTGGAAAAATAGACGCAGTTTACCCTTGCCCCCTTACGCATTGATATCTCCTTCAATCGATTGATATGTTCCTTCCATCAACAATGATCATCTTCCTATTTAACGATGCTTCAATAAATTTCATGAAATTGATGTTTCTAGTTCTCCATCGACCACTACCGGTCGTCTTCCTCTTTAATTCATTGTTTGGATTCGATTTATAAATCGATTTCATGAAATTGTGATTAAGCACAGGGCTTCCAACCAGGTGATTATCTTTTCCTGTTTGCTCTATTTTTTATGAGATTGCAACTTGTTGTTCCTTTTTTGGTTTTGCTGTGAATTGTGTTGTTCCTTTTTGATTTTGCTATAAATTGTTGTTCCTTTTGGATTTTGCTGTGAGTTTTTCGATTTTGTATTTGGCTAAGATTTTTTTGGTTGTTGTTGTTGTGCTCGTTGCTAATGATGTTATGTAGTTTTTTTACCTAACTGAATGGTCCAAGTGGTGCTGCTGTTCTTTTTAAAACAAGTTGGATGGCAAGATAGTTGTCAAGAACTGAAAGGAAAGTCTTTGAAATTATGTTTTATGAATCTGCTACATGTTTTTTAATCAATATGTGAAGCCATTAAGAAGAATTTTATTGTGTGTCTTTTCCTGTGTTGGAGTTTAAACTTGGAGCAATCACTATGCACTTATTATATGTTTCTGTGTGTTTTCCTTTTGTGGGGTTTGAACTTGGTGTAATTATTGCTAATATGTTTCAACACTGTTAGATTATTTAGAAAAAAAAAGTTGTGCATAATTGATTATATTTTTTAAATTTTGAACAAGTTTCTATCTCTTTTTTGCAGAAATCTTGAATTTTGTTATGGGTTTGTCATTGTCACCATTTTCATCCATCTGGGAAGAAATCTTGCATCATAGTTTCATAATCTTGCCTTATGAACTTGATATTGGATTACAAACTGATGGCTTCTAAAAATCTGAATCCAATTTGAAATATCTACATCAAGAGAAAATTGTTCAATCAATGGTCTTGGATGGCTAATCGGTGTATTGTTGATTTGTTTTGCTTTTTATGGCATTTAATGAGCAGGGGTATTTTGGATACAAAAATATTATATGTATGTTTGTTCTAATTGTTGAATCAATTTTGTGCTTAAACATGTATGTTTTTATAGTTCTTCAACAATTTTATCCATCACTGTATAAAGACCAATAGGGTAAAATGGTCATTTTTCATCGGTCAGGGTATTCAGTCAGATGTACAATCAAACAACATGATTTCTTATTAAATCGGGATTACTAACCCAGGCAGATGTTTCCCAGTCAACACTTTCTGAGTCATAAACTATCAAACGGGCCCTAAGTTTTTTTTTTTTTTACCAATAAGCTATGTCATCTTCTCCATGCTCCACACTCCATGGGCAATGGCTTAAGATATCATTTCAAGTAAATATCATATATTATACAAAATTGTTATATCAGTCTTTGATTAGAAATTAATTAGAAGAAGGGCAAAAGAAAAAGATGCGTTTTTATTTGTTATTCCTGTACTTAATCAAATATTTTTTAAAAATGCAATTGTAGAAAGCATACGACATTATGCGAAACTAAAAAGAAAAGGCTACACAATTGAAGGAAAGGTATATCTATTTTGCAAGAAAACTTTCACAAAATTTGGTACCATTCAAACCTCAAAATGCAAACCATCTTCGGACAAATGTTCGCATATTTATTCAACAAGATCGAGTCTTTGAATTGCAATTCAACAAAGTGTTTCGAACTCAATCTTGACATCCTAAAGCTAATCGAAGATGGAAGCCAAGGGAATAACTACACCTGCAGCTCGAGTTTATCAAGATTTCGAACCTTCAATGGAGTGGGTGCCCGAAGATGATTCCGATACTCTTCTCGTATATCTCCCTGGTACGTTTTCTTTATATTTCCTTTGGTTTTTTTTTTTTTTTGATGTTTTGTTTCAAATTCTTGGAAATATTTGCAGGTTTTGCTAAGGAACAATTGAGGGTTCAACTCCGATCAAGGAATTTGATCATTAGCGGTGAACGAAAGCTCCAGCAAGACACATGGAGCCGATTTCGTGTAGAGTTTCCAGTTTCTGCAAACTGCGATCTCAACAAAATCAGTGCAAAATTCGAAGGAAACATTCTGTTCGTTAGGCAACCCAAATTGATCACTCCAGAACCAAAACCAGTTGAAGAAACGCCGCCGGTAGTTGCAGCGGCGCCGTTGCCGACGCCTCAAAAGCCTGTTGCTGTACCACATGTGGGTCAGAAAATTACCGACGAAAAACCCACCCCAGCAACACAAACAAATACGGAGAACAGTTTGAGGAAAGATCAAGAGGTTCCTAAGATGGGAGTAGAGGAATCGAGCAAAAAACCCGAAGAGAAATCTTCTGAACCAAAGAAAGCGAAAGGTGTTCGTGAGAATGCCTCGGAGAAGAAACCAAGTGATTCAGACAGGAAGAAGAAGACGAAGGTGGCGTTGGGTGAACTCGATAAAACGACTAAAACTGCAATAGAAAACTATAAACGGGCTGTTGGTGTGTTTGCTACGAAGCTAAAAACGTCAAGGAATGCTGTGAATACGATTGTGATTCTACTTGTTGGTCTTGTGATTGGTGTCTATGTCTCGGGTTCAATCAAATCTTGGACAAAACCTTGAATACTACGGGTAAAGATTGGTCCCATGTAATAAACTAATGAAATCTTATTTGTTGTGTATTTACAAGTGATCTGTAATTAATAAATTATAATACATGTCTAGTAACACATTAATTTGTTACCATAACGGGTCTTTAATGTTTTCAATGCTAATTATTATGGCTAGTACAATAAAAAAGAAATTTATGTAGGGTTAGGTGTATATGACTTAACAACTATTATAAAACAAATATAGTTTAGTTCAATCTAGTCAAATACTATGTAACAAACAATATTTTAAACTACATTTACACATTAGGTTTTATGTGAATTTATTTGAATGAAAATATATAGTGATCAGTATATATGTAATCAAGAATAAACATTTGTAGGGATTAGGCATGTAAACTGCTTTGGAACTGTGCCGAATCGGACCGCAACCAAAAAACCGTAAACCGGATTAGCCATAAACTAAGAACCAAAAAGCGGACCGAATACCACTAATCCGCTAATCGGTTCCGGTTCGGTTCTACTAAGAAGTATGCTTTTTAAGAAGATGTTCGGAATCGTGACAAATCTGAGACAGACTGGAATCGAAAAACTAAAAACCAAACGAACTATAAACTAAGAATAAAAAACATGACCAAATACCAATAATCACTTCTAACCGATTTCAATTCCGTTTAAAAATCTCACATCCAATTGGAGTGAAACATTAAACACATAAATAACCATTTGTTTATTAAAATAAATAAATAAACCTTTTCTTTCTTTATTTATTTTTCTTTTCTTTTGACTTTGGTAAACTTTGGTTATGTAACAAGACCAAGCGCGCCATATGGCAAAAAGAACTTCGTTTTCCGTTCTCCACTTAGTTATGGGAGGCAACTAACTTTTGTACAATTGTACATTTGTACTCTCACTCCACCACTAAATTATATACGAGTCCCTAATTTACAAGATTAATACTAATTGACCCCCTTTAACACTTTTAAGCAACACATTAACCCTTAATTACTGCTTTTAATCATGATTTACAAAAAAGAAAAAAAAAGATGCATTTGTACACGCATCCTCGTTTCTCTGAGGTGTTGTTCTCATATTGGGCTCAAAAGATAATGAGAAGAAGATTTTAAATGTCAAAGGGCCTTTATGGATGAATGAAAACTCAAGGGGTCTAAATGTATTTACCTAAAATTTTACACAGAAACCCATACACTTTACACAAATTCTTCTTTTATCATCCGTTTTGTAGTTGGTCTTGATTCATCTCCCATAACTTTTCATTGTGAAATCGTTTAAAATGCAATCAATGGAGCTGTCAATGATCTCACAATCGGCCCCACTTCTTTCCTTTTCTCCTTACCTTCTTTTGACTTCCTTCTTCCCCCATTTATAATCCCTCTTTACATTTGAATCACACCGGTGACTACCTGCCGGCGATGATGGTGGCTTGCTAGTCCCGTTGTCAATTGGCTTTGCAGTTGCTGATGAAATTCAAGTGATTTCACTTTGTTGTACAGGTATCTAGTTTAACCTCTAATTCGTCGTTCTCTTTGTGTTTGTTTTTGAATTTTTTAGCTGAATTTATACGATTTCAAGAATTCGATTGCGTTTTTTTGTGGGTAATGAATCAACTTGCGTTTGATTTTATGGGTAATGGAGAAACGAACTAACTACTGTGTTTTTACAGAAAAAAAGGGGGAAAAAGAATGGATGGCGTTGATCGGTTCCGGCGACGGAGGACACTCCAAGAGCGGCTAGGAGTAGGACTAGTTTGTTGTGGGTCCACTTGGGACATCGAACCCTCCACCATGGGCGTCAGAGACGGCGACGACGATGACGAAGACGACGAGGCCAGCGTCGGCGATGATCCAGTTGACCTACCAAATCAGCTAACAGATGAAATTCAAACCCCACCGGAGTCGAATTCAAATCCTGACTGCGTTCTACCGTCGCCACGTATGAGTCTCGCCGACGTGTTGGAAGCCGAACGGCAGTCTCGACCTACCACCGTGGCAGCTGATGGTGGCGACTCGTTGACTTCTGGCAACGATAACGACGTTAGGCTGACAACAACCATACCGGTGACGCCGGCGAGGGTGTCGTTGATGAGATTACTTGAGGAAACGGACGATCACGATGAAAAGGAAGGAGGGGGGATGGATCCTGTGTGTTGCGTGTGTATGAGAAGGAAGAAGGGTGCAGCATTCATACCGTGTGGACACACATTCTGTAGGGTGTGTTCGAGGGAGTTATGGTTGAATCGAGGTTCGTGTCCACTTTGTAACCGTTCGATTCTCGAAATCCTTGACATATATTAAACTCAAATTTCAATATTATGCTCGGATATTATCGATGGTTTGTATCATATTCATGGTTTATTACAAAATTGGTGGATATAACACTAATACGAATTTCTAAAGGTCCTCTACGAAATAATCAAAATGATACAAAATGTATCGTTTTGTCATTTTGCAGTGGTCCTACGAAATAAGAAATTTCAGGTTAATGTTATTGGCCAAAAATGCTGTTAGAATGTTAGGAATGGTAATTGTTTTCATTGACTAACGTCTAACTAAACACCAATCGAGTATTTATAGAATAACTTAACAATATAACTATAAGAAGACACAACGGTAACAAAAATAATTGAATCATATAACTTTATGTATCTTGAATGTATATCCACCCTCCCTTTAAGTTGGATACTTACGTCACGTCTACCCAATTTATCATATGTAGAAATTGAAAAAAAAAATTGAAAATGTTCAACCTAAGAGCTTTGGTAAAAATATTTGATGGTTGATACTCGGAACAAAAGCACACGGTTTACTTCTCCACTACTATCACATTCACGAACAAAATAACAATATATTTTCACATGTTTGGTATACTTGTGGTGTACCCGGTTAACCCAGATATGTCGTGCAGCTTTGTTGTCGCACATTAACAACTTTGCTTTCACTTGTATGGCATCTAAATCCTAGTGAAGTCATCACAACCACAATATTTCACATACAATACTTGTCATCACCCTATACTTTAGTTCTGTCGGGGAACAAGACATAATGTTTTGTTTCTTCATCGATCTTCCAACAAATTTGTTACCCACCGAAGTTGATTATGTATCATATATAAGAGCATTTAGTGGACAACAGGGGTGGAACACAACCCTTACTATAAGGTGGGCCGAAACCAAAACCCCAAAACAAAATTATATACGTAAGTCTGAAATAAAGTTATAACATATAAAAACTTTATACTTTTTGTACATAAATCGGTCTCTTAATGTTATCAACTAGGTTTGATCTAATTCTTTTAGCCCATTTTCTTTTTGAAAATCATCCTTATTTTTTGTGATTTTCTTTTACCCAAAAATATGTTATTAATAATTATTTATTTATGTCTCATAAAACTTATAGCTAGAAAACAAAACATTAAAACAAAGTACATATACAAATATGAAGAATAATAAAAACATTGCATTACGTAAAAAGTAAAAATCTATAGTTAGTATCTAAAGAAAAGTCCAAAGCAATATAGAAAAGAAATCTAGCATAGAAAGACTCAAGAGACCACAATTATTACAGGATACCCTAATTCCCTAAAGGTCTTTAACAAGAAAAGAAACGAGACCAAGAAAAAAGGGAAAACCTGGTGTGGAGGTGAACCGGATCCCGTAGGTTCTCAGGCAAACGGAGTGGCTGAGATCATAAGCAGGACATGATTCAACGATTAATGAAGATGTTGAGACTGGAGAAAACCCACAGGAAAGGATATGAAGTGAGAAGCTTGGCGCCAACATATGATGTCGAGGATTAAGGTTTTCAGTTTTTATTAAAGTTATTAAATAGCTAATAATTGAAACTTTTTATTTTTGGTAGTTGCGTTTTCCTACAAATTAGGAATTATACGTATTTTGAAAAATTCTAGTTTTTTTTTTAATGTTTGTGGTGGCTTGTTCTTTCTGGTTTCTCCATAGATTTCTTTCTTTTTAGTAACTTATGAACAATTCCAGCATATAAATAGATATTAACAACTTAAAAAACCAGGGGGGCCATGGCTTCCCCTGGCACCTAAAGGCATCCGCCACTGGTGGACAGGCAACTCAAACAACTTGAACCAAAATAGGATTGAAGTTCCAATCCTCCATTTATGAGTAAGAACAAACATTGTCTTGGGGTGATTTTCAAATATTTAAGGGCACAGAAAGTTGCATCTATTTGTGTTCACCTTGGATTACTTAAAATTGATTAAGTTAGCTCACTAAGGTCTTATTTGATATTTGTTGACTGAGAAAGTACTAAATGGGAAGTGTCTATTTGAGTAATAAATTTTACTAAGTAAGAAATCATGTTATTTGATTGTAAATGTGACTGAATATGTTGACTGATGCAAAATGATCAGTTTACCATGATGCTTTATACAGTGATGGATGAATTTGTTGAATAATTATAAAAACATACAGATTGACATAGTAGTATTTTTTATAAAAATAATTATAAAAGCATACAGATTCTCACACTTAAGATATTTTTTATTAAATATACTATTAATCAAAAATTTATGAAACTGGAGATGTTGCATGAAAATTTATTGGAATGCAATGATAGAATATAAATTTCAGAGAAAATTACAGATTTTGCCAATTACCTTAATGACTTTACAGAAAATAGCCAAAAAAATCCAAATTACAAAATTGCCCACCAAAATCGCAGATGGATTAAGCTCATCTGCAGTCTTTTCGTTGACCTGGGAACGTACAACATACTAAGGCACGACCATGCTTAAAGGTCTTGTACGTTCGTAAATGGACTAACTCCATCTGCGAGCACCTTCAATTTTGCCTTTTTAAGGGTATAAATACCTTTTTTAGCTTTCATTTTGCAAGGTTTTGTTGGGAGAACTCTTTCTGGAGGCGAAAATCGGTAGTCATAGACAATTTCATGTATAATCCCGACAATATGGTAAGATCTTTACTCATTTTGTGTTTTAATCATCATTTATAAAATTTAGGCTTTGTTTATTTACGATTTATCCGGAAAAAGATTGAAAACAATGAAAATCAAAGGTGTTGCCCCTCTGCTTTCTTAGATCTATGTGTTATATTTGATATTTAGAGAATTTCATAAGTAGTCTTGAGGTTTTGATAACATTGCATACTTGGATCTATGATTGTACAAGTGCATGATGTGTAAATCGTGCATTATAAGGTTGTACATTTTGGTATTTTTGTGTTAATATGTTATATAAATGTGTTAATATGTTGTAATAATATGATTTTTTGATATAAAAATGATTTTTGTTGTTTCTTGATGTTGTACATTTGTATTTGTGAAGTTGTACATTTGTATTTGTGAGGTTGTACATTTATTTTTCAAATATTATATAAAAAGTATTATGAAATTTTGACAAATATAATTTATATAGATATAGTTTATGTTGTAAATACGCATTTTTATGCTATTATTATGTTGTAATAAATATTCAGTTTTTGATGTTGTTATAAATATGCATATATTTGTATTATAGAAATAAGGTTTATATACATGTTGTTATAAATATTCACTTTGGTATTGGCTTTGTGCCTTTAGCCATGTAGAGAATGACTCGTATCACTTTGGTATTGGCAGTGGGCGAGGTAGGGCTGAAAGTTTGTATATGCTTGCAAAATGACAATCAAAATTTGTTTATTTTCTATGTCTCTTGGGTTGGAGTTTTTATGATGTATATCATGTTGAAATCATTGTGTCTCATTGATTGTAAATCTTTGAATTAAATCATTGGTTGATATTGAAAGCCTGTCATATGATATACTTATGCCTTTTCTGTTCTTTGTTCCTCTTTGCTTCTGTCATATTGTTATATATAAGGGATAGCGTATATTGTAACTGTTGTTGAACTCAATAAGTGTCACCGCTTATCCCTCTCAGTGTTTAACTATTGCAGGTGATAAGCATCCAATATAGACATGTACTGTTGGAAGATTTAGAATAGTTAATACTATTACTTTTGTACTTATTGCTTATGTATTTTTACGAGTTATAAATTTCTGGGTAGTTATGTAATATATATATATATATATATATATATATATATATATATATATATATACATAACTTTGTAAAAACCTCGTTTGTCGGTTTGTATCCAGTCTATTGTTACAAGACCATATATGTTTATGAATATGCATGTAGCTTGTTTGGAGTAATAATGTTAAGTATGAAAGGGGTCTTTCATTTTTTCTAGAGTTTGCTTCTAAGCAGGCTCAGATGACATGTTATCTAAGCATGCTCAAGACTAAAATCCGTCAGTTTGTTGCTACCCAGCGATGTAATACACTGCTGGAGTTAAAGGAGGCCGCTAGGTGGTGTGAGCTAGAGATTGAGTTATATTTACGGGAGCAGAGGCAGGCCCCGATGCAGTCACAAGGTCTGGAGGTCAGCCAGGCCGTACTTGTGGGAAGTGCGTGAAGGCTCATTCGGGGTTTTACCGATCAGGGAGCGGGTGCCACAAGTGTGGCAAGTAGGGCCACCTTGCCCGGGATTACAGGCAGCGGATTCCAGCCTCTTGAGTCAGACTTTGTTACCATTGTGAGAAGGTGGGCCGTATGAAATCCCAGTGTCCCCTACTAGCCACCAAGCCGGTGTAGGCTCCCGCGCCGACTACACTAAGGATTAATGACGGGAGTCAGGTAGAGCAATGCCCCTAGGGCTCAGGGATGCGCCTTCTATCTTACGACAGAGGAGGCCAGGGCAGCACCAGACATGGTTGCTGGTATGTTTCTATCCCTTATCTTACTGATTATATTTGTTTCATGCTTATGTGTGTTTTACCGTGTTAGGTACATTCTTAGTGAACTCATTACCTGCTTTGGAATTATTCGACTTGGGGGCAAGTTGTTTGTTGTCTCTTAGTCATTCAGTAGGGAGTTCGGTTTGCCAGTTGGAGAGCTAGAGTGTCCGTTGCGAGTCTCTATCGCCAACGAACACGGGGTTTCCGCTTCTTCAGTCTATTAGGGTTGCGTGTTGGAGAGCTTCGGGGTGTCTTTCCTAATAGAATTGATTCTGATTCCTATGATAGATGTGTGTGTGTGTGTGTGATCGTGGGTATGGACCGACTTAGCCGCTTTGGTGCCATGATTGACTGCGAGGGTCAGCGGGTGGTAGTTCGAACCCCAAGTGGGGGAGAGCTGATTATCTTCGGCGAGGGTACCAGATTGGGATCAGGATTTTGTTCAGCTGCTAGAGCTCGGCAGTACATTCAGCATGGGTGTGCGAGTTATCTAGCGTATGTGGTGGATACACAGGTTAGGGATCAGGTCTCGGTTTCAGAGGTTTCGGTGCTCAGGGGGTTCGCTGACGTGTTTCCGTAGTTACCCGGAGAGGCAGGTCGAGTTTAGGGAACTACCCCAACACCCGAATCAAGCCCCGGCACACCGTAGACCCTGAAAAAATAATATTTTCAGTCGAAACTCTGCCCACAAAGCTCAGTTTTCAACTAAAATCCCCGGTTTCGTTAAAGAAAGTCATTTTTTTAAACGAAGTGCTGCCCAAATTATCATTTTATCATTCAGTTATTTCACGGTGAGTTCAATATAGGGACAATTGTATGTTATGTGTTATATGTGCAATGTGCTTTTCTGTGTCATTATAGTAATAGTTTTAATACCTTTGGCCATGTAGAGCATGTCTTGTATCACTTTAGTATTGGCTTGGTGCCTTTAGCCATGTACAGAATGACTCGTATCACTTTGGTATTAGTATTATGACTTTAGCCATGTAGAACATGTCTTGTATCACTTTGGTATTGGCTTTGTGCCTTTGGCCATGTAGAGAATGACTCGTATCACTTTGGTATTGGCAGTGAGCTAGATAGGGCTGAAAGCCTATATATGCTAGCAAAATGACAATCAGAAATCGATTATTTTCTGTGTCTCTTGGGTTGGAGTTTTTATGATGTATATCATGTTGAAATCATTGTGTCTCGTTGATCGTAAATCTTTGAATCAAATCATTGGTTGACATGGAAAGTCCGTCATATGATACACTTATGCATTTGTTTTTTATTGTTCCTCTTTTCTATAATATTGTTATATATAAGGCATAGAGTATATTGTTACTAATGTTGAACTCACTAAGCGTCACCACTTATCCCTCTCAGTGTTTAACTATTGTTGGTGATAAGCATCCAGTATAGACATATACTATTGGAAGATTTAGAATAGTTAATATTATTACTTTTTTACTTATTGCTTATGTATGTTTACGAGTTATAAGTTTCTGGATAGTTATGTAATATATATATATATATATATATATATATATATATATATATATATATAACTTTGTAAAAACCTCGTTAGTCGGTGTGTACCCAGTCTTTTGTAATAAGACCATATATGTAAAATATGTTTATGAATATGCATGTAGCATGTTCGGAGTAATAATGTGAAGTATGAAAGGGGTCTTTCAATCATGGTATCAGAGCAGTGGTTTAAGTGAACTAAATACCACAGACTGGTATTTAAACTTAAACCGTCGGAAGTTCAATATATGAACGGATTCATTGTGAGTATATGGATACAAACCATCGGAAAGACTTAAGTAGGGTATATGCCTTAATTAATATTGTGTTCCAATTGAATTGTTTATAGCATGCCTTAGATTGAATACCTCACTTGCTATAGTGTGCGTTAGCATACTTTAAGGGAAATGCCTTATATGCTAATATGTGCTAAAAGATAAATAATATGCCCGAAAGCGCGAGCACAATTTGGAGATACGTGGTGCCACTCTTTCTCTTCTAAAGCATCCATGTGTTGATAGAGCTGTTTCTGTTTCTTCTATTCCATCGGCTCGATTTGATCCTAGCACACAAGTACAATCTCATAATACCTTTCGTGGCCGTGGTAGGTCACAATCTTTTTCTCTTCAGTCACAATCGTTTCGAAAATGTGGAAAGAATCATCATGGTCAATGTAGAACAGAAAAGGACCGGTGATTTGCTATGGATGCAGAGAAAAGGGTCACACAAAGCCCTTTTGCCCGATGAAAAATGTTACATGCTATGATTGTGGTGTTACTGTCCACAAAAAGTGTTTCTGCCCTACTCTTATTAGCCAAATGATGGGAATTCAAGCTTGTGTTCAACAACTGGTGGGTACTTCAACTAAAAAGGTGGAGGTGCCAAAAGCTAAAGACCGGGCATTCCAGATTACCTCAGAGGAGGCACACGAGGACCCAAATGTTGTGACTGGTACATTTCTCGTTAATTCTAGACCTGATCACATCTTATTTGATACTTATGCCTCAGATTCTTTTGTGTCTCATGAATATGCACATTCTATTCAAATTGCTTACTTTGCACTCACCCAACCGTTTCATATAAATACCATGGAAAGTGTGTCATTACTTGTTGGTAAAGTCTATAGAGATTGTGTCATAGAGATAGAAGGATATAATTTTCTTCTTAACCTGATTCCTATATCCTTCTCCAACTTTGATATTATTTTCGGCATGAAACTTTTCGAGGTGATAAGGAGACTTACGATAGTTGACATCGATAACTTCATAAATAAACAGTTAAGGGATATCGTAAAATAAAATCTATCAAGTGATACCGTAAATAGTTTATTAATACATATAGAGTGGTGTTGTACATTCAAACTACCTTTGATGAAATAATAACACCTTTGGAGGAATGTTGAGTGTTGAAAGTACATTCAGACGAGATGAATGTTTTGGCGTAATCCATGAAGTTGTTCCACCGCTGACCAGGTTGAAGTAGTGATGCTTACATAGTTAGAATAGCTGAAGATGGTGACAAATACTTCGACAATAGAAATTGATGTTGTGCAAGATTTAGAATAATTCAATGAAGATCAAAGGAAAGGCTAACAAAGTTTTCAGACTCAATAGGCCAAGACCTTGCCTAACATTGTGATGTAGTATGCAGTTTGAGTGGTATGGTAAGAGCTGATATGTAAGCCTATACAAGATGCTCAGACTTAGTATTTACTGGAGATACCTTAGTCAGATGAGTACGCTGATAGAGGAGAGTATCATTGGAGAGCGATCATGTGTGATGGTATTGGTGATCGAGAAGGTTGAGAAGCTACTTAGGAAATCTGGAACGATCCGTGTGGAAAGTATAAGTAGATGTGGCAGGTAGCATGGGCCCGTACTACTAAAAGTAGAGGACCTATACTCGAAAAGGGGAGGATTCCAGAGGTTCTATATAGCGGGTAGTAGGGAGATAACATGGTTCGTATGCGGAAGTTACGAATTTTTGAAGTTTGAAAAATCGGAGTACGCCCAACATACTCGTGTACATGGTCCAACATTAGCCACGTCGCCTACTCCCTCGCATGCAACATGTATCTCGCACACTTGACATGTCCGAAGCCACGTATCACGGTACGCCCCACGTACATGAAGTTACGCCCAACGTAATCAGGTGCTTCGGATACTATAAATAGAAGTGTGAGGTTGCCATACTTATGGTTAGAAATTTCACACTTTTACACTCTCTACTTCCTTTCAAGCTACCCTAACACCCCTGAAGCCTAGGGAACTACCTCAACACCCGAAGGAATACCCGACGCACCAAAGACCCTGAGAAAATAATATTTTCAGTCGAAACTCTACCCACACAAAGCCCGGTTTTCAACTAAAATCCCTGGTTTTGTCAAAGAAAGTCATTTTTTAAACGAAGTGCTGCCCAAATTATCATTTTATCATTCAGTTATTTCACCGTGAGTTCAATATATGGACAATTGTATGTTATGTGTTATATGTGCAATGTGTTTTCCTATGTTATTTAAGTAATAGTTTTAATACCTTTCGCCATGTAGAGTATGTCTCGTATCACTTTGGTATTGGCTTGGTGCCTTTGGCCATGTAGAGAGTGACTCGTATCACTTTGGTATTGGTATTATGCCTTTGGCCATGTAGAGCATGTCTCGTATCACTTTGGTATTGGCTTTGTGCCTTTGGCCATGTAGAGAATGACTCGTATCACTTTGGTATTGGTAGTGGGCTAGGTAGGGCTGAAAGCCTGTATATGCTAGCAAAATGACAATCAGAAATCGTTATGTGCCTCTTGGATTGCAGTTTTTATGATGTATATCATGTTGAAATCATTGTGTCTTATTGATTGTAAATCTTTGAATCAAATCATTGGTTGATAAGGAAAGTATGTCATATGATACACTTATGCATTTGTTGTTCTTTGTTCCTCTTTGCTTCTTTCATATTGTTATATATAAGGCATAGCGTATATTGTAACTATTGTTGAACTCACTAAGCGTCACCGCTTATCCCTCTCGGTGTTTAACTATTGCAGGTGATAAGCATCCAGTATAGATATGTACTGTTGGAAGATTTAGAATAATTAATACTATTAGTTTTGTACTTATTGCTTATGTATGTTTACGAGTTATAAATTCCAGGGTAGTTATGTATTATATATATATATATATATATATAACTTTGTAAAAACCTCGTTAGTCGGTGTGTATCCAGTCTTTTGTAATAAGACCATATATGTAAAATATGTTTATGAATATGCATGTAGCATGTTTGGAGTAATAATTTTAAGTATGAAAGAGGTCTTTCATTTTTCCTGGAGTTTGCTTATGAGCAAGCTTAGATGACACGTTATCTGAGCATGCTCAAGACCGATATACGTCAGTTTGTTGCTACCCAGCGATGTGATACACTGTTGGAGTTACAGGAGGCCGCTAGGCGGCATGAGCTAAAGATTGAGTTATAGTTACGGGAGCAGAGGCATGCCCCGATGCAGTCACAACCGGCGTCAAAGTGGTCCAAGACTGTTGATACTAGTTCTGGAGGTAAGTCCGGCCGCACTTGTGGGAAGTGCGGGAAGGCTCATTCGGGGCTTTGCCGATCCGGGAGCAGGTGCCACAAGTGTAGGCGGCAGACTCCAGCTTCAGGAGTCAAAATTTGTTACCATTGTGAGGAGGTGGGCCATATGAAGGCCTAGTGTCCTCTACTAGCCACCAAGACGACGCAGGCTCCCATGCCGGGTACACTAAGGATTAACGACAAGAGTCGGGTTAGAGTAGCTCCCCCGAGGGCTCAGGGATGCGCCTTCCATCTTACGGCAGAGGAGGCCAAGGCAGCACCTGACGTGGTTGCTGTTATGTTTCTGTCCCTTATCTTACTGATTATATTTATTTCATGCTGATGTATGTTGTACCATGTTAGGTATATTCTTAGTGAACTCCTTACTTGCTTTGGTATTACTCAACTCAGGGGCGAGTTGTTCATTGTCTCACAGTCATTCAGTGGGGAGTTCGGTTTTCTAGTTGTAGAGCTATAGTGTCCGTTGCGAGTCTCTATCGCCAACGAACATGGGGTTTCCGCTTCTTCAGTCTATCTGGGTTGCGTGTTGGAGATCTTCGGGGTGTCTTTCCTGATACACTTGATTCTGATTCCATTGGTAGATGTGTGTGTGATCGTGTGTATGGACTGGCTTATTCACTTCGGTGCCATGATTGACTATGAGGGTCAGCGAGTGGTGGTTTGAACCCCAAGTGGGGGAGAGCTGATTATTTTCGGCGAGGGTACCAGATTGGGATCAGGATTTTGTTCAGCTGCCAGGGCTTGGCAGTACATACAGAACGGGTGTGCGGGTTATCTAGTGCATGTGGTGGATACGCAGGTTAGGGATCAAGTCTCGGTTTCAGAGGTTCCATTGGTCAGGGGGTTTGCTGGCGTGTTTTCGGTGGAGTTACCCAGAGTGCCTCCGGAGAGGCAGGTCGACTTTAGGATCGACCTAGTGTCAGGTGTGGTCCCTATCTCCAAGGCGTCATACCGGTTGGCACCACCTAAGATGCAGGAGCTGTCATCACTACTGCGGGAATTGTTGGGCAAGCAGTTCATTCGTCCGAGCAGTTCTCCGTGGCGAGCACTGATTCTATTCGTCAGAAGAAGGACGGTTCACATCGGATGTGCATCGACTACCAGGAGTTGAACCAGCTGACAGTGAAGAATCGTTATACACTCCCTAGGATAGATGATCTTTTCGATTAGTTGCAGGGGGCATCTTGGTTCTCCAAGATAGACCTGAGGTCCAGGTACCATCAGGTCAGGGTTAGGGAGGAGGATGTTGAGAAGACCGTGTTTCAGACTCGTTATGGACAATAAGAGTTCGTGGTAAAGTAGTTTGGGCTCACCAATGCGCCGATGGTGTTTATGGACCTAATGAATCGGGTCTACAGACCAATGCTCGATCGCTTGGTCGTCGTATTCATAGATGATATCTTGGTGTACTCCAAGTCCCGAGAGCAGCATGAGGAGCATCTTTGGGAGCCATTGGGAGTCTTGAGGTGAGAACAGTTGTATGCCAAGTTCTAAAAGTGCGAGTTTTGGTTACAGGAGGTTCAGTTCCTTGGACATCTTGTTAACCAGGAGGGTATTTTGGTCGATCCGGCCAAAATCGAGGCGGTTATGCAGTGGGAGGTTCCGAAATCTCCCTCGGATATCAGGAGCTTTTTGGGATTGGTAGGGTACTACCGTAGATTCATACAAAATTTCTCCAAGATTGTAGTAGCCCTCACTTGTCTGACGAGGAAGGGGGTGGATTTATGGTGGGGCCCTGAGCAGTAGAGGGCATTTGAGACCCTCAGACAATGACTTTGCGAGGCTCCATTCTTGACTCTCCCAGAGGGAGTTGAGGATTTTTTAGTGTTCTATGATGAATCCATCACGGAACCGGGAACGGTCCTCATGCAAAGAGGACGGGTGATAGCCTACGCGTCGTGGTAGTTGAAGTCGCATGAGACGAGATACCCTACTCATGATCTGGAGTTGGGAGCGGTAGTATTCGCTCTCAAGATTTGGAGACATTACCTCAATGGGGTCCGTTGTACCGTATACACGGACCACAAGAGCTTGAGACACATCATGGATAAGCTGAACATGAACATGAGGTAGCGCAGGTGGCTTGACGTGGTCAAGGATTATGATTGCGAGATCCTTTACCATCCTGGTAAAGTGAACGTGGTTGTGGACGCTCTGAGCTGCAAGTCAGCTGGATCTTCTACTCCAGTGACATGTATGAGGATATCAGTGGATTCTCCACTTGTGAGCTTGATCAGGGAAGCTCAGGCTGAGGGTATGCGAGAACAAAATTGGAAGATTAAGAGGATTAAGGGTGAGAACACCCGGTTTGTGCAGGATAGTCGGGGATTATTGACCCGTTGCGGTCGGGTTTGGGTTCCGATGTTTGGTGGAGTCAGACAGATTGTCCTGGAAGAGGCTCATATGTCTCGTTTCTATATTCACCTGGGGGCCACCAAGATGTACCGGGATTTGGGATTTAGTTATTGGTGGCCATGCATGAAGAGGGAGATTGTGTGGTATGTGGAGAGGTGCTTGACCTGTCGGATGGTCAAGGCTGAGCATCAGTGGCTGCATGGTCAGCTGTAGCCTCTGGAGATTCCCCTGTGGAAATGGGAGCATATCATAATGGATTTTATCACCAAGTTTCCGAGGACAGCGAAAGGATATGGTGTTATATGGGTCATCATGTATCGATTGACCAAGAGCGCCCACTTCTTAGCGATACGGGAGAGTTCATCGGCCGAGAAGTTGGCCGGCTTGTATATCCACAAGATCATTGCTCGCCATGGGGTGCCGGTCTCTATTGTCTCAGACCGCGATTTTTGGTTCACATCCCGTTTCTGGCAGAAGTTCCATGAGGAACTAGGCACGCGGCTGCACTTTAGTACAACCTATCATCCGCAGAGAGACGGCCAGAATGAGCGGACCATACAAACTCTTGAGGATATGCTAAGAGCCTGCGTTATTGACTTCAGTGGGAGATGGGACTCCTACCTACCCATTGCAGAGTTCTCCTACAACAATAGCTTTCATTCCAGTATTGGTGCTCCACCATATGAGTTGTTGTATGGACGGAGATGTCGCACCCCAGTCTGTTGGGGTGAGATTATGTGACATCCCCATTTTTCACGGCCAGAAAAGACCGATTTTGTTTATGCTTTATAAAAATCAGAGTATCTCTTTTAATAAAAAATGTTGCGGAATTTGTTCCCAGAAAAACACGATAAATACGTTATCAAAACATTTTCGAAGAAACGTATTTTATTTATGTTAAAACGTTTGGGATGTCATCGTCAATACAGAAACATAAGCATAAACAGAACTTACAATTATTTACACTAGTGATCTACATCTCTTTAAATCTCTCAGTGTAATGTCACTTCATATCGACACCTGTGATATAAATAAACTGAGTGGGTCAAGTTGGGAAACCTGGTGAGCACATAGGGTTTTCAACCCACAATAATATAATTATTATTTTTAAACATCAAACAATCAACCCAATTACCCATTCCCGTTATCCTCACATTACGTCCCTAAAACATCTAACACAAGGGACCTAGTCTAAGGACTATCATTGGGATGGACACTACTGCTAAGGGGATTCCTTGGCAATGAAAGTCCTAAAGGCAACCATGTGGAGGATGGAGTACATCTGGTGAGCACACAGTTCACACAGTTCACACAGTTTGAATAAACACACAGTTCGAATAAACACCTACAGGTTGCGAGCCTGCTAGTGTTCCACTGGACTGTCTAAAATAGTCCGTGGTTGTCATCTATACTCCGCTAGATGACTAGATCATCAAGAACAGCTATAACGAGGCCTCTCATTATTTTATTTTGTCACACAACAACTATTACATCTACCCATGTTTTACCCAACACATTTTGTAGATATAAAATACATATACAGTCTAAATCATTGAAAACATGTATAAAATGTTCATCCAGCATAAATAGCAAGTATACAGATAATATACACACACAACACGTAATTTATATAAAATACTTCATATATATGTGTAAGCTGAAAGTAACTATGCACTCACTTGAAAGGTGATGACTCAGCACTCGGACAACGCTTCGATACTCTCAAAATGATCTTCCTTCGATAAAACAGCGAATTTTATCAAAAACCGGAACTTAATTGGAGCAGCATTTCGAAACCGAAAGACTCCTTTTTCTCAGGACTCCGGGAGCCTCGGGGTTTCCTTAGGGTGCTAGGGGATCACCTAGGCTTAGGGGAGGGTTAAAAACCTTAGAGAGAGAAAGAATTTTTGTGAGAGAAATAAGTTGGTGTGAAAAACTCGGAATTGCTCGCATGCTATTTATAGCCCCAGCAGCCTCAGACTACGTTGCGCGTCCAACAGCTACGTTGGGCGTAGTCTCGGATAAGAAGGCCAGCCTCGGTCCAGCTGTCTCACATCTTCGTCGGATGGATAAGGCACGAGGGTACGCGGGGCGTACTCACCTCGGACGTTGGGCATAAAGCGAAGGCTACGTGGCATGATCCGAAGCGCGTTTCTTCATCAGCGATGGGTGGCCCAGATGTTTCCACGTCACCAGCTCCTCACCAGGCTTCGCAAATTCGACTAAAATCTTTAAAAATTTTTAACTTTCTCATACGAACTCCATTTTTGAGGTTCTTTATATCCACACGAAGGTGGAAACGTACTCTACAACTTTCGTTTAGACTCCGTCGGCTAATTTTGACTCGATTTTAAATTTTATATTATTAATAGGCCGGGACAGGATTGGTCCGTTAAATCCTCATAACTTCTTCATCCGACGTCCGTTTTCGTCCATCTTTTTCTCGTTACGCTACTCTTAATGAGATCTTCGATTCCCATTTAGGCCGTGTCGGCCAAAAACCGCTCGATCTAATATTCGAATTTCAGGTTGTATACTACTAGTCCGAAACTTCAAAATATCATAACTTCTTCATACGATGTCAGATTTGGGCATTCTTTTTATCGATGTTCCTATTTTAACATATTCTACGACTTTCGTTTAGATCGCTAAGGCTAAATCTCGCCATATCGTAAATTTACTATTTACGCTTCCCGGTGCCGTGCCAGTTCCGACGCGAAACTTCGACGGGTCATAACTTCTTCATTATAACTCGGATTTCGGCGTTCTTTATATGTACGAAAACCTTGTGACATATTCTAAAACTTGGTTAAGATTATTTATTCTAAATAATCTTTTGTCAAAAAGTCGTTTTCGACCCCTATTGCCTCTAAATTGACGAGTCCGGATCTACGGGCGTTACAATTATCTCCCCCTTAGGATGATTACGTCCCGGAATCATCAACGAAACAGGGCTCGTATAATGACTCAATACGTCATCTTTTCATCCTCGGTTTTAATTATAACATTTATATTCCTTTAAGTCTATCTCTTAGACTTATTGACTGTAAGCAGTGCTTAATCGTGCACCTGCTCTTTACCTCAGGTTAGACTCCAAATTATGACCTACCATCATGCGATGCACGTTTAGACTCAGGTCTCTTAGTGTCAAATTCTAAAACAAGCTATGCATTCCTTCATGTTCTAATGTGATATAATCACACTACCAGCTTCTTTAACAACGAGCGCGATACTTCTATTGATCGCTTTGATTTTAATCGTTTGGTTTAAATCGGACGCTACATTAAACTTGGTTCTTTGAACCACGTAACCTACTCATCGTAGTCGGACTCAATGTGATATGACTACTAGGGTCGGGATAACAACAATTTTCTTAGTCATTACCGAAACAATGGTAACGACATACTAGAATAAAACGAAATCAATCACTAGCTTCTTGGTAACCTTGTGACTTTCCCTGATCCAAGTGTGAGTCCTATGCTTCCGGTAGTATAGGCCTCTACTACCATTGACACCTACTCATACTCGTCCCAAGTATTGTCCCGTAGTTTTTCCAAGTCACCATACAAGAAAATCACATAACAACTTAACACATCAAATATCAAAACGAAGGTTTTTATTATTCCTTGAAACTATTACATAGGTGTTCAAGTTCACCCTAGACTATGCCTATAATAGGCTACATCATATGATTCTATGGCTACTTCATAACTCGACCTTCGGATGTCAAGCCCTCACTCCTGAATCCTCGCATTGTCATCTACTTCGTCAAGGATCATTTGAAATGCTCTTGTCTTTGGTTTCGGCAGCACATTTGGCTTTGTAGCCCCTTCTCTCTTTGGGCAATCTTGCTTGAAGTACCCTTCCTCGTTACATTCGTAACACACCCTTTTGTTGAATTTACACTCGTTGGCATAATGCCCATGCTTCCCACACTTGAAACAAGTCACCTCCTCACCGCATTTTCCAGAGTGTTTCTTTTTGAACTTCTCGCACCACCTTTCTTCACTCCCTCCTCTAAACTTCATGGTACTGGTCTTGCTTCTCTCATCGGGCTTTGCAGACCCCTCAAACTTCCTTTTTTCGCCAACCTCGGTCTTGTTGGCAGCTCTTCCCTTGATCATATCCTCAACCGACTTGGCAGCCCAGATAGCTGCCTCCAAGGTAGGTGCCTGACGCACTGGCACCGTGTACTCCTATGGAAGTCCTTTTGCATACTTGTCAACTTTCGTCAGCTCATCCGGAACAAGACATAAGGCGAACTCCATCTTCTCTGTGAAGTTGTTGGTGTATTCATCCACAGACATGCTTCCTTTCTTCAAGGTAAGGAATTGGTTTTTTAGCTCGAGCAGATTTTGGGCTGAGCAGTACCTACGTTTGAATTGCACCAGAAATTCTGCCCATGTCAGTTGCAAGGGCTCATTGGGGCTCAAAGTCTTCCCCAAGGTATTCCACCAACGTACAGCGCCTCCTCGAAACTGATGTACTGCAAATGTGGTCTGTTGTTTTCCCTTGCAACCGCACGTCATGAAAGCTAATTCCATCTCCGAGATCCAATCCATGACCCAGATCGGATCCTCCTTTCCAGTGAAAGTCGATGGCTTGCAAGTCAGAAAATCCTTGTACTTGCATCCATTCCTCTCGACTTCGTCATCTTGGTTGTTTTGTCGAATTATTGGTGGGTTGACTTGACTAACAGTCCCACTGTAGTTTCCTTCCTCAGTCTGCCCTTCGTTCAACTCGGGCTGTTCAATATGAATGGTCGCTTCCTCTCGATTTTGCTGGAGCAAACGCCTGGTTTCCTCCATTTGACGATCCAACATTGCCTGGATCACCGCTTGCACTCCGACCATCGTTATTGGCTCAGCAGCGGCTACCACAACCTGTATTTGCTCAATCACTGGGGGTTGATCTCGGTTCCCATTTGCATTCGCGTTTCCACTACGGGTCCTTACCATCTTGATCTATACACCGAAATAGGTGAATCTAAATCTTTACTTAGGATTGACGGTTAAATCATCCTTATCACTCCGAAACGTTTATATGCTAGTTCTAATATCGTAGTTAAACGCTTAGAATCCTAAACACATAAGGTTTCCAGATCCGGTCAGCAACAGACCATAGATCCGAACAACTAACAACATATCAGGCACAAGTATTTAGCAAATAAAAGCATTTTAGGCATAATTCCTAAAAAAATCTAGTGCTCACACCTCACAATCATCACTTAGCATTCTAAGTTTAAGTCTAGAAATAAATTCATATTCCTAGTTCGCTTAAACTAATGCTCTGATACCAACTGTGACATCCCCATTTTTCACGGCCAGAAAAGACCGATTTTGTTATGCTTTATAAAAATCAGAGTATCTCTTTTAATAAAAAATGTTGTGGAATTTGTTCCCAGAAAAACACGATAAATACGTTATCAAAACATTTTCGAAGAAACGTATTTTATTTATGTTTAAACGTTTGGGATGTCATCGTCAATACAGAAACATAAGCATAAACAGAACTTACAATTATTTACACTAGTGATCTACATCTCTTTAAATCTCTCAGTGTAATGTCACTTCATATCGACACCTGTGATATAAATAAACTGAGTGGGTCAGGTTGGGAAACCTGGTGAGCACATAGGGTTTTCAACCCACAATAATATAATTATTATTTTTAAACATCAAACAATCAACCCAATTACCCATTCCCGTTATCCTCACATTACGTCCCTAAAACATCTAACACAAGGGACCTAGCCTAAGGACTATCATTGGGATGGACACTACTGCTAAGGGGATTCCTTGGCAATGAAAGTCCTAAAGGCAACCATGTGGAGGATGGAGTACATCTGGTGAGCACACAGTTCACACAGTTTGAATAAACACACAGTTCGAATAAACACACAGTTCGAATAAACACCTACAGGTTGCGAGCCTGCTAGTGTTCCACTGGACTGTCTAGAATAGTCCGTGGTCGTCATCTATACTCCGCTAGATGACTAGATCATCAAGAACAGCTATAACGAGGCCTCTCATTATTTTATTTTGTCACACAGCAACTATTACATCTACCCATGTTTTACCCAACACATTTTGTAGATATAAAATACATATACAGTCTAAATCATTGAAAACATGTATAAAACGTTCATCCAGCATAGATAGCAAGTATACAGATAATATACACACACAACACGTAATTTATATAAAATACTTCATATCTATGTGTAAGCTGAAAGTAACTATGCACTCACTTGAAAGGTGATGACTCAGCACTCGGACAGCGCTTCAATACTCTCAAAATGATTTTCCTTCGATAAAACAACGAATTTTATCGAAAACCGGAACTTAATTGGAGCAGCATTTCGAAACCGAAAGTCTCCTTTTTCTCGGGACTCCGGGAGCCTCGGGGCTTCCTTAGGGTGCTAGGGGATCACCTAGGCTTAGGGGAGGGTTAAAACCCTTAGAGAGAGAAATAATTTTAGTGAGAGAAAGAAATTGGTGTGAAAAACTCGAAATGGCTCGCATGCTATTTATAGAATCAGCAGCGTCGGACTACGCTGCATGTTCAGCAGCTACGCTGGGCGTAGTCTCGGATAAGAAGGCCATCCTCGGTCTAGCTGTCTCGCATCTTCGTCGGATGGATAAGGCACGAGGATACGCAGGGCGTACTCACCTCGGACGCTGGGCGTAAACTGAAGGCTACGTGGCATGATCCGAAGCGCGTTTCTTCATCAGCGATGGGCGGCCCAGATGTTTCCACGTCACCAGCTCCTCACCAGGCTTCGCAAATTCGACTAAAATCTTTAAAAATTTGTAACTTTCTCATACGAACTCCGTTTTTGACGTTCTTTATATCCACGCGAAGGTGGGAACGTACTCTACAACTTTTTTTTAGACTCCGTCGGCTAATTTTGACTCGATTTTAAAGTTTATATTATTAACAGGCCATGACAGGATTGGTCCGTTAAATCCCCATAACTTCTTCATCCGACGTCCGTTTTCGTCCATATTTTTCTCGTTATGCTACTCTTAACGAGATCTTCGATTCCCGTTTAGGTCGTGTCGGCCAAAAACCGCTCGATCTAATATTCGAATTTCGGGCTGTACACTGCTAGTCCGAAACTTCGAAAAATCATAACTTATTCATACGAAGTCAGATTTGGGCGTTCTTTTTATCGATGTTCCTAGTTTAACATATTCTATGACTTTCGTTTAGATCGCTAAGGCTAAATCTCGCCCTATCGTAAATTTACTATTTACGCTTCTCGGTGCCGTGCCGGTTCCGACGCGAAACTTCGACGGGTCATAACTTCTTCGTTATAACTCGGATTTCGGCGTTCTTTATATGTACGAAAACCTTGTGACATATTCTAAAAATTGGTTAAGATTATGTATTCTAAATAATATTTTTTCTAAAAGTCGTTTTCGACCCCTATTGCCTCTAAATTGACGAGCCCGGATCTACGGGCATTACAGATTAGTCACTGGGTGATGGGATGGATAGAGGTTGTTCTGCAGACTACCGAGAGGATTCATTAGATTAGACAACGGCTGAAGACCACTCAGAGTCAGAAAAAGAGTTACGCTGACAGACGCCGATCTGAGCTAGAGTTCCAAGTGGGTGACATGGTACTCCTTAAGGTCTCACCCTTAAAGGGTGTGATTCTCTTCAGGAAGAGGGGGAAATTGGCATGGTGGCATATAGACTGGACCTCCCAGAGGAGCACAGTTAGATTTACAACACTTTTCACATTTCGCAGTTGCAAAAAGGCATACTGGATGAGGAGGCGACAGTGTCGTTAGATGATATTCAGCTCGATGAGCACCTGAATTACGCGGAGAGGCCAGTGGCCATTCTTGAGAGGAAGGTAAAGGTTCTATGGAAAAAGGAAGTACCTTTGGTAAAGGTATAATGGCAGCATCGGAGGGGATCCGAGTGGATATGGGAGCCAGAGGCAGAGATGCAGGAGCATTACCCCAAGTTGTTTATCGCAGCAGACTTCGAGGACGAAGTCTAGTTCAAGTGGGAGAGAGTTGTAACACCCCAAATCTCAAGTATAAAAATTTAAATCTTATAGTCATATTCTTAGACATACTCGATGAGTTGGATGCCCCCAACTCGTCGTGTAGAAACGATTCAGGCCTCGTGAATTTAAGGGGTCTACTCGAAGAGTTGGAGGACCCCAACACGATGAGTAGGAGTTGGAAAATGAAACCCTAAATTCTAGGGTTTTGCACCCTATTTAAAGGGTCATTAGCCTCCCTCAGCCTCCCTTACCATCCCTCTTCAGCTCAGAAAACCCTAATCTCGCCTACTCTCCATTTATGTGTGTTAAGAAGCTTGGATGGTGGATTTTGTGAAGAAGGATTGAAGTCTAAGGAGCTTCGAACAAAGAGAATCTTGTGGATCCGACTCTACTTCCTCTTGGCATCATCTTGAAGGTAACAAGTCGTTACCTTGACTTATCTTTAGCTAGATCTCTTCATGCAAAGGTTTAGTGCCATTTTCTAGTTGGTTGTGGGTTATTTCGGGTATTAGGCATGATCTGAAGTTGTAACTTCAGATTTGGACATCTCTAAGCTCTTATAGTCATAAAGTTTCAGTATTTTACAAGTTATGGCCTTCACCTTACCTAAAACTTCTCATTTAGCTTGGTTTTGGCATTTAGAACCTTTCATGTACGTAAAGTTTGCAACTTTACGTGGAAACCATGCCCTAGGAGGTTATATCTACAATTTGGAGCTTTGGGGTAGCTAAAAAACGTCTGAATGAGAAATGAACTGAAGGGACTCGACGAGTTTCATGGTCAACTCGACGATTCAGATTAAGATTGGTCGTTGTTGGTTTATGGATGGACTCAGCGAGTCAGTGAGACGACTCGACGAGTCAGTTAGGGTTTTCCTGACATTTGGACACGCATGGACTCGACGAGTTGTTTGGAAACTCGTCGAGTCAACTAGGGTTTTCATGATTTCTCGAGTTTCGGAAGGACTCGACGAGTCGGTAAGCTACACTCGACAATTTGGGTCAACATAGATTGTTGACCTTGACCGTTGACTTTGACTTTGACCAAGGGTTGACCAGTTTAACTTCTGGGGGTATTTTAGTAAATTGGGAACTTATGGAAGTGGCCCTATGGTGGATATAGGTGGTGGATTTTGTCGCTATGATTCAGGATTTTGATCTTATCACTACAGTTCGACATTATGAGGTAGGCATGAGATATAGAACCGGAAAACCGGACCGGAACCAGAATCGGAACCGGAACCGGAACCATCAGAACCGGAATACATAGAACCGGTTCTGGATCCAGGTTTAAAAATTGGATTTATCCGGGTTCTGAGTAATCTGGGTTTAGGTCCATCGGGTCCGGGTAAAACAGGTCTAAAGACCGGAACCAATGTTAGGAACCGGAACCACTTTTAGGGTTGGAACCGATTTTTGTGAAACGTTTAAAAGATGTATATCTCGTTCGTTATAACTCCTATTGACATGTGGTTTTTTCTAACATGTAGTTTAGAGTTTTTACATGATTTTAGACTATAAATTTGTCATTTTTAGTTTTATATTCATTGACTTACAGTCCCCCAAAGTCGAGATATCAAAGCTGAAAGTTCTTAGTTTTTCAGTTTTTTTTGTATTCTGTTAAAGTTTTAAAACATGCATAACTAATTCGTTTGAAGTCGGATTGACATGTGGTTTTTTCCAAATTGTAGTTAAGAGTTTGTACATGAGTTTAGACTATAATATGTCATTTTTGGTTTTATATTCAATGATTTACAGTCCCCCAACTCGGGATATCAAAACTAAAAAATTTCAACTTTTCAGCTATTTGTTTTTGTACTTTGTATTTGGTAAAAATGTTAACACATGCATATCTCATTTGTTTAAAGTTAGAGTGAAATGCGGTTTTTTCCAGAGTGTAGTTTAGAGTTTGTACATGATTTTAGACTATTATTGTGCCAATTTTGGTTTCATATTCAATGAGTTACAGTCCCCCAAAGTCGGGATATCAATATGAAAATTTTCAAAGTTCAACCCACTAAGTAGTAAGTAATTACCAAAAAAATTCGGTTTTTCCGGGTGTTCCGGTTCTAAACCCACTTTATCTGGTTCCAACCTACCCATTTTGATGTTTCCGGGTTTTCCGGTTCTAGACCCACTTTACCCGGTACTGTACCCGTAATCGAACCGGAACCGCTTCCTATATACCGGTCCAGTTTCCGGTTCTATAAAATCCCGTTAACCGGTTCCGAGTTTTTCGGGTGCGGGTCCATCCCGTCAGGGTTTAGACCCACTTTCATCCTTAGGTGAGTTTTTCTCACTATACTCAAGGGTCTAAGGCACCAAGGCTGACCCTTTTTGGATTTTTATCCTGATATCTTATATGCTCAAGCAACGTATGATATGTTAGATCAGTATCCTGGTAGATAGGATGTTGTTATACTATTATGGTCTGTTAGATCGGTATCCTGGTAGATAGGATGTTGTTATGCTATTATGATATGTTAGATCGGTATCCTGGTAGATAGGATGTTGTTATGCTATTATGATCTGTTATATCGGTATCCTAATACATAGTATGTATTATGCTGTTATGATCTGTTAGATCGGTTTTTCTGTCTGTAGATTATTATGTGATTATCTTATATATGTGCACATGTTTGATTGATGGTTGAGGCTTATCTTCTTTGTGCGAGAGCCAACATACCTATGCATTGCAACCCGATGGTTGTAGGTCGTGAGTTTTCCATCCCGAGGATGATTAGACTCCTAGTATGTGGGCATTCCAACCCGATGGTTGTGGGCCGAGGGTATACCATCTCGAGGACGACTGGACCCATAGTATGTTGGCATTCCAACCCGATGGTTGAGGGTCTGGGGCATTATAACCCGATGGTTGATTGGGCCCGTAGTATGTTGTTATTATATGTGTGTTACTCATTGCGCATGTATTTTAGGGGGGAACTCACTAAGCTTCGGGCTTACATTTTTGGATTTTGTTTTAGGTACTTCAGATGATCATGGGAAGGCGAAGGCATGATTGTGCACCTTCTCACATTTTTATTATCTTGATTTCTGGGATACTCTGATGTCAAAACTATTTGGAAAACACTGTGTAATAACTTAATGGTTTTGAATGGTTAAAAAAGTTTTAAATTGGATTGATTTTTATGAATGTTACAGCTCAAATCCTAAAAATTAGGGTTTTTTCATTTGCTATGTATGCCTTGGGTACTCGTGAGTACACCCAATGTGCTCACATGAAGGTGCGACATTTATTTACGAGGCATAGGGACCAATTTGTAACAAATTTTCACTTTGGGTCGAAAATAGAAATTTACCTCAACAATGAGTGTTACAATTATCCCTCACTTAGATTAGATTCATCATTGAAATCACTCCTTACTACTCCCTAGACATAGCCGACAACTTGGACAATACTTCTACAACCCCGAACCGAACTAAGAAGTCGATTCATACAGGCGACAACCTTGCCATACTACAATCAAGACTCAATCTTAGTGAGACTTGCGTACTATGAATAATAATGATACCTTAACTCACTAACTTTAACCAATGAAGAATAACCATCCCTACTTTGCCTAAATTCCAAAAGTACAATACCTTGTCTGACTCCCAAATAGGCAAAACCATCATGGAACATAGTTAATATGACTTTTTTCGCAACCTGAACCATACGGAACTCATTTGAACCTGAATTATTCACTTCTGTTGACTTCTGTTGAACCCTGCACTCAAAAACAAGGTGACTCCCAACACGAGCCTCAGCTAAATAATTATTGTAGTGAAACACAAACAATGTCAACATATCGCACAAACTCCCTTTAACCACTTCAAAATCAAGGAATCTTATAAAGAAAAATTGAGAGACCACATAGAACCCACAACTGCCAACAAACAATCTAATAACTTGAGAATACTCAATCACAACGACTATCTTTCCTTCCCTATCTGTAAGACCCAACTTCCAATGAGAACCACACAGTCGGGGACTCTCTCAAAACTACAACCACAAAACAAATCCATCAATATACTTACCCATCAGTTCTACACTTCAGTCCATACTTTAAGACTGACGATCATCCATTCATCGAACCTACCCCTAGTCCCTGACTATGAACACTACTAAAACATGCGTAAAGAATACATAAAACATACCGATAAGGGATTCGCCAAATCCAAAATCCGAAAATTGTGCCCAAAAACCTTAAATACACACGTGACTTCTTAAACAAGTCATCACCAACCTACTGCTCCCAAGAGCATAATGATGGTCCATCCAAGAACTTCATGTTGCATCCAAAACCCTAATCAACTCAAGTGTATCTCCACATAACGAATCAATTGAGTCATTCACAACGAACTTCATGATTTGATATTCCATAAACGATACCCAACATTGGTAACCAAACTCCTAATAAACAACCCGCAAGCAACAGGGTTCATAATACGAACATTCCTCAAAAGACTTCTAATGCATAAATATTACTCTCAATAACCTTTAACTGCCCACATGATCTAAGCCAGCTGGTCACTGAGTCTCCCGACTCCTACGATGCACTAAGACCCAAACATGCCAAGAAATCTAATGATCCGGGACCTAAGAGTCTCAATCAAAAGACTATCGAGTCCCACCCATATGAATCATATAGCCATTGGTTCACAATACATCGTGACACCTACTAACCACTAAACGATAAGCTCATGGTACTATACCGATCTTTTTGCCATCCTATCAATGGCCTGAATACTCATGACCAGAACTAAAGGGCCTAAAGATACCCAACCATCAATCCACCAGATTTTAGGAACCCAATCAACATCCCTCTCAATGCTAACTGAACACAAATACTACCATAACCTTCTATCAAACACAATTCCTTTCATAGCACGGGCAACTAACAATGCAAAACCAAGCGAAAACATGGTCACACACAACCAAAGAATGAGATATACGGTTGCACTACTGTTCCAATTTAAGGGCTACAACCAATTAAGAACCATGCCAACAACTTGAGCTAAGGGTTCTCATGCTATCTTATTTAAACCGCACAAATCCCTAAGGGAAAACACATAACCAACCCTAGATTTATTGCACTCCTTTTTCCTCACAACCCTTACTCATCAGGTGTGGTACCAGTAGATCTATTCGAAATGACAAACCTCAACCGCTAAAAAAACTTCCTCATGGCCTAAACTAAGATCCCACACCTTGATTGAAACCTAACAGATCATATCAATACGCAACTAGCTCGATAAAACTTCCAAAGAACCTCTACTATTGGCGATGAATGAAAGGACCAAAGATCGAGAGTGCATTGACAACTAATATATCAATCCAATACACTACTAAACAAATCCCATGAGGAACTTAATATACCAAACTCTGAAAATAATCGACCGATCATCAACTGCCCATCCTAGACTATAAATATCAATCTATACAACAAGCTGACAAATCCCCCAGCAATCAATACTCAACCTGAGCGAACTAAAACGCCTGTTAACCTATTCCTCAATGCTTCCAAAAGGAACTACTGGCTACAACGATCTCCTTGCCCAATAACTTCTTCCCACGAAGACAACTCTTAGATTCCTTAACACATGCATCATATGGCAACTTGCTCTGTACCCCCGTCTTAACCAAATCCTGAACCATAGTTTCGCATACTCGAACCGCAAATCCCTATGACCCAGTCTTCTAAAACCATAAATCAAATGGATTGATGATTCTTCAATCAGAATATCCAACTCTCCCCCACTTAGGGTTCGAACTACCACCAACTGACATTGCAAAAAGACCAAAACCCAAACCGAATCACCTAGATACATAGCATCTCTGACCCTTGGGATGTATAACACAATGAAAGATGGACTTCCAAATAAAGACTAAGAAAACTCAAAGAGATTCCAAATCTCAGATGGAAACCTCAGGAACTGCCCAATCATGGTCGTCTCTAACATTGAGAATTCCATGTAGATGCACCAGAAAAAACACCAACTTCCTATCTAGAAACAAATGGACTACTACACTCCTCTCCTGCAAATCCCAACTATCAATTCATTGTGAGAATCATTCATAAATACAAAAGGCTCTCATATTCAGGACACATCAGAGACAACAAAAGTTGTCGCTCCCGATTCACTTCCCTGATCGCTTAAAATCATCAGCTAGCACCTGACCTGCCTATATCCCAACAAAGCAGACCCTTGATCTCATATAAAGGAAACCATACCTCAAGAATCCTCTTGTGCATTCCCTCACTGTCATACTGACCCCAAAAACTGTAGCCATATAGCCCTATGATAAGTCTTCATCCCACTCTGAAATCACATGTCTTCTCTTTCTATCCTCTGAACACGTAAATTTGGAAGAACATAGCCTCTGCCAAAGATAGTGACATTCAAATCCATCTGCCAATCACTCAACCTCCGGCATCAATTCTCTAGCCGATCATAACAATTTCTTCTTTCTTGAGTCTCACGAATCAAATGCCACTACCATCGAGCAAGGCCCTCGAGACCTCAAAATCTACTAACTCACCTAGGTTTGCACCATTCAAACCCAAACTGACATATTCACTATGCCTAAGCAATCACCAAACTCATCCTCAGCCTGAACAACCATAACCAAAAGATCGACAAATACAAAAACACTGTCATGAAACATGGTATCAACCATGCCATCTACCCTAAACCAACTCCTTAGAATCCTAGTGACTTCTCTCGATTCGATTATGGATCATGTGCTTCCAGTGGTACGGGTCCAATACTACCTACCATATCTTTCCATACTTTCCACAATAATCATCCTGAATGTTATAAGTTACCCCCTTATAATGATACTACTAAAATCCGCTAAACAACGTACTATGTGTACAACAACACTTCCTAGGCTATCCTGGGATCCCCACCTCACCCTTCCATCAGCTGATGAAAAACCCTACTAACGTAAGCTAACTACTTCATGCATATAGTTACATGAAACAAAACTTAAATAATCCTTCGACTAAAATATCCAACCTACAACGGTTAGACTCAAACAGGAGCTGCACATTAGGGCCGAATCAATCATTCAAAAATTATTTAACTTTTGCACATGTAACTTAACATATTCATTTTACAGTTAACTCACATTAATAAGAGTCCTACAAAGCACAAAGCCATCAACATTCGAGCACTAAAACCGACTGGCACTAAGACACCATAAAAATTAGGCAGATTCTTACCTGCAAATTCCGAGCCACTAGGCTCAAGCATCAAGGATATATATATATATATATATATATATATATATATATATATATATGTATATATATATATATATATATATATATCCTATATCTACTCTCTCAAGAGTGGCTTCTTATTCCTTATGCCGACCTACAATAAACTGTACTCACATGAAACTTCCACCAACCATGCATCTGCTCGTGCATGCTAATCATACATAACGTTGGGTTCCATAATCAGTCAAATACTTGATTCTACCCTAACACCACAACCAGACAAGGAACAGGAAATAAGGCTTAACCAAATATTATCAGGCTATAGAATCTTAGTTATGTACAACTATGGTGCACACACTAAGCAACTACAGTAATGATTTCAATTTCATCTAACATACAAGAAGTTCTCCTAGGCTATCATGCGTCATACATCAGACAATTCTATCATGCAATTCCTGAAGATCCCTAGGCTACCACTAGCATGTAGTTCTATCATAAAAATCATAAAAAATAATAGTGTGGGTATCTCGGGGTATACTTTATTGCTTCGGCTGATCGTACACATCTCATCCGTCTCTGGTTGCTTTTGAAAACAATTTGGAAATCAATTTTTGAAAACCTTGTAGATCCATAATATGAGTTTGGATTCACACGATGCTTATCCAATTTGCTCAAACTAGGGCTCTAGAACCAACTTGTAACATCCCAAAAATCAAGGTAAATTTTTTCCTTATTTAAACATGTTTAATAACTCATAAGTCTTACAAAACTGAGTTTCCAAAAGTCAAAAACAGGAATCCTAGTATCCCAAAATTATAATCCCATAAAATCCAGGATGATGTGCACGATCAAGCCTTTGCCTTACCCCGATCATCTGAACTACCCGAAACATTAAACTTCAACTGTAAGCCAAAGCTTAGAGAGTTCCCCCAAAATACCCACACAATAAAACATATACAATCAAGCATGTTGGGTCCAATCAGTCATCAGACTGAAATACCCTCGGGTCCATATCCATCAGGCTGGATTACTCCTGGCCTAATCAGTCATTAGACTAGAATGCCAATATGCAACGGGTCCAACCAGTTATCAGACTAAAATACCCTCAGGTCCATTGCCATCCGGTTAGATTACTCCTTAGCCCAATCAGTCATCAGACTAGAATGCCCCAGTTTGTTTGCTTACACACATAGAAGTAAAGCCTCAAACCAAAACCACATAATGTTGAAATATACAATAGATAAACATATAACATTAATTAGATAATCATGTAGATCTTAACAGATCACTACATCATAGAAACATCCTAAACCAGGATAACAATCTACTAGGTTGGCATTGGTGCCTTCGACCCACAAGTACAGTGAGGAAAACTCACCTCACAGTCTGAAAATATAGCAGAAAGAAATATTTCTCTAAATGCCAACTCTACAGGTTACCTATACGACAACCGTTGACCTAAACTCAAACTACAACACAAAATACCCAAAATGCTTCTAGGTCGAAGTCAAAAAGTCAAGGAAGGTCAATTTGGTTGAGTACATCCTGTATACTCAGTTACTACGCTAAGTGTAGTAGATATCTAAGAAAATATCTAGACTTTAACTAGTTACACGTAATGTACCACTTGGTACGCCCATCGTACTCGCTTGTTTTCCTCTTTTTCAATGAATGCTTATTCCATTAAGGTACCACGTCTAAAGCTCAGATCTAGTCCCAAATAACATCCTAAGCCATAAAGTTTCCAATTTTATGACTTTCCAAGTCTAGAATGAGTCCAACAATCAAACCCTAACCTAATATACAACCCAACTCCTCAAATCTCATGCATGAAGAAAGGAAAGGGACCAAGATCACATTTTATGGTTCTAAGCACCAAAAAACTTCTAAAATGATAGCTCTTCTGGTTAGAGTAATCCATACTCATGAACACCAAGCTTATGGGACCAAAAATGAACACAAACTCAAGGATAAAAAGATCTAAGAAAATAACTGATCAAATTTTAAACTTTATACCTCCAAAGGATACTTAAGGGATAAACACTTCTAGATCCATGATGCCTTGAGCTTCCAAAACGATTTCCCTTCCTTCTTCTTCCTTCAAGAACACCAAAAATGCACTATTAAGATCAAAAAAGCTCACACAAAGGATTAGGGTTTGATAGGGAAGATTTGGGAGCTTGAGGTTGATGAGGTAAAAGGTCTTGAGGTGATAAGGATGTTTAAATAGGGCTTATGTAACACCCCAACTCCCAGGTATAAAAATTTAAAGCTTATAGTCATATTCTTAGACCTACTCGATGAGTTAGATACCCCCAATTCGTCTTGTAGAAAAGATTCAGGCCGCATGAATTTAAGGGATCTACTCAACAAGTTGGAGGACCCCAACTCGACGAGTAGGAGTTGGAAAATGAAGTAAACTGAAACATTAAAAATACCCAAATCCAATGACAATGGTCATCGACTATAGACAAACAATGGTGAGTACCATTAAGTGAATCATGTTGATAATTACCCCAAATATAGACATGAAGTAAATTGAAACATTCATAGGTCTTTAAGAATGGAAATAAAGTTTTGGATTATATTTAATGGAACATTATGTTTGAAGGGAAAATTTAAGAATGGAAATAAAGTTTTGGATTATATTTTGTGTGAATAGGACATTATTGAGATGGAGAGTGTCGAATGGGTTTTAAATATGAAAGGTTGTATGTTTGTTCATACTTATAGGCCTTTTAGACTCGTTACCAACATAAACAAAATGAAGATCATGATTATTTAAAATGGTTTCGAATATACCTTCATTAGAATATACATGATCAGCAGCACTGGTATCCATTATCCAACCCACATTTACAGGATCGTGTAACGAGAAGGTAGTGGAGATTTGAGGAAGAGATGTGGGTTAGTCATCAAGATTTTTTTTTTCGTTTTGTTATGTAGGGGAATACGAGAGCTGGACATTTTGGTGACTACTCATTTGCAAGAAAATGGGCATGATTTGGAGCAGAACTGGGCCAAAAATGGTGTTGGTTTGGCTATTGTTGTTGACAACCAGGAGAAATGCCTAGGAGACCTAGCGAGGTGGCCCAATATGGTGGGCTTGTCCACTGGTGTGGACTAAAAGTTGGCTACCACTATGAAGATTGAGAATGAGGCCCACTATATGAAAAAACATCCCTCTATGAAGATTGAAGACCCGGTGGTGGAGGGATGCACACCCAACCATACAGCTGATGAGATTGTTGTTTGTCCGACTTGTAGCGGTGCTGCTTGTTGGACTCTCGTCACTCATTTTGATGGTGTAGGTTGTGGTTGTCCCCCCCCCACCACTATGCGTGTTTCCGACAACTTGAAGAATGGTATGAGAAGATGCATGGTCTTGACGAGATGCATGGGAGATGACACAATTTTTAAGAAGTGTTTATTCTTCAAAAGTAATCATATCATGAATATCCATAAATGAGGTAAACGGAGACCAGTAACGGCCTGCAACAACTACGTGGAAACAACCGTCTTATAGATGTAACATCCCAAAAATCAAGGTATATTTTTGTACTTTTTAAAACCATTTAATAACCCATAAGTATTACAAAAATTAGTTTCCAAAAGTTACAAACATGAATCAGAGTATTCCAAAATTATAATCCCATAAAATCCAGGATGATGTGCATGATCAAGACTACGTCTTGCTCTGATAATCTAAAGTACATGAAACAAAACACTTAAACTGTAAGCCAAAGCGTAGTGAGTTCCACCAAAATACCCCACACAATAGAAATATACAATCATGTATGTTTGGTCCAATTAGTCTTCGGACTGGGATACCCTCGGGTCGACAGCCATCAGGCTAGATTACCCCCGACCCAATCAGCCATCAAACTAGAATGCCAATATGCAACAGGTCCAATCAATCATCAGAATGGAATACTCTCAAGTCCACAACCATCGAGCCAGATTACCCCCGGCCCAATCAGTCATCGTACTAGAATTCCCTGGTTTGTTGGATTACAGACATATCAGTAAAGCCTCAACCCAAAACCGTACTATGTATACTTATGCAACAGATAAACATATAATAGTAAATAGATAATCATGCCGATCTTAATAGATCAATACAACATAGAAACATCCTAAACCAGGATAACAATCTACTGGGCCAGCATTGTTCCTTCGAACCACAACTATAGTAAGGAAAACTCATCTCACAGTCTGAAAAGATAGCAGAAAAGAACATTGCTCCAAATGCCAACTCTACAGGTCACTTATACAACAACCAGTGACCTAAACTCAAAATACCCAAAATGCCCTTAGGTCAAACTTGGTAAAAGTCAGAAAGTCAAAAAAGTCAAGGAAGGTTAAGATGACTGAGTACACCTCTCGTACTCAGTTACTAAGTTGGGCATAGATGAGTTCTAAGGAAATATTGAGGCTTCAACAAGGTACACGCAACGTACCACTTGGTACGCCCTGCATACTCGACTGTTTTCCTTTTTTTCAATTAGGTGCTTATTCCATTAAGGTAGCACGTCCAAAGCTTCGATCTAGTTCCAAATAACATCCTAATTCATAAAGTTTCCAGCTTTATTACTTTCCAAGTCTATAATGAGTCCAACAACCAAACTCTAACCTAATATACAAACCACCACCTTAAATCTCATGCATGAAGAAGGGAAAGGGACCAATATCACATTTTTATGGTTCTATGCACCTAAAATTTTCTGAAGGGACAATTATTCGGGTTAGATTAATCTCTACTCGTGAACACCAAGCTTATGGGACCAAAAATGAAAACAAACTCAAGGCTAACAAGATCTCAGCAAATAACTCATCAAGTTTAAAACATTATACCTCTAAAGGATGATTAAGGGTGAAACACTTCTATATCCAAGATAACTTGAGCTTCCAAAATGATCTCCATTCCTTCTTCTTCCTTCAAGAAAACCAAAAATGCACTATTAAGCTCAGAAAGGCTCACACAAAGGATTAGGGTTTAAAAGGGAAGATTTGGGAGATTTAGATAGATGAGGGAAAAGGTCTTGAGGAGATAAGGATGTTTAAATAGGGATCAAACCCTAAAAATTAAGGTATGTTCATTTGCTACGTATGCCCTGTGTACTCGTGAGTTGCAACGCCCGTGTTTCCAGGCTAAGCATTATTATAACAATGTAATAGTTAGGGTCAAAAGTTGTAACACATTTTGAAGTAATGAAGAGGAATTCTTTGAGTATTATGTGAATTATGTGATTTTACGTGCATTATACTTGCTATTAACGATGTAATAAAATAATAAAAAAAATAGGCGTGAAAAATAAAATAATAGATAGACCCAATATCTATGAAGAAATTTGAAGTAGTCGTAATAAGGATTTCAGGGATATAAGGAAAGCTGAAATCTGATTTATAATGAAAAAGTTATGGCATGTCGAAGTTTTGCGGCAAAACCGGTACGACACCGGAATCATAAAAAATGAGTTTGCGATAAAATACTTTTTATCCTTAGCATTCTAAATGAAGGTTGTAGTATACGTTAAACCGAGAGCGTGCAAAAAAAGAACATCCAAATCTAACTTCGTATGAGGAAGTCACGATTTTTTATAAGATTTAGCATAGTAGTGCACAACCCGGAATTCGAATTTTAGATCGACCGACTTTTAGCTGACACAATCTAAATGAGAATATAATATCTTGTTAATAAGAGCTTAACAATAAAAATACAGACCAAAACGGATGTCGGATGACAAAGTTATGAATTATTAACGGACTTTACCTATCCACGCTTGTTAGAATATATCTTTAAAAAAGTGAAAATTAGCCAACAGAGTCTAAAAAAAGTTGTAGAGTACGTCGCCACCTACACGTGGATATAAAGAACGTCAAAAATGGAGCTCGTATGCCAAAGTTATGAAATTTAGAAGTCGGGAGTGTGCTGATGCGAAGAGGGTGACATGGCTGAATCTCAGCCCTTGCTTGCTCCCTACGGTCTTCGCTTTGGATCGCAACACATGGTCCTCGTACGTGTAGTGTATGCTTTTACACCCTGCATATCGAAGTACGCCCAACATAACCCAAGATCAGACCGTATATATACCATACGAGGCTCACTCTAATTCCTTACACCTTAACCCTTCTTACTCTTTAACATATCTCTAAACCTCTCCGAAACCTTAGTACCTCCCAAGTGCTAAGAGGCGAGTCCCGGTGCGCCATAAGGCTCTAAGAAGAAGAGCTTTTCAACATGGAAGTTCTGCCCCCGTAGAGCTCGGTTCCTAGCGAAACCCTCTTATAAGTAAGTTATGCTTACCCAACTTTAAGTATAGCTTATGTTTAAGTTTATTATCGTTACTATGAACTTATAAACAATGTATATATTATAAAATATAATAAATAAAGTGTTATTATAATATCTTTTAACTACTTGCGGTATAGGGAATCTGGTTTGAATGGCCACATAGGGTTGTTGGATTTCAGAAGTGTTATAATGCCAAAATGGTCGTGCCCTCCGGTGTTTCATGTCTGGCCCCTGTTTGTACATAGTGGTTGAAAATTATTTTTTAACACTTATAAAACAATATCACTAGTAAATAGTCACAATCAATATTAGACTAAAATCCAGTGGTAATGATACTAGGTTTCGTCCAACAAAAATAGAATTATTAGAAGCAAAACATTGCTCGAGTTTGGAATCAACACTTTAACAAGTGAGTGCATAGTTACTTTCATCTTACACATAGATATGAAGTATTTAATATAAATTATGTGTTATGTGTGCATATTATCTGTGTACTTGATATGTACGCTGGATGAACAAAATATACATGTTTTACTTGATTTAAACTGTATATGTGTTTTATAGCTATGATTATGATGTGTAAAGCTGGGTAGATGAAATAGATGATGAAAGAGGAAATAAGATTGATAAGAGTCCTCGATGTTTATGATGATTCAGTCATCTAGCGAAGTATAGATGACGACCATAGACTATTCTAGACAATCTAGTAAAACGTTAGCAAGCTCGCAACCTATAGGTGTTTTTGAACTAAGTGTTCACCAGGTGTAATCCATCCCCTTCATGGTTGCCTTATTTGACATGTATTGCTGAGGAATCCCCTAAGCAGTGTTGTCATCCCAATAAAAATCCTTAGGTTAGGTCCCTTACTTTAGATGCTTTAGGGACAGAAAGTGAGGATATCATGAATGGGTAATCAGGTTGTTTGATGTGATGAAATTAATAAACTTCATTATTGTGGGTTGAAAACCCTATGTGCTCACCAGACTCCCAAGCCTGACCCACTTAGTTTCTTGTATACAGGTAGTGGCAAGAGAGCACATGAGTGATGATCTGACGAGAGATCAATGGATATAGGCCACTAGAATAAATAGATGTTGTAAGGCCTATGTTGAGTCTGTTTATGCTTTTGATCTGTATTGACAATGACATCCCAAGGTTTTAACATAATGAAAATACATTTCTTCATAAATTCTTTGATAAATTCTTTATCATATTTTTGGGAACAAATTCCGCAACATATTTCTTCAAAAGTATACTCTGATTTTCAAATGAAACATACACAAATCAGTCTTTTCTGGCCGTAAAAGTGGGGATGTCACAGTTGGTATCAGAGCATTAGTTTAAGCGAACTAGGAATTTGTAGGATTTCTAGACTTAAACTTAGAATGCTAAGTGATGATTGTGAGATGAGTGTCTACTATATGTTAGACATAAGTACTAGCTTATTTTAGGAAAGATGCCTAAATTGCTATTATGTGGTAAATGATTTATGTTATAGCTATAAAGATGCCTTATTTGATCGGATCTATGATCTCTTGCCGACCGGATCTTGAAACTTTATGTGTTCAGGATTCTAAACGTATAAATTACAATATTATAACTAGCATGTAACTTTTCGGAGTGACAAGGAGGATTAAACGTCTATCATAAATAAAGATCTAAATTCACCTAATTTGGTGGATTAATAAACATGGAAAGAACCCGAAGCGGATTCGGAAACGCTAATGGAAATGCTAATCAATGGCCTATGTTTAAGCGTGCACCCAGGTAGCGGTTGCACCCGAACTAATCACAATGGCAGGAGTCCAAGCAATGATTCAAATTTTGTTGGACCGTCAGATGATAGAGAAAAGGTGTTTGCTTCCACATAATTAGGATGAACCTACTGTGCCTGTTGAACAGCCTGAACTGAATGAAGGTCAGTCAGAAGAAGGTAACTATAGTAGAACTGTTGGCCAAGATGAACCACCAGTGGTTAAAGGAAATAACCAAGATGAAGGGATCGAAAGGGACAAATGCAAGTACGAAGACTTTACGACTTGCAAGCCATCAACTTTTATTGGGAAAGAAGATCCAATTGGAGTTATGGACTGTATCTCTGAAATGTAGCCAGTTTTCATAACATGTGATTGCACGGGTATGCTACAAACCCCTTTTGCAGTACATCAATTTAGGGGTGGCGTTGTTCGCTGGTGGAACACCTTGGGGAAGACCATAAGCCCCAATGAGCCATTACAACTGACATGGGTAGAGTTATTGGTCCACTTTAAATGCAAGTTTTGCTCAGCCCAAAACATGATGGAACTAGTAAACCAGTTTCTAACACTGATGAAGGGCATCATGTCCATTGACGAGTATACCAATGCCTTCACAGACAAAATGGAGTTTGCTTTACGCATTGTTCCTGACATGCTAACGAAAATCGATAAGTATACGAAGGGACTGCCATGGGAGTACGCCATGCCAGTATGCAAGACAACTACTCTTGAGGCAGCTATTTGGGCTGCCAAGTCTGTTGACGATATTATCGAGGGAAGAGCTGCCAATAAGGTTGAAGTGGGCGAGAAAAGGAAGTTTGAAGGATCTTCAAGGTCCAACAAGAAGTTTAGAAACTCTGACGGGGATGTGACCTGTTACAAATGTGGAAAGACTGGGCATTGCGCCAATTAGTACACATCCAACAAGAGGGTGTGTTATGGATGTAACGAAGAAGGGCATATTGCAAAGGACTACCCCAAGAAGAAAGAGGCAGCAAGGCCCAATGTTCTATCGAGGCCAAGTACAAGAGCATTCTAGATGACACTGGAAGCCAAAAAGGATGAAGCTAATGTCGCTTCAGGTACCTTTCTTGTAAATGGATTTCCCACCAATAAATTGTTTGATTCGGGAGTGAATTACTCCTCTATATCACATAAATTTTGTGAAAGACTGGCATTACATGTAGATAAACTTGATAGTGTTCTAGTTGTAGAAGTTTCCAGTGGAAAATTCATAACTATTAGCGATTGCATTAAAAACATCGTCATCGACTTGAATGGGAATAATTTCCATGAGGAGTTGTCGCCCATTGAGTTGAATGGTTTCGACATCGTGTTCAGAATGGATTGGCTTAGTGCAAATGATGTTGAGATACTATGCAATAGGAAGATGGTGAGAGTAAACCCACCAGGAAGTGAGTCATTTATGGTGTACGGGGACAAACGTAGAGTGAATTCTGGAATCATTTCCTTAATGAAAGCCATAAACTCATTGTCCAAAGGATGCTCATCATACTTGACATTTTTGATCGATGCAAAGAAGGAGATACAAAGAATACCAGTGGTGTGTAACTATCAGAAGTCTTTCCCGAAGATCTTCCTGGATTACCCCCTGATAGACAAGTAGACTTTCGAATAGATTTGTTGCCAGGATCAACACTGTGACATCCCCATTTTCGAGGCCAGAAAAGACCGATTTGTTTATGCTTTGTTATAAAATCAGAGTAATCGTTTACAGAAAACAATTGTGGAATTTGTTCCCAAAACAAAATGTGATAAGAATTTATCAAAGCATTTCTTTAAAGAAATGTATTTTCATTAAATAACAAAATCTCGGGATGTCATGTTCCGATACAGACCAAAAGCATAAACAATATAAAATAGACCTTACAACAGTTATTTATAACTACTGATCTATAATCCAAAATCTCTCATGAAGTCCACCAACTTATACTCTTGTGTCATTACCTGTAATGAAAAGAAAACTGAGTAGGTCAGGCTTGGGAGCCTGGTGAACATATAGGGTTTTCAACCCACAATAATATAATTATTACATTTAATCATCAAACAATCAGCCCAACTACCCATCCCCATTATCTTCCTTACTCTTGAGGGTCTACCCTAAGAGTCATCTATTCGTTCACTCCATATTAGGCACTAAGACAATAGCCGTCAGGATTCTTTATTTGGCACTAAGACAATAGCTTCCAGGATTCTTTATTTGGTACTAAGACAATAGCTGCCAAGGTTCTTTCGTAAAGCACTAATTCCATAACTGCTATGGTTCTTTCATGGGGTACTAAATCCATAGCTACCACTGTAGGTACTAAGTCCATAGCTATCATCGTCTATCTAACAGTACTAAATCCATAGCTACCAGCGTTCGTCTATACGGTACTAAATCCATAGCTACCAAGGTTTATCTATACAGTACTAAATCCATAGCTACCGAGGTTTATCTTTACAGTACTAAATCTATAACTACCGAGGTTTATCTTTCGTCTCATCCTCAAACTCACCCTTCATCACACACCAACTATTTCATCTACCCATGTTCTACCCAACATATTTGTAGATATAAAATACATATACAGTTTAACTCATTTAAAACCTATATAAAACATCCATTCCACACCCATCTCAAATAATCAACAATATATAAACACATAGCATGTATTTCATAGCAAATACTTCATATTTATGTGTTAGAAGAAAGTGACTACACACTCATCCAAAACATATACTTAATACATTCAAACAATACTTGTATTAAAATCGTGTTTATGAAAGTGACTATACACTCACTTGATCAGAAGATGATCGGACATCACTACGGCATGTAGAAGTAGTATTCTTCGGTGAAACCGGGGTCACTTCACACACCGGGCTACTCGTAAGCAGAGCTTCGGCTCGGAAACTCATTTCTTCTCGGGATCTTTGGTGCTTCGGGACTCGCTTCGGGTCTCGGGATGATACTGGGGCTTCGAGGGGTTAAAATAAGGCTTAGAGAGACTATCGAGAGTGAGAGAGAAGAGACGGAGCAACCAAAATCAGTTGACCCTTGATTTCTATTTATAGGGTGAAATTTCTGCACTCACGCCGTGAGTTTTAAGTGTTCACGTCGTGAGCACAGTAGGTCACTGCGTTCGTCACTCGTCCACTTGCTCACGAGGCTCCAGAAGGCGTCAGAAGTCAGTTCACGTCGTGAACCCTGACAGTTTTGGGGTTTCGCGCCCGAACTTCAGAAATTCATAACTTTCGCATATGAACTCTGTTTTCGACGTTCTTTATATCGACGCGAAGGTGAGATTATGATCTACAACTCTCGTTTAGACTCCATTTGCTAATTTTGACTTTAATTTTAATATATTATTTTTAGTAGGCCGGGACAGGAAAGCTCCGTTCGAAATTCATAACTCCTTCACATGAACTCCGTTTCGTCGCTCTTTTAATCGTTGGACTACTATTGATGAGATCTTCAATTCTCATTTAGAAAGTTTTGGCTAAATATCACTCGACCTCAATCTTGAGTTTCGGGTTGCATATTGCTAATGCTGAAACTTCGAAAAATCATAACTTCCTCATACGAAGTCAGATTTAGACGTTTTTTTTATGCATGCTCTCGGTTTAACGTATTCAACGAATTTCATTTAGATCGCTAAGGCCAAATATCGCTCTAACATAAATTCACTATTTACGTCGCGCTGTGTCATGTCGGTTCTGTTGCGAAACTTCGACAAGTCATAACTTCTTCGTTATAACTCGGATTTCGGCGTTCTTTATATGTACGGAATCCTTGTAACATATACTACAACTTAGTTAAGATTACTCATTCTGAATAATATTCCATCAAAAAGTCATTTTTGATGCTTATCATCTGTAAATTGACCAGCCCGGATCTACGGGCGTTACAAACACCAATAGCGAAAACACCATATCGATTAGCACCGACAGAGATGAAGGAGCTTATGATGCAGCTTTAGGAGTTGTTGGACAACGGTTTCATTAGACCTACTTCAATACCCTGGGGAGCTCTAGTGTTATTTGTAAGGAAGAATGATGGAAGCATAAGGATGTGTATAGACTATAGAGAGCGGAACAAGGAAATTTGTAAGGAAGAATGATGGAAGCATAAGGATGTGTATAGACTATAGAGAGCGGAACAAGGAAACTGTAAAGAATATATATCCATTGATGACCTGTTCGATAAATTGCAATGTTCGAGCTACTTCTCAAAGATTGATCTCAGGTTAGTATATCATCAGCTAAAGTTGAGAGAACAAGATATTGAGAAGACCGCATTTAGAATGAGGTACAGACACTATGAGTTCTTGGTTATGTCATTTAGACTAACCAATGCTCCAACAACATTTATGGATTTGATGAACAAGGCTTGTTGTTGGGTCGTGTTTTGTATAATATGTTGAATCTATTGGGCTCGTTAGCTAGTCCATTTTTGTATCTCCGGTATGGGTCTGTCCATCCGTGAGTTTAGTAGGGTTGAATATAAATATAGGTGCTTGCATGCATCTTAGAAAAACGATAGAATAGAACGATCAGAGCATTATTCAGAAGTTTATTATTATCGTTCTTGTAACCCTAAATCCTCTACAACGGAAGTTCTTAGTCGTGCTCTGCTGAGGATTGTTTGATCTAATCATTCGACATATTTTGATCCACTCTTGTCTTATTTATTGTTTTGTGTTCATCACAATACCTGTTACAAAGATCTAATCGATCTTCACGTTTGTTATTATAACTTATCAATTGGTATCAGAGCAGGAGGCTGTGTAATTCATACACATCTTTTCTGTGAAAAAGGTTGCGATTAGGGTTATTCCGCATTAACTAATATTTATTGAGCCGTCATCCCATAATTAACGTAACTCAGCATTTATTCGTTTTGCCCTAATTTAATATATTACAAGTCTGATCTTTTAAACAGGTTATTCGATCTAGCATGGACGAGTCACAATCAAATCCCATTAACATCTCAAACAACATTGGATCAACGACGAAGATTCCCATCCTTTACACCCAGGATTACAAAGTCTGGGCACATCACTTTGAAGATTATGTCATTGGATATGAGGACAACGGATATCTTATTTGGGAAGCAATCGTGTCTGGACCATTCGCTCATTCAGCAACATCAAGAATCATTAAAACTCAGAAAGAGTATAATGATCTGTTGAAAGATGTAAAAGATATTGCCCAAGACGAAAAAGATAAATTTCAGTGCAATATTAAAGCATTAAGACTAATCAGATTCGCTCTTCAATCTGATACTTTCAGGCTAGTAAGTTCGTGCAACACTGCTAAAGAAATATGGGATAGGCTGCGAGAGTTATATTCCACAGACGAAGATCTTGAGCATTCCATTCAAACCTTACTTTTTTCCGAGTTTGGTGAATTCAAGCAGAGTCCTGAAGAAACTGTAACTCAGACGTTCGATCGCTTCAATCATCTTCTTAGTAAGATGATTAAACATGATATTGAAAGGAAGTTGATTGAACAAAAGGTTACGTTTTTAAACGGTCTTAGATCTGAGTGGAGAGCGGTTGTGTCCACTGTTAAAGCACATGAGCAATTCAAATCTTACTCATTGGCAAAGCTGGTAGGGATTTTGAAATCCCAAGAAAAGATTGTCTTGCAGGAGAAAAATGTAGTTTCAAGCTTGGGTTGCTTGGCTCTTCTTTCAAAAAGCAAAAGTGTGATGGAAGATGAAGACCTTAACTTAGGAGACTATGACCTTACCTCTGAAGACTATGCAATAATGGTGTCAAATCCAAAGAGGTTTATTAAGAAAAGGTTTCCTACCAATAAGAACCAAAATTGGCAAGGAAGCTATAGTTCTGAAAAGGTGAGGGAGGAACCGAAGGCAGAAGAAGCAAAGACAGAGCCGAAAGCTGAAGGGGATTCTAGGGTGAACTGCTATTACTGTGGAGGAAAGAACCACTATGCCAAAGACTGTGTCCTAAAGAAAATGGCAGAAAAGGATGAAGAAAAAGATGAAGAAGCTGTGTTGATGAAAAAGCTGGAAGAGATCAAGAGAAAGAAAACTGCTGCTAACCCTTCTATGAATGCTTTAATTGTGCAGGGTTCGGTAGCGGATGATGAGTTCGGTGGCGTGGAGGTCTGGTCAACTGACTCTGACGATGATGAAGTTAGAAAGCCATCTCATGGAAAGGCTTATGTTGCGAAAGGTGAAGGAAGCGGTGGAAGGTCTTTGATGGTGACGGATGTATCTCAAATGAGGGGATACAACACAGATGGTGGGAATGAAGACATGAAGGAGCGAAAGCACTTGTGCTTCATAGCAAAACCTCTCAGCGTGCAGTTGAATGAACTTGATGAATTAATCAAGAAGGTACAATCCATTTATGTTTCATTCAAAGTCCCACAAAGTTCATATGAAAAAGAATTAAAAAATGTAAATTCAAGAATCTCACATCTAGACAACAGTTTAACTCAAACACGGGTCACCAATTCTAACCTAACTGACGAATTAAGCAGGGTGTCTTCAAAGAGTGAGGAACGGAGGATGTGATCGAGCTGAAGGAGTCCGAGTTAATCAAATCCAAGGACGAAAACATTTATTTACAAAGAGACAATTTGAAACTTTTAAAACAGAGAAATGTCTTTTGTTTAATTGCTAAGCGTCTTTACACTAATATCACTCAACTTCATTTGAACTGTGAAATAGGGCAGAAAATTCATCGCATGATTTTGCCCTTCCTTGAGTTTAAGGAGGATGAAATCGACGCTGAAGCATATAATTGTGAAAGTGTAGTTTCGTCTGAGAATGTAAATCCGACTTATATGTATGGTCTAGACAAAATCGAATCTTTCATAAAGTCCAAGGACCATAAGGACATGCTGAAAAATCTTTTGGATGAAAATGATAAACTAAAACTAAGGACCGAAACCATACAAAAGTTTGACTCATTGAGTGCCAACTTGAGCTCAGAAAATAAAATTGATGTTGAAAATGCATCTGAGCTTAATGAGGACGATGATATGAGTGAAATTTCTGTAGAGGATGAAGTTGACTGTTCTGAGTTTGTCAAGAGCGAACCCGAAAAACACAAAAATCTTATTTCAGAAAATTCTGTAGAGTTTGCTCGTCTGTCCCAACAAAAGTCCCTGATCCTTGAAGAAAAGGCTGTCGTATACCAAAAGGTAAGAACGACTCCAAATCAGGTGTATAAGGTCACAGGTGTAACCGAACATCAGACAGCCGAACTCACAGCCATTGTAAATGAAGATAATGCTGATGGGTGTGATGAGTTCTTCTGGTCCGCCCCTATCGACAATGCTGACGAAACCGTTGGTCTGTCTGAACGGACGTCCTGGAAAACCAAAGGCAGATATGTACCAGAGCCTCTGAACAAGCCCGATAACTTTGACATGCCAAGTACTAGTGGTACAAAAGATGTTCCTGAAGGAAAAGGAGATCCTGCAAAAGAAGTCACTCCTTCAAGCGAAACTTCATCAGTTCAGAGTGAACCGGCTGACAAAAAGCAAAAGCAAAAAGCAAATATCCATCGACAGCCGAATTAAGTGAAGAATCAGAAGCAGCAAAGAAATATGAGATACAAGAAGAATCTATCAGAACGAAAACAGTTTTGGCAATCTCAAAACGCCCATTTCTCTTATCATGACAGAAATTCAAAGTCAGAGAAAAGTATTGTTAGATCGCAAGAAAGTCATAACAACCGAAAGTATACGTTCGGTTCTGAAAATTATGATAACCGAAGGCAAAGGTTCGGTTCAGAAAACACAAGCTACCGAAAGCATAGGTTCGGTTCTGAGGATCACAATAACCGAAAGGAAAGGTTCGGTTCAGAGAACACAAGCTACCGAAAGCATAAGTTCGGTTCTGAAAGCAAAAGCAACCAAAGTTCTAGGTTCGGTCCCACTAATGATCAAAAACAAAAGGGTCACTTAGAACCTCAAGTCAAGAAACTATCTCAGTCTAAATTCTCTCGTTCTACTTCTTCTAATTCTTCTCAACCCCTCTATAAATCCAATTCTGTTAATACTCAAAATCCAAAATCTTCAACAGATTTGAAAGGAAAATCGAAGGTTTCCTCAGTCAAAACCGATCAAAAGCATTCCAATGTCCCAGTGCCTAAACCTGAATCCAAACCGACTGTAACAAATCCCAATAAAATTAAGGTTTTCATCATTAAAAAGAAAGATGAAACAACGTTAATAAAAAGAACATATCTTGTTGACATCTCTCTTACTATTCATGTTCCTGTGAAAGGCTCACGAGGACCCAAGAAACTATGGGTTCCTAAATCTGCTTAATTTTTGCAGGTTATCCGTGACGAGCAGTTTGACGAAGAATGGTATATTGACAGTGGCTGCTCGCGTCACATGACAGGAAGGAAGGAAGAGCTGAGGGAATTTCGGTCTCTTTCAAACGGTGGAAATGTCAAGTTCGGGAACAACTCATTCGGCACAATAAAAGGCTATGGAATGATAACAAATGGTGATTTTACGATTAGGAAGGTCGCATATGTTGAAGGACTACAGCACAACCTCATCAATGTATCTCAGCTTGTTGGAGGTACCGGTCTCAAGGTCTCATTCGATGATGAGGGTTCGGAAATAATTGAAAAGAAAACGAAAAGAGTAATTCTCAAATCGGAGTGCAAAGGCGAAATGTTTCCCCTGAACCTCAAACCCATCAAAGGGAATCCAACTATCTACCTGTTATCCAAAGCACAATCTGACAAAAGCTGGCTGTGGCACCGAAGGCTCTCTCATCTCAACTTTAAGGATATCAACAAACTTGTCACTGGAGGTCACGTTCGAGGTCTTCCATTGCTCAAATACAATCGAGAACATTTATGTGCTGCATGTGAAATGGGGAAGCAGAGTCGTCAAAGTCACCCATCAATTGTACACACTAAAGTTGTTGAACCGCTAGAGTTAATTCACGTTGATTTGTGTGGTCCATCATCTATCGAAAGCATTGGCGGTAGCAAGTATATTCTTGTCATTGTTGATGACTTTTCGCGTTTTACATGGGTGTTCTTTCTGAAACACAAATCTGAAGCGACTCTCAAGCTAAAGATGTTTATCAAGCAGGTTGAAGTACAGCTGAAGAAAGTCGTTCGCAACATCAGGAGCGACAATGGTCTGGAGTTCAAAAATAAAGAATTCGAAGAATTCTTGGCCGAAAAAGGAACCAGTCACAACTTCTCAGCTCCCTACACCCCTCAACAAAACGGGATTGTTGAAAGACGAAACCGATCTTTGTGTGAGGCGGCTCGAACCATGATAAGTTTTGCTTCTTTACCTTTATATTTTTGGGCTGATGGTATTGTTGCAGCATGTTTTACGCAGAACATATCATATCTCAATAAACGATTCACTCTCACTCCTTATGAGATCATCAACAATACGAAGCCAAATGTCAAATTTTTCCATGTATTCGGCTCACAATGTTTCATCTTCAATTCTAAAGAACATCGTAACAAGTTCGATGTCAAAGCCGATGAAGGGATATTTCTGGGCTATTCTCTCACTTCTAAAGCCTACAGGGTATTAAACAAGCGCTCGAGGAAAATAGAAGAAACTTATTATGTGACTTTTGATGATAGCTATGTCAAAAAGCTAAAGGCCAACGAAGACACAATTGGAGAAATCTTTTCTCAAACAGGCCAAGTCACAGCCTCGATCGCAAACCTATTTGAGAAGTTTGTCGAGTTATTCGATGAACCAGAGAGAGCTACTCTCTCGGAAGTCGGTGCAGCAGACAACAAAGTAGATCATCTGAAGCAACTCATCGAAGATGCTGCCAAGCAAATGAATGAAGGAGGTTCAAGTTCTAACGAACCTCCACAGCACGATGCTTCAGTTGAGGGGGGAGGACCCATTTTCGTCATCATAGCCGAGCTCACATGTTGAGGGGGAGAACAGTTCTCAAGCTGCTCCCGAACGCACAGCAGTACCCGAAAGTGCTACAACACCCGAAGGTGCGTCAACACCTAAAAGCTGGACACCACCCGAAACCCCTGTAGCTCCGGAAACTCAAGACACACCTGAAACCTTATCTGTCGAGGGGGAGAATGCCGATATGCTTTATGACGATGACAGTCAATCTGAACTAGAAGAGATGGTAAACGCTGAATTGGATCCATCTTATGATCCAAATTACCCTCCTCTTGTCAAATGGACCAGAGATCATCCTGTTTCCCAGGTTGTCGGTAATGTCTCTAAAAAGGTCCTGACCCGATCACAACTAAAGGCAAAACAAACTTCCTGATTTTCAAAAGTAGAATTCTGTATGTTTAACTCCTTCATCTCAAAAGTTGAACCAAAGACAGTTAACACTGCTCTTGATCACTCCGATTGGGTTCAAGCTATGCAAGACGAACTGAATGAATTCGAAAGGAATAAAGTTTGGCGCCTCATTCCAACTCCTCAAGATGCCTCAGTTGTTGGTCTCAAATGGGTCTTCAGAAATAAGATGGACAAGGAAGGCAACGTGATACGAAACAAAGCCCGTCTGGTGGTGAAAGGATACTGTCAGGAGGAAGGAATCGACTATGAAGAAACTTTTGCTCCTGTAGCTAGGCTGGAATCCGTTAGAATATTTCTTTCCTATGCTGCACACAAAAACTTTGAGGTCTACCAAATGGATGTCAAGTGCGTATTTCTAAATGGAGAACTTGAAGAAACAGTGTACGTGGAGCAACCTCCTGGATTCGTCAATGAAAGGTACCACAATCACTGTTACATTTTGGACAAAGTCGTATATGGACTGAAACAAGCTCCGAGGGCCTGGTATGAAACGCTAACCAAGTTTTTAAAGATGTCCAAATTCAAACAAGGTTCGGTTGACCCTACCTTCTTTCGTAAGAAGGAAGGTAACCACCTTATGATTGTTCAAATTTATGTCGATGATATCATCTTTGGCTCAACGAATCCTAGCTTAACGGCTGAATTCAGAAAGCTGATGGAGACTAAATTTGAAATGAGCTCAATGGGTCCAATTAACTTTTTCCTTGGTTTAAATATTAGACAGGGACCCGAAGGCATCTTTATTAATCAGGAAGCTTACACGAAGACTCTCCTTGCAAAATTTGGCATGATGGGAGATTCAAAGGTTAAAGTTCCAATGGCGTTCGGCACCAAGCTCACCCCATCATTGGATAAGCCAGCAGTTGATATTACGCTATATCGCCAGATGATCGGTTCTCATATGTATCTTACTGCTAGTAGGCCTGATATAATGTTCTCTGTTTGTTACTGTGCTAGTGTTGGGGTTGCAAAGTTATTCATTCATGACTTTGTAAATGTTTGACTTTTGTAAAACCCACTTGCATGTGGTGCTTTAGCCTTTAGACCCATTTACATGTTAGAGTGAGAGAGAGAGACATGTAAACACCTCTATAAATAGTGGGTTCATACCACTTGTAGAGGTGTGCTTGAGAGATGTAGAAGGGAGTGTGTAAGTGTGTGTTAATTATGTAGTCTAGATCTAGATCCTTTTTTTTGTAACACCATATACATTCAATATATCTCTTAAACACCCAAATCACCATGTTCAATTGTGCAAGCTTTAATTCCGCATGCTAAACCATGTTCTTTGTCACTACAATTGGTATCAGAGCTTGGTTTTCACGATCAACGTGACTTTTGAAGAACGATTCTCGGTTTGGCAATTTTTGTCGCAACTTGAACAATTTTTGGTGAGTCTCTCTCTATGATCTCTCGTAATATTTGATTCGTGCGTTACGTTTTTGATTTGTGATCATTTGACTCGTTGGATCTAAATTTTTGTTGAAAAACCCATTTGTTGTGATCCAATAAATTTTTGTTGATCAAGTACCGATCCAATTTTATATTCGTTTATTCGATTCGATTTTCAAACTACATGTATTCGTTTGAATCAAGAACTTGTCCAAAATTCATTGTGAATCATTTCAGATTTTGAGATCCCGACACTATTCATCTAGTAGCCCAAATCATTAATCAATTCATGAAGAGCCCAATCTCACTGTTACTGTTCATAGATCCGATTCATTTAAGCCCAATCTTATAATCCAATTGATATGTTCGTGGTATCTGATTCTTTTCAAATGTCCGATATCTATCTTCTCGTAATCTCGTTCTAAGAAAATCAATAACCAAGATCTTGTATGTTGAATCGAACGTCGGTAGCATCAAATCAGTTTCTTTAATGAATATTAATCATTGTTCTTCTATTGATTCATCTAGTCTTGAATCGATCAGCTTGCAATTGCGTTTTATCGATCTTTCAAAATCAATTGTTCTTCAGTTCTTAATCTCGATTTCTCATTATTTTTCCTTTTCTCGATCGATGTTGAATGAATATCTGAAAATGAGTGTCGATTGCTTCTGATTTGGAAGATGATAAATTCGATCTTAAACAAATTCCAGTGAAGAAGTCGGAGATTGATTTTTTTGATTTTGATGAAATCTTGATCAATAACATTTGATGGTGATGAAGAACAGTGAAATATTCATGTTTTGATCGGAAATTTGGTATTAGATTCATCAATTTCGTGTTTTTCTGCATTTGATTTTGAAAAAGTCAAAGAAAAGAAAAGTCAAACTCACTATGATATTGAAGATTCAATGAAATGACTGACGATTTTACTTGATACGAGTCATTTTTGGTTTGTGAATGTTGAAATCAAGGTTGATTTGATTTTCAAAATCGAGTTGGTCTGTGTTCTTGATGCCGAACACAGTTTATGTTTGGGTATCGATATCATAGATCTAAGTGGATATTGGAATCGATTGATTATTTTGAAACAAAAGTAGATGATTGAGGGACGATTCGTGAATGAAGAATGCGAAGTCAAGAAAGAACTGCAAAATCGAGTATTGAGGATCGATTGGGGTTCCTGTAATGAAATGGATGAAGAACGAACAGATGAAGAGAATTGATTGTTGAATTCAATCTGTGTCGATTTTGGAATACGTCTTGCTCATGAAAAACGAAGGGAAAAGGATTGATTTTGGAGTCGATTTTGAGACTTGATGAGTACTGTTCGCAAATTTGGTGTTGTTCTTGACTGAAACGCGAAGCTTGATCGATTTTGTGTGTGTTTATGTTCGCAAGGAGTAAGGAAGCTTGATTTTGGGTTGTTGATTGTAACAATTTTGGATTCGCATACAAAATTTTGGTTCGCATTTTGGTATCAAAGTCGCATTTGTGTAACTGCATACGCAAGGAAGGTTTAGTTCGCAGTTGGAGCAGATTACATATAAAAGAAAAATTATTCGCATTTGGTGTTTTGTTTTGCAGTCAAAATGCGAATTCATCTCATTATGATTCGCATTTTTGGTAATTGAAACATGCGAAGGGATGCGAAGTGTATAAGAATGAAAATGCGAAGTCAAAATGTGCGAAGTCTGTGATTTGGGATCGCTCTTACAGTAAAATGCGAATTGGGGAAGAAACACACGTATTTCGCATTTGGTCCCTGCTCTTTTCAAGAAATAACAAAAGCTGACCAACTTCGCAAGTTTGAACATTATGCAGAAATTATCAAAACGAATGCCTGTAGTTTCGCATTTTTGACAGTTTGTACCCAACTTCGCAAATGGGGTCATAAAATGCTGAAATTGCAGAATTTTCAAATCTGGTCCCTGCAGTTTGTGCAAATTAACGCTTTTTACCCAGCTTTGGAAAAGGGGGAGAGTTTTGCATATTTGGCTGTTTTTGGCGCAACGGGTCACTGCAGAATTTTGAAATTGACGATTTCTACCCATTTTTGAGAAATTTTGTCAAAGGCGATCCGTGAACGAAGCTAAAAATTCAATATTTTTTGGATTTTTCGGATTGAAGCACAATGTTTATGTCACATGTTAAGGGGGAGTTTTGACATGAAAAATTCCGAATAGAGCACGTTCTTTTTCCTTGGAGTTTTATAATCAAATTTCGATTATAAAAAGGGGGAGAAGTTTTATATGGAAATTCGAACTTGAATTTTTCATATTACGCGGATTTGAAGACCGAAGTGATCTTGAAGTTTTGAAGATTACGAGATGATGCAATTGGAAGTTCGGAAGTGATGTATTCGAAATGGGTTTGGTATTATTGAAGATTTTTGGGGTGTGTTTTTATGCACAACTTTGGGGTGATTATTTGAAGTTAATCATTCGTTGCTGCTCGGATTGTATGGTCTCACATCCTAGAGCCCAAATTGAAGAGTCATGGAAGAATTGAAGATTGAAGTTCGTTTCGACATGTGTCACCTTTGAGGCTCGAACCGCGTAGTGCTTGATTTTGGAAGATTTGAAGTGGGTCATTCATTCCTAACTTTGAGGGGGAGAATGTTGGTGTTGCAAAGTTATTCATTCATGACTTTGTAAATGTTTGAATTTTGTAAAACCCACTTGCATGTGGTGCTTTAGCCTTTAGACCCATTTACATGTTAGAGTGAGAGAGAGATATGTAAACACCTCTATAAATAGTGGGTTCATACCACTTGTAGAGGTGTGCTTGAGAGATGTAGAAGTGAGTGTGTAAGTGTGTGTTAATTATGTAGTCTAGATCTAGATCCTTTTTTTTTGTAACACCATATACATTCAATATATCTCTTAAACACCCAAATCACCATGTTCAATTGTGCAAGCTTTAATTCCGCATGCTAAACCATGTTCTTTGTCACTACAGCTAGATTTCAGGCGTATCCACGTGAACTTCATATGCTTGCAGTAAAGAGCATACTCTGTTATCTCAAGCGAACTACCTCTTTAGGCCTATGGTATCCATCCAACTCAGGCTTCTTCGTTCAAGCCTAGTCAGATGCAGACCTTGGAGGTTGTGGACTAGACAGGAAAAGCACCACGGGAGGCTGCCAATTCCTTGACGGGAAGTTAGTTAGCTGGCAATCAAAGAAACAAACTTGTGTGTCTTTGTCTACAGCTGAAGCAGGATACATTGCAGCTGCCTCCTGCACTTCTCAAGTGATTTGGATCCAAAGTCAACTCCGGGACTATGGACTCAATATGAAAAAGATCCCACTATATTGTGACTCTGAGAGTGCAATTAGGATCTGTCATAACCCAGTACAACACTCCAAGACTAAGCACATAGCACTGAGGTATCACTTCATTAAGGATCATGTGGAAGATGGGAACGTCGAAATTCATTTTGTTCGAACCACTGATCAACTGGCTGACATCTTCACCAAAGCTCTTCCTGAAGCGTCGTTCAACAAAATTCTACAAGGGCTAGGTATGATGGACTCGGAGTCAGTACCAAACATTACCTCTCAAACTCAAAAGTAAGAAGCAAAATAGACCGAACGTTCGGGTTCGGGTCTTGTACTAATGTACCGAAATGAACCGAACGCTCGGGTTCGGTTGAATAATCTGCTTTTTGCTCATCAATCAAAGGTAGTTTTCTTGGTTGTAGATCTTATGTATAATTGTTCCAAATGCATTTATCTTATTGTCAAAGTTATTCTCTTTTTAAAACCTATTTTCTTTGGCAACCGAAATATACCAAACGTTCGGGTTCGGTTCCAAAATTTTTCTCACCCGAAATAGACCGAACGCTCGGGTTCGGTTCCAAAGTTTTTCACAACCGAATTAAACCGAACGCTCGGGTTCTGTTTTTTTTTCTTTTGTCTTATTTTTTATTTCATTTTATTTTTATTATTATCAAAAATTCCAAAAAATATTTTTTTGTGTGTTCGTTTATGGGGAAATTGTTGAATTAGCTAAGTGTCCCTAGAAGCATGTTGCTGTATGTGTCCAAAGCCTCACCTGATTCTGAATAATAGCCTTAATGACTTGGTATACACAAACCTTGTCTTCCTAATTAGGCTATCATATTTATTCTAATCATGAGCTACCTAACTCTCTTCTCACATAAGATAAGAGTTTTCTGCTTGGTCCTATTTTTCACAGCAGAGGTACTTTGATTTCTTACACCATCTATGTTGCATTTCTCCATCACATTCGCTTCACAAACGTAACCCCTGAGACTCTCAGAAATTACCACTGAGGTTTATGGTTACACAATTAATGTGTTCATGATCTTAGTTTTGTGCCACTACGATCTAAGTGAAACCCAAAATTCAATACCCAATACAAATTGACGGTGAACAATTAATTTGCTCTAGTTTTCACTAATGCATTGCCGGACGTACTTCCATGAAATCTCACATTTTTCTTTTGTGTGATTCCTATTAAATTGTTAACACCAATAACATTTCTTCCCTTGGGATGCAGTTTTAAATTTTTGTTGAGATTTTATATACATATTTCCTAGCCAAATTAAATTATCTCCAACCTACTTGTTCAATAGACTACACCGGTCTCACAAGTACTTCGTTCGCTATCTATCTTATATCAAGATTAGGAAGTTTGAATCGAAGCGAAAGCCACCCTAATAAGCCTAGTTAAAAGAAGCCTTTCAACACTTCTTAATAAGTGTTTGATCGTTACTCAACAGGAAACCACACAAACACTTTAAGGTCTCTCTTAACTTTGAAGGAAGAGATTCGTGCCCGGGATCATTTGTTTCGCGTCTTTATTGACATCACATATTTTCCCAAAAATATTGCTTTATTTCTTTTCTTTTACACCCTAAGCACGAAAATCTTTGATTTTCCTAAATTCAGGTTCTATTAATTACAAGGAATTTTACTTGGATTGGCGGTTGATTAAAGGCCGTGGTTGATTTTAATCCACGTGGGAGCATTTTTCAAAAGATGCCGTTACAATTTAAAGGGATAAGATTATGACATGCTGACTCAGGCGGGAGTCTAATCAATTTGATTTCAAACGGCGCTAAAAGAGAAAGCGTGCGAATTGGAACTGTTTCATCTCCAAACGGCGCAAGAGGGGCGCGTGTGAATCTGAACCGTCTCGTCTCCAAATGGCGCCTGATGGGAAGGCGTGTTATTAGGGGCCTGGCATTCTCTCTCATGCATGATAATCAGCAACCCCAACTGTCACGCATCAGTCAACTCCGAAAAACCCTTCGTTTTTCAATAGAAGATTTGGGAAGATCTTTCTCTCTCCTTAAACCACAGTATAAAAGGCAACATCCTCCACCGTTTACCTCTTTACTGCAATTATAATTCCCAGAGCGCAAGAAATCCCTAAACCTTCGCTGTTCATCATCTCCTTCACTTTCTTCAAGCAATGGCAGATTCATCTTCCGTTCACGCAACATGCCACATTTTGCCCATTCGCCCACAACAAAGCCTAATCATCAATTTAACCCCTCATGCTTACGACGCCTCAATGTTCCCCATCATCGAATGTATGAAGTTTTCTCCGATCGCTCCTGCACTTACCAGAGCTGAGACTGTTCTGATGGAGTTCCTCTCGCAGATCTTTGCAACTGCTCACTACGACAAAGTCGTTGACAGAATCTTCTTTGATGTCTTTGAGCACAAGGCGTCAATTTCAAAGCAAAGGTTTTGCTCGCTGTTAGGGTTTGAACCTGATTCTTCGAGGGTTAACCCTGAAACGATTCCAATGGGTCACTTGTTCAACATGTTCTATAACATGGGTTACACGGAGGTGCTTACTATGGTGACGAAATTCAAGAAGTCGTGCCTACCTCCACAATGGAATGGGCTATTCACTGTTTTGTTCAAGGGCTTATCTGAACGAAGCGCCGGGTCTGATGGTGCCAACCGTTTATTTCTCTCCATAATGTATGGTATCTACAATGGTATCAACATGGATTATGGGTCTGTTCTATGGCAACAACTCATCCAGAGTCTCTCCTCTACCTCCAGACATTCAGAGATTTCGTATGCTAGGTTCTGGACTCTTATCACGAAATGGGTGATGGACAAGTACCACGTCCCCATTGTCGCTGGTGCTCCAATGTCTTCGATTGGTACCTTCCATACCACGAAGATCATTGTGTCGGGCGCTTCAAAGTTTCCGTTCAACGGGTCTATTCCGGAAACCATGTATGGGGATGTTCCTGCTGACAGCCGGATTATCCAGACGTACAAAGGGTTCAAGCGTTCTGGTACGAGGGATCTTACTCCAGAGATGTTGAAGTCAATACATGACGCCGAAAAGCCTGCTCCAAGAGGCAAAAAGGCTGATAAGGGGAAACAGGTGGCAAAAGGAGCGAAAGGCCCGTCTCCAAAGAAGAGGAAACCCACCAGAGTTGCTCAATCTCCACAGCAAAAGAGGAGAAAAACCCAACCGCGACGAAAGCTGATTATCGCTTCCTCCTCAAGCGAGTCTGAGGGTGAGAGTTCAGATTCTGATGACTCTCCACGTGGCAACACTCCACCCAGATCTCCTACCCCAGAAGTTCATACATCTACTTCTCCAATTTCCTCTCCACCTAAAACCATTCCTATTTCTATTCCCCCCATAACTTCCACTACTTCAATACCACCCACTTCCATCCCAATACCAACACCAATATTCACCGACGCAACCACAACATCCACTGCAGATGTTAGATCCAACGTATCTGATACGGGGGTTCATACTGATGCACCCGAAACCACTCCAGCACCCGAACCTACACCAACACCCGAAACAACCCAACCCGAACCTACCCATACTACTACACCACCAGCTTCACCACCACCACCTTCTCCTGGTCATGCCTCAGAGGGAGAAGAACCATTCCTTGGCGGGGAAGATATGACGTTTGACTCGGTCTACTATAGTCCGTTTCAAGTACAGAGTGATGACGATGACGATGCTCCTGCCACAAAAAGACATCTCAAGGAGCTCCATGACAAGATTGACTTGCTCATCGCCTCCTCTTCCACTTCTCAATCATCCCCTTCTGAAGATGCAGTTTAGAAGATTGTTGACGCCTTCTCTAAAGCTCAGCAAGATTCCATTGCTTCTGCAACCTCCGCCATAGATGCCTCCACAAAAGCCTGTCAGGCTGCGACCGAAAAAGTCGATAAAATATTTTCTGATGCCTCTTCCCTGTTAAAGTCTTTACAGGAGAGTGCAAATGCCGCCAAGACTACGCTGGAACCAATTGTCCACCAGCTGGCAACGTCAGTCTCCACTGAGTTGAAGTCCTTCGCTTCTTTTCGTCAAATACTTTCAGACGACAACTCAGCCTTTCGCACAACCATTGACGAGCGTCTCTCGAAGCTACAAGAAGATTTGGCTGCCGAGAACTCTCTTATGGATGTTCTTGCCAATAAGACCACTGCTCTGAAGGTCAAGAGCGTTCAACTCTCCAACTCTCAACAGGATATTAACTCTCTTCGGTCCGAAAGGGAGGTGATAAATTCGTGTGTTTCGGATGTCCACTCTGCCATCTCCAACATCCTCGAAGCACATGATCCTATTCTTAACTATACTGTGAGGCGTGACCTTGCAGAAAAGCTCGCTCCTGCCCTTGCTCTGCTCAGCAAACTCGAAAGGGCTCCTTGATTTCGTGTCCATTCCGAAACAAGGGGGAGAGAAGGAAACAATGTCTCAACCATCTCCTACCTCAAAGGCAACTCACACAACCGAACCTCCTCTAGTAGGCCAAGCCTCCGGTTCTGGTGTGAAAGACAAAGGCAAAAAGATTGCTGAGGAAGAGGAAGAAGAAGAAGAAGACAAAGAAACAATCGCCGACTTGTTGAAGCGTAGAAGTCGACGCAATGAGGCTGATATCAGTGCTCGTGTGGCAAGAGAGGCTGAAGAAGCCGAACGTAAACAGAAGGAAGCCCACGACCTTCTTGAGAGTAGGAAAACTCTTTTTCCTGCCTGGACTCTCGATAGGATGATAAAAGAAGCCATTGACACACCGAGTATCTTGTGGCTGGAACCTGTAATCTCTCTTGATTGTTCCAACACTGTTGACTCACAGTTCAACATGCCATTGACCCGAAAGGCTTTCATCTTTCATGCCTTTTCCAACGTTGCAGAATTCCCTCATCCTCATCCACAGGTTGATCGGGACTTAATCAATTTTTATCTGAAGGCTGCTCAACCTCAATATCAGACTTGGAGCGCTCAGAAAATTGTCAACGTTCGGGTCTTGAAGTCGTATAGTGAAGGGAACTTCATCAACATTCGGTTCAAGGTACTTCGGGGATCTGCCAAAACCGAACATGCTATTTCCCTTGCAGATCTTCCCAACCTTAATCCCCATGATTGGATTATCTTGCACAACATCCTACTCACCAACGAAGCTGAATACGGTCCGATCATCGACCATTTCAAGAGGATGCTCGTGTGCTACACCATGGAAGTTGCACTGATGGATCAGGAGATTGCAAGCGTATTTAAGAAGAAACCAACAATATCTCCTGTTGGCTCTGCCAGTGATCTCAACCAAATGCAGATGGGTAAAATTGACTCGAGAAGGAATTCGGTCATGTTCACCAGGAACGAAGGACAGAAATGTCTTTTCGCCTTGGCTGACAAACACCTCTACACCACTGCTTGTTTAGAGCACGTTTTGGGGATCATCCACAGATGCAAGCAGAACACAGCGGATGATGTCAAGTACTTCGATGACATGATTCAATGGTACATTCGGTTCAGACAGACTATTCGCGCTCTTATCACACGTCTGTTTGATACTGTAAAGAAGGCTCCCGCTGCTGGCCCGAAGAAGAAGTAGTCTCGCTCCAATTTGACGCAAAGGGGGAGATTGTTGGGTCGTGTTTTGTATAATATGTTGCGTCTATTGGGCTCGTTATCTAGTCCATTTTTGTATCTCCGGTATGGGCCTATCCATCCGTGAGTTTAGTAGGGTTGAATATAAATATAGGTGCTTGCATGCATCTTAGAAAAACGATAGAATAGAACGATCAGAGCATTATTCAGAAGTTTATTATTATCGTTCTTGTAACCCTAAATCCTCTACAGCAGAAGTTATTAGTCGAGCTCTGCTGAGGATTGTTTGATCTAATCATTCGACATATTTTGATCCACTCTTGTCTTATTTATTGTTTTGTGTTCATCGCAATACCTATTACAAAGATCTAATCGATCTTCACGTTTGTTATTATAACTTATCACTTGTTAACCATTCCTCGATAAATCCATGATAGTGTTCATAGATGACATTTTGATTTACTAAAAGAACCAACAGGAGCATTGCAAGCACCTGCGAGAAGTATTAGAAGTTCTGAAGAAGGAGAAGTTATATGCAAAGTTCTCGAAATGTGATTTTTGGATTCGAGAAGTCCAATTCTTGGGTCATGTGGTTAAACAAGAAGGAATAATGGTTGACCCAATAAAGATTGAAGCTGTGAAGAAATGGGAACAAACAAAAAGTCCCACGGAGATTCAAAACTTTCTAGGATTAGCTGGATATTACCAAAGATTTATCCAAGGCTTTTCTTCGGTAGCTGATCCATTGACAGCTTTGACCCATAAAGGAACTACATATACATGGAGTGAGAAGCATGAAGAAGCATTCGAGAAATTAAAGAAGAAGTTGTGTGAAGCACCAATTCTTTCTTTACCTCACGAAGTTGAAGACTTCGTAGTCTATAGAGATGTATGCAGTTGGGTTAGGTTGTGTTCTGACCCAAAGAGATAAAGTGACATCATATGCATCTCTACAATTGAAAGAGCATGAGAAGAACTATCCCACTCACGATCTGGAATTAGCAGCGGTAGTCTTTTCATTAAAGATATGGAGGCATTATCTTTATGGAACAAAGTACAAGCTCTTCAATGATCATAAAATTCTCCAATATATCTTTGATCAAAAGGAATTGAATATGAGGCAACGACGCTGGCTAGAGTTACTCAAGGATTATGACTGCGAGATACTTTACCACCCAGGAAAAGCAAATGTCGTAGCTGATGCTCTAAGTTGAAAGGTAAACCTGGAAAGAAAGAGGAAAAGATCATTAAGAATAGAAGTTGTCTCAACAATTGTGGAAAGCATTAAGAAAGCTTAAGAAGAATCTTTGGAGAAAAATGATCGAAAGGAAGAACGTTTAGGCAAAACATTGGTGTTAGGTACAAATAATCAAGGATTGAAGGTATTCCAAGATCGGATTAGGGTACCTAATATGGGAGGAATGCGAGATCTTCTGATGGAAGAAGCTCACAAGACCATGTAATCGATTCATCCCGGCAATAATAAGATGTATAGGGATCTGAAAACCTACTACTGGTGGCTGATGATGAAGCTCGATGTTGCAAAGTATGTGGCAGAGTGTGTAACATGTGCGAGAGTTGAGGCGCAACCTCAAAAACCGTATGCGAGTTTAGAACCGTTACATGTACCCATGGGTAAATGGGAAAACATCACCATGGATTTTGTGAATAAACTACCTAGGATAAAGAACGGTCACGACATGATTTGGGTAGTCGTGGATCATTTCACAAAGAATGGACACTTCATAGCATCCAATGAGAGATGGTCTATGGACAAGCTTGCAAATGCTTACGTGAAGGAGGTAGTAAGACTTCATGGTGTACCGTTAATGATTGTATCAGATTATAATAGTCATTTCACATCAAGGTTTTGGAGGAGTCTATAAGAGGAAATGGGTACGAAGTTGTGTCTAAGTACATCCTACCATCCGCAGACTAATGGTCAAAGCGAAAGAACCATTCAACACTGGAAGATATGCTAAGAGCATGTATCCTAGAATTACAAGGTAACTGAGATGAGCATTTACCCCTGGTAGAGTTTTCCTACAACAATAGTTACCATTCGAGTATTAAGATGGCACCTTATCAAGATTTGTATGGTCAGAAGTTTCGTATGCCGTCTTGTTGGCTTGAGGCTGGAGAAAAGCAGTTTATGGGCCCCTAAATACTCCATCAGACTGCTGAAAAGTTAAAAGTAATTAGAGAAAGGATATTGGCAGCACAAGATTGCCAAAAGAGCTATGCTGACAAGAAGAAACGACCGATGACATTCGAAGTTGGAGATTTGGTATTGCTCAAAGTCTCATCGTGGAAAGGACTTATAAGGTTTGGAAAGAGAGGAAAGCACGACACCGGGAATCGTAAAAAGTGAGTTTGTGATCAAATACTTTTTAGCCTTAGTGATCTAAACGAAAGCCGTAATATACGTTACACCGAGAGCGTGCATAAAAAGAACGTCCAAATCTGACTTCGTGTGATGAAGTCATGATTTTTCTAAGAATTAGCATAGCAGTGCATAACCTGTAATTCGAATTTTAGATTGACCGACTTTTAGCTGACACAATCTAAACAAGAATCGAAGATCTCATTAATAAGAGCTTGATGATAAAAAGACAGACGAAAACAACGTCGGATGACAAAGTTATGAATTGTTAACGGACTTTACTTGTCCAGACCTATTAAAATATAACTTTATAAATAAAGTCAAAATTATCCGACGGAGTCTAAAAAAAATTTGTAGAGTACATCGCCACCTATGTATGGATATAAAGAACGTCAAAAATGGAGCTCGTATGCAAAAGTTATGGAATTTAGAAGTTGGGAGGGTGTTGATGCGAAGAGGGTGACGTGGCCGAATATCGGCCTTGCTTCCTCCCTAAGGTCTTCGATTCGGATCACAACATGTGGTCCTCATACGCGCAACGTATGCTCATACACCGAGCATACCAAAGTACGCCCAGTGTAACTGAAGATCAGGCCTTATAAATACCATGCGAGGCTCACTTCAATTCCCCACACCTTAATCCTTCTCTCTCTATCTCTATCTCTCTCTCTCTAACTTCTTTCTAAACCTCTCGCAACCCTTGGTACTTCTCAAGTGCTAAGAGGCGAGTCCCGGAGCACCAGAAGGCTCCGAGAAGAAGAACTTTTTGGCTTGGAAGTTTTGCCTCCGCAGAGCCCGATTCCTAACCAAACCCTCTTATAACTAAATTATGCTTACCTTACTTTAAGTATAGTTTATGTTTAAGTTTATTATCGTTACTACGAACTTATAAACAATATATATATATATATATATATATATATATATATATATATATATATAAAGTGTTATTATAATATCATTTAACTACTCGCGGTACAGGGAATCTGGTTTGAAGGGATACATAGGGTTGTTGGATTTCAGAAGTGTTATAATGCCAAAATGGTCTTGCACTTCGGTGTTTCATGTCTCGCACCTGTCTGTACATAGTGGTTGAAGAGTATTGTGTAACACTTATAAAACAATATCACTCATAAATAGTCGAAATAAATATTAGACTAAAATCTAGAGGTAATGATACTAGGTTTCGTCGAAGGAAAATAGAATTATTTGAAGCGAAACGTTGCCCGAGTTTGGAATCATTACTTTAACAAGTGAGTGTGTAGTTACTTTCATCTTACACATAAATATGATGTATTTTATATAATTTATGCTCTATGTGTGCATATTATCTGTGTAGTTGATATTTATGTTGGATGAAAAAAATATACTTGTTTTACTTGATTTAAACTGTGTATGTGTTTTATAGAATGATTATGATGGGTAAAGATGGGTAGGTGAAATAGATGATGAAAGAGGAAATAAAATTGATGAGAGGCCTCAATGTTTAAGATTATCCAGTCATCTAGCGGAGTATAGATGAAGACACGGACTATTCTACACAGTCTAGTAGAACGCAAGCAGGCTCTTAGCCTATAGGTGTTTTTAAACTAAGTGTTCATCCCCCTCATGGTTGCCTTATTTGACATGTATTGCTGAGGAATCCCCTAAGCAGTGTTGTCATCCCAATAAAAATCCTTAGGTTAGGTCCCTTACTTTAGATGCTTTAGGGACAGAAAGTGAGGATATCATGAAGGGGTAATCAGGTTGTTTGATGTGATGAAATTAATGAGATTAATTATTGTGGGTTGAAAACCATATGTGCTCACTAGGCTCTCAAGCCTGACCCACTTACTTTCTTGTATACAGTTAGTGGCAAGAGATCACAAGAGTGATGATTTGATGAGAGAACAATGGATTATAGGCCACTAGAATAAATAGATGTTGTAAGGCCTATGTTGTTTATGTGTATGCTTTTGATCTGTATTGAAAATGACATCCCGAGGTTTTAATATAATGAAAATACATTTCTTCGGAAATACTTTTGATAAATTCTTTATCATATTTTTTGGAACAAATTCTGCAACATATTTCTTCAAAAGTATACTCTGATTTTCAAATAAAGCATAAACAAATCGGTCTTTTCTGAACGTAAAAATGGGTATGTCACATGAGTACACCCGACGTACTCACATGAAGGCACGACATTCATTAACGAGCCATGGGGACCAATTTGCAAAAAATTTTGACTTCAGGTCAAAAATAGAAATTTACCTGAAAAATGAGTGTTACAATTCTCCTCCACTTAGATTAGATTCATCCTTGATATCACTCCTTACTACTCCCCAAACATACTTGACAACTTGGACAATACTTCTAGAACCCCGACCCAAACTAAGAAGTCGACTAATACAGGCGACAGCCTTCCCATACTACAATCAAGACTCAATATTAGTGAGACTTGCGTACTCTGACTAATAATGAATCCTAAAATCACTAACTTTAACCAATGAAAAATAACCATCACTACTTTGCCTAAAATCCGAAAATCCAATACCTTGTTAGACTCCCAAACAAGCAAGACCATCATGGAACATAGTCAATATTATTTCACTTCGCAACCCGAACCAAACGGAACTCATCTGACTCCGAATTATCTAAGAAAATAACTCATCAAGTTTCAAACTTTATACCTCCAAAGGATGATTGAGGGTGAAACACTTGTTGATCCAAGATTCCTTGAGCTACCAAGATGATTTCCATTCCTTCTTCTTCCTTCAATAACACCAAAAATGCACTCTCAAGCTCAAAAAGGCTCACACAAAGGACTGGGGTTTGCTGGGGATGATTTAGGAGATGGAGGATGGTAAGGGAAAAGGTCTTGAGTAGATATAGATGTTTAAATAGGGCTCAAACCCTAAAAATTAGGTTTTGTTAATTTTCTACGTATGCCCAACGTACTCACATGAAGGCGCAACATTCATTAACGAGCCATGGGACCAATTTGCTATAAATTTTCACTTTGGGTCAAAAATAGAAATATACCTGAGCATTGAGTGTTACAATAGACATCATGACAAAACTATTCAAAACTTTAAGTTAAACTGAGCACTCAAAATCCCAACAAGGAAAATGATAGAAGTCAGAATAGTAAAATAGATGACAATTAGCATACCTATTATTTCCAAATGGATTATACTATCGTGGGGTGTTAAGGGTACGAACATCGAAAGATAGCCATCAAAATCAAATCCCCATCTATGTGTGATCGTTGTCAACGAAGGAAACTACACATCTATATTCACCAAATAAGAGTATGATATATCATGCATAGTAACGAGTGGTTAAAACCAACTAGAGATTGCAAAGATAGTCCCTTTATGACAATACACAATGCACATTCGGCTATGGGTAAGGATGTGGGAAACATCCATTTACTGGATGGGTTCAATTTGAAAAATGTGTTGAATGTCCTAAAATTTAAATGGAATTTATTATATGCTAGAAAATTAACTCATGAATTCAAATTTTCACTACCTTTCTTCCTAGACACATGTTTCAAACAATATTTATATTTGAGGAACTTTATTTTGATTGCTAAATAGTGAAATGGTCTATACTATTTGGAGTCTTTCAAGCATAGAAGAGTGTCAATGTCAGTATGAGTAAGAATGAATTTTGACATAAATACTTGAGTAAACGGCTGCACAAACACCAAGGCGCGTGTAATAACAATCATATGTTTCATGGAACAACAGATTTAATGGCACATTTAATCCAAAGTATTAAAAGTTTCTTGTCAACCGCCTTTAACAACTAGGTTGGGGACTTAATAGTGCATGGGGGAACGACCCACACACTAGGATGGACCAACACAACAAGAAATAAACTAAACAACGTTAGTCAGACCAAACATATATACAGGCTGACATGACAAGCGATGAAAACATAAAGCCCAAATGGGCTAGTAGTCAGTTCAACAAATCACGTTGAACAACGATAAATCTACAAACCAAATCTTCCATATATAATATCTAGAGCAACATCCCAGGAAACACGGAAAAGGTGGTATTATTTTATTAAAGTGTTATACCCTTGCAACTCTTGGACAAAAGCAAGGCCCGGGTAGAAAAACCAGAAACCAGATTGAACCTCACCTATAAAAGAGGTAGCTCCATCTTTCTATGTTAATCAACCTTAAGCAATTTGTTCTTGAAATCTCAATCAACATCCAATTTATGCATTAAAAAGCAATACCATGGTCCAACCATCGATATAGCTTTCTAACCTAGCTCTTGTCTATCTTATGCAGCGTGATTTCCCGATTGCTCATTAGAAGTGGTCCTCGAGGACTAGCTAACAAAGCATCAGGAATTCCACGTAGCAACATTGGCGCCATCCATATAAAAAATGTAAGATAAGCAAAATACCTCGCATCCTCAATCGAACTTACTTCTTAGTCCTATAAATTTGATTCCAACATTCACACCAATAACTGTAACAACACCACCCACTGGCCTAGTGATAGCCTCGTCATCGCATCCACCAGTACTCCTTCCTACCCAACCAAGTGTCTAGTCAAAAGAAAATAGTCAATAAACTTCCTTACCATCTCTTGATCAATATTTAGGTCCCTCTAAGGCCAGGAGAGTGTCTCGTATGCCTATTAAATTCAATGATTATGTTGTTGAAGGGAAGCATATGTATGGTATACAAAACACTATTAATACTCCTTTTTAAACCTTGAGAGTAAGTTTTTTGTTGCAAATCTGAATACAACTATTGAACCAAAAAATTTTAAATAAACTTTTCTTTATCCTAATTAGGTGAATGCCATGAATGATGATATTTAAGCACTCTATCGAAATAATACATGGATTATCACATAGTTACCTAAGAATAGGAAGTTTATAGGATACAAATGGGTCTATACGATTAAGTATACTTCTAACGGAGAAGTTGAGAGCTATAAAGCTAGATTAGAGGCAAAGGTTTACAATCAAAGGGAAGGCATAAATTACCAAGAAACTTTTTCTCCAGTTACAAAGATTGTAACTATTTATATTATTATCGTTATTTCTGTTAATAATTCTTGGCCTATTTTTTAATTGGGTATTAATAATGCTTTCTTATATGATGATCTTTATGAAGATGTTTATATGACCCTCCGTCAGGGTTATCAAACTAAAGGTGATTCTAGGGTTTAAATCTTTATACGGTTTAAAACAAACTCCAAGAAAATGGAATGGAAAGCCTTTAGTGTCTTGGAAGAGTAAGAAACAACCAGCTGTTTCTCGTTCTTCTACGGAATCAGAATACAGAGCTTTAGGTTTAATTTCTTGTGAAATTTTGTGGATTTTAAAAGTATTGTTTGATCTTGGAGTTAAAGATTTAACTCCAAGTAATGTCTATTTGTATAATAACTACCGTATTCCATGAAAAAGCCAAACATTCCGAAATTGATCTCTATTTTATTAAAGAAAAGGTTATGAATGGAATTTTAAAAATTATCAAGATTGGTTCTTCCAATGAAAATGATGACATTATAACTAAGTCATTGTTGAGCTTTCAACATGATTATCTTTCAAAAAGAATCGTGTTGACTGAACCTTTAAAAAAGGATTAGTTTTTTTTTTTGTTAAAAGTTAAGTTTGAGTGGGGGTGTTAAAAGAATTAAAGTGTTTATTATTTTAAAACATAACTTTGGGGTTATTTTTGTATTGTTTTAAACCTATTTTGTCAAGGGTTATTGTTACAGGGTTATTTTGTGTATCTTCTTTAAACTTGTGGGTTGCGACTCACTATTTGCAAAGATTTCCGGGTTTGTGGGCGAATCTTACAACTCGTTTCCTCGGGATATTTACGTGCTAATGTTGGTTTGCGGTTGATTCATTCTCTAATTTTCCTTCATTGCTTCACACTCTCAAACTCTCTATAATATTCACAGTTTTTTTAATAGGGTTTCTTACCAGAACCTATCTAGGGTTTCTAGATTTGTTTCAGTTGTTCTAGTTTATAATTCAACATAGATTTAGATTAGGTTGAGTGTATTGGTCTGAAAATAGTGTATGTATTTTGTAATGATGTTTCATTTTGTAAGTACATGAAAAACCTTCTGATTCTTTTTCCCAAATTGATATAAGAATCATTGATGTTGGGAATATTTGGTTTATTTATGTTTTTACAGTAACCAACACAATTCAAAATTCAAAATAATAATTTGGCTTTGTTAATATCAATCCAAAAATTTGAATATCCATATTATATAATACAATTCAAATTGTACAATTTGACAATTCAATTTTATTTGAATAATCAATGACCATATTTGCCCCATTTTTACATCAACATAATGTATATCTTGAGAATATGGATGGTTACTTAACGGGATAATGCTCTAAAATGGTAACATAGTTAAAATTGTGTATATATTTAATCATTTATATTTATTTTTATACATATTTCGTCATTTATGTTTTTTTTGTACAAGTTTTGTCACTTATGTTTTTTACTTTGTTCACATGTGATTATTAAACGTAATGGTCATATGTATACAAAATAAAAAACATAAGTTAATAAATATGTAAAAAAACATAAGTGACTAAATATATACAACAATAAACATAAATGACTAAATATATATACAATCTAAGCTATATTACATTTTTAAGTCATTATTCCTTACTTAATTGAAAAAATAAATGATTATAGGAACTTGTTTTTTAATTTTTAATGATGAAAAGCTATTAGTAGTTAAATATACCCAATGAAGCCCAGCCCAGCCCAACTGGAAAAGAGGTGTTGGGTTTATAACCATTGAGGGGCAAGGTAGGCTTGCACAAAAAAACCGATTTAGGATCCAAATTGGTCACTGAACCGGTAAACCGGTTCACCATGAACCGGTCCACTATGAACCAAACCGATTCAAGAACCGAACCGCTGGTTTGAACCCTTTCGAGATTTTAGACATTGAAACCGGTTTAGAACCGATTCAATAATCGTGAACCGGTAGTCAAACCGATCAAACCGGTTTAGAACAGGTGTAACCAGTTTAGATAGGTTCGAGTTTAATAATAAACGAAACCGGTTTGAACTGAACCGGTTTAAGGTTGAACCGGTTTTACTATTCACGAATCGGAACCGAACCGGTTTTCTGAAACGGTTCAGGTTGAAAAAAAAACCGGTTTGCTCACCCCTAGGGCAAGGTGGGGAGTTCGACTCCCATTGGTGGCCACTCATGGAGAATTTTCCTTAGGAATCCCATTAAAAATGGTGAGGGTTTGCCCTGTAAAGGAGCTCGAACCCGGACTTCCACTGTAAAAGGCGGAAGAGGTATTTGTCGTTCCAAATATATATATATATATATATATATATATATATATATATATATATATATATATATATATATATATATATATATATATATAAGGAGTGGTTCAAATGAGAACCAAAAAAGGTTAAGAACCTCTAACTTTAGATGTTTATAAAGGGTTTAGGGTAACCCTACACCCTAAACCATAAACCCTTTATAAACATTTAAAATTTAAGGTTCTTATGGTTCTTAACCTTTTTTGGTTCTCATTTGAACATTTACCTATATATATATATATATATATATATATATATATATATATATATATATATATATATATATATATATATATATATATATATATATATATATATATATATATATATAAAATAGGAAAAAACCATGCAAAATAAAATAAAGATTTCATTAAAAAATCATACACCTTCATATAAAATGTAAAAAGGCAACACTTTATAGTTTATAGTATGTTGTCTTATAGATCTGTAGCACTTTCTTGGAAATATATCTTACACTAATCTATTTGCTTATGAACACTTGTCAATTATTGCCAAGCAATTTTGTATTTTGGTATCAAGATCTTAAATTTCTTAATCAACAATATCTAGAGAACCAAAACAATGAACACGAAGGTTTTGAATTTAAAGTCAAATCAGATATTGAAATTATTCGGAGCAATGAAACACATATAATCGTCTCTGGGTCGTAAAAAGAGATGATGGTTCGTTTAACCCATTAATTGATAATTATTTGAGTAGCCCAATATGTGGTCCAACACTCAACCCATACCATAAATCCCATATATCTTTTAAACAACTTCGAATAAATTTGTTCCAACGTAAATAACAAATTGATAAGAAAAGACAACATTTGATCACACACACAAACAAATATATATATATATATATATATATATATATATATATATATATATATATATATACACACACACACACACACACACACACACAGAGAGGAATATCAATTGATAAATCATAGTTTCCCGAGAACCTGAAAACTAAAAGTGGAACGTTAAATCAAAAGTTTTAATAGCCTCGATCAAAGATGGCATATTTGTAATTATCAACAATCTTAATAATATTTGAGACTTTTTAAAAATAATCAAAGGGGTATATTGAGAATAAAATTTATCATTTCCTAACGATTAATAATTATTTTAATTAATATAAGAAACACACACACTTTCTCTCTCTCTCTCTCTCTCTCTCTCTCTCTCTCTCTCTCTCTCTCTCTCTCTCTCTCTCTCTCTCTCGTCCGTTTTCCTGAACACCATCATTGTTGACCTCATCTTGGCCTTCTATGTTAATTGAAGATGTAGCATCCGAATCCTTGAGGTACTTAATTTATTAAATTATTGCATTTTAGGAGGATGTCTCACGATGTGAGCCATGGTGATCACGACGTGAGCGACCAATGACCATTTGACCCACATTCTTGAACCTCACGACATGAGCTTGAGGCCTCACAACATTAGCAAGGCCTGATGATCCAAAACCCTAATTTTCGAGTATTTAATGGAATGAAAGAGCTAGGGTTTCCCATCCTCAGCCTCTTTCACTCTCTAGCCTCCTAAAAACCCTAGATTCGACCTCCTTGAGACTTTTGGCCATTGTTGGTGACCTTGAAGAGCTTATTTGGTGGTTTTTGGTCCATTGAAGCGGAAGAGGACTCTTGTGGTACCTCATTATGGCAATCTAGCTTCTACCTCTTGGTCTTGTTGAGCTTTTGGACCTCTATAAGTCATAACGATCTTACCTTTTTGACTCTTGCATGCTAGATCTAGGTTTCAAGATCTTTCTTTGAATTGTTGGGTTGTGTAACATGCATGGGATCCATAAAGTTGGCAACTTATGGACGATTGAGACATCTTTTTTATATGAGGCTTTGGATCTGAGTTTTGGTGTTGGTTTTAGACTCCAAGCATGAGTCTTGATCATATTACCTTTCTTGTAACCTAATTAGTATCTAAATCATGCATTGGACATGCATGAATGAAAAACTACGATCTTTATAGTCCTTAGGGTCAAGGAAGGTCCTTTGGAAGGTCCCAATGAATGTCTTAAAGGATTAAAGCTTAATTCTCATAGTTGGTCAGAACAGATCTCACGACGTGAGAAATGGGAATCTCATGACATGAGAAATGTGAATTTCATGACGTGAGAAGTGAGGTTGTCCCAATCTGAGGAATCGGGTTAGAGGAGTTGTGACTGAGTCGACTCGTTGAGTGGGGTCGGGTCGAGTCCATTCTCACGACATGACCAGAGAACAGGTTACGATGTGAGGGTGAACTTATGGGAATATGGACCGTTGACCTTAGGCGTTGACTTTTGATCAGAGTTGACTTTTGGTCAACACTTGGTTTTGAAGGGTAGACTGAAGGTTTTCCTTGTATGATTATCTAGGTGTGGTGTAGCACTGGTCTAGCTGACTGTAAGAGTAGTAATAGTTGATTATTGATCAAGAGGTGAGTTCCCTTCAATGTACTCGCGGATTGAAGGTATCAATGTCGTCCTACTAGATTATGTTTGTAGGATGATGATTGTCTTCGTGTAAATTACCTGTTATGCATGTATAGCCTTTATGTCTCTGTGGATCTTACTGTTATGATTATATGTTAGTTGTAGGGGTGAAATAGACCTGATTCCAGTTGAAAGGGACCAAAGGGGTTGAAATATACCCCTTACCGGTTGAAAGAGACCGAATGGATTGAAATATACCCTGTACCGGTTGAAAGAGGCGGAAGGGGTTGAAATATACCCAGTACCGGTTGAAAGAGACTGAAAGGGTTGAAATAGACCCAGTACTGGTTGAAAGAGGCCGATGGGGTTGAAATAACCCAGTTATGCTTGACTGTTAAATATATGTATGGTATGCGGTATTTTGGGGGAGCTCACTAAGCTTTGTGCTTATAGTTTTCAGTTTATGTTTCAGGTACTTCCTACTCGAAATGGAAGGATCCGGCTTGATTGCACTGCATCCACCCATGTTTTCCGCATTATGTGATCTTTGGATTTGTACTCTGATATTATTCCTCTATGACATATTTTTGGTTGTTTTGACATCAGGGGCGGAACACAAGCAATAGTAGAGGAGGGGCCGAATCGTTATATATATATATATATATATATATATATATATATATATATATATATATATATATATATATATATATATATATACCTATTTGTTTTAAAACAAATATTCTAAATACAAAACTAAACATATATCTATATATCTAGTATCTAATAACAAACCTGGTTATATAATAATAGGAATTAATACATATAACTTTAGTAATATAAATTATAAAAAGAAGACAACTAAATTACAATTAAATAAAGTATTACATTTATAAGAAAAGTTTTTATTAAAAACTAATTAAATGAAAGACAAATAACATACAAAATAATTCTGAGTGAAAATGTATAACAAGAAACAAATGAAATCAATTTACTTTAGTTGTACGCTCCAAAAGAGCCGAACTATTTTACTATTATTACAAAAACCATTATGATATATATATATATATATATATATATATATATATATATATATATATATATATATATATATATGGGTATAAGACAAGACAAGTCATAATAGGTCCTAATGCCTAAGCTCACACACTCACAGTAACTCTAATCTAGTCACTTTAATCTCACATTGGGTATTCTAAAATGAAAATAAATATAAATAACACAAAAGTCTAATCCTCAAAAGCAATAGAAATATTATAGCAAATGAAGAAGAGCAAGAATACATGCCTGTCACAGCGGCGATGGATGGTTGAGTCAAGGCGACAAGAAGGGTGAGATAGACAAGCATCGTTGCTCTCTCGCTGCTATCATTGTTTCACCGGTGGAAAGGATCCTTTCTTATTGTATCTCATTTAGTTTTGTTTTAACTTTTGAAGATTATCTCTTTACTTTGTGAGCTTTTGGAAATATAATATTTTCTCTTTTCTATAACTTCTCTTCTCCTACTTTTCTTCCTATTTTATCTCGTTAACTATAACCGGTTGTAGTTTACTATTATATTTTATTTTTCAAATTTATGAGGGCAAATATATCTAATTCTTAGTTTAATAATTTTAATTTTTGATAAACGTACTGTTATAAAATACTTGATCTTTTCTATTTATCCTTTTCAAAATGATAAGGGGGCCAACATTAGTATTTACCTAAATTAATAAGTTAATTTGTATTTTTTTAGTATTAAAAGGCAAAAAAAAAAAAAAAACAAGGAGGCCATGGCCCCTCCTGGCTCCTAAAGGGATCCGCCTCTGTTTGACATGATTGCTAAACGATCTGAAATGAATTAAAAATGAAAATTTTGTCTGAAATTTTTCGAATGTTACAAGTTGGTATCAGAGCCTTGGTTTGAGGGATTTGGGAATACTCTCGGGTGTTCCTGAACTTAAATCGAGGGTTTGGTAGATTTTTCCATAAAAAATATTTTCATAAAAGAAAGGGATGAAATGTGTGAAATCACCCGAGCTAAAGTAAGTCTTCCCAAAATACCCATACATGTTATATGTTTTACGCTATGATATGAGAATTACATGCTAAATTAGGGCCAAGGATCTGCTCAGAATTACATGATAGAATGTTAGGAGAAATGCCCTTATGTGCCTATTGTATAAGATTAAATATTTGCATGCTAGTATGAGATCAGTTATCTAGTAGGATGACTTGTTTAGGTTGTGTTCTGATTTGAATTGCTTGTTTCTCGAATGTTGCGTGCTTTGTGATTTTAGGAATTTTATTAGTACCAGCTGACTAGTGGACGAATGTGTTTGGTTACATATTATTTGATGGGTTTTAGCCATAAGAACTTTCCTATGTGCGCATGCAAAACCCTAACGCTTGGATCTAGGCTTTCTAATTAAACATGCTTTGAATCCAAGACTTCTAATGACTAATTAGGTATAAGAACAATACAAAATCAGATCTAGAAGTTTACCTTTGAATCTCTTGTTTGATCTTGTTGTCTTGGAGCTCTAGAGTCACAATTGTCACTCCTCTAATGGCTTACAAGCAGCAACTAGCAAGGAGGATGATTTGAGAGAGAGGTTGGGAGGAAATCGGCCAGGGGTACTCTACTTTAGATGAGATGCCGATTTCCCTTGCTCAAGGGATCTATTTATACTTGTAGACTCCTTAGGGTTTCACCTTTAAACCTTAGTTGGATAATCTTTCCTTAAAGCAATCCAAATCCTTACCTTAGATAAGCCTTGGACGATTTTGAGCTATCCTAAGCCCTAGAATCCGTCCATCCCTTATCCCTTAAGGATTTACAGTCTAAAGTGTAACTATCAAACAATTGACAGTTTATACCCTCTTATTTAATTAATCTCTTTAAGTCACCAAATTAATACTAATTAATTTATGACTTATATTAATCAAATAACAATATTATTATTCTGTATATTATTCTCATAATATATTAATAATATTTATTCTCTCATAATAAATCATCCTATCAAGTTGCTATGGTGAAGGCAACCCAAAAGGACCATGCACAATCGGGTCAAATACTTGCCTAATATAGTTGCAGCCTTAGACACTATTCCAACATTATTGGGAGTAGATAACTTTAGAAGGATATGTTTAACTGTATTGTGCAGCTCTTGTCTGAGTCCAACCGTTGTAGTGTGGGACCTTTCATTCAAATAATTATCTAGTATCGATAGTATATAATTGTATTTGTATGGTGGTTAGATGGTATTAGTGGAAGTTCCTTCTGTAGCTGATAGTAGAGAGTGGTGAGGAAAGGAACCCCGGGAAGTTCCTGGAGTATGTAATGGCGCGTAGGATGCCTTATAGTATGAGCAGTGTATTAGATAGGTATTAGTGACTTGGAGGAGTCGGGTTAGTCCTTGAGGAGGGTATAGATAGGTGTGGAAGGTAGTATTGGGCTCGTAGTAGTGGAAGCACAATATTTATACCCGAGACCAGGAAGACCATGATGAATCTAGGAAGCTTGAGAGTGTGAACCTCTCTATGTGTTTACTGATTGTTTATGTGGTTATGTTTCAGCATAGTGGTGACACGTAATGGAGCACGGGGTTCAAGATTTAGATCTGGTTCGGGCATGGGCATCTAACCAATGGATGAGGGATTACATGAGTTCATTGCATCAGAGGCTACTAGAGGCATCCTTTATGCGACCCCAGTGATGTTTGGGTTGGTCAAGGAGGGTATCATGGAGCTGATGGAGGATCACCTTCAGATCTTCATGGCCAATCTGGCCGCTAGCCAGTCTGGGGCCCACATTCTCTCCTTTTGGGATTTCTGCAGATGTGGGGCACCAGAATCATTTGGGGTGAATGACCTTATTGCTGCCAGGTGTTGTCTAGTAGATACTAAGTGTGCCCAAATGATAAGCTTCTACCTCAAAGGGTCGAAGGTGAGGTTCGCTGCAGGATGTTTGATGGAGCGAGCTCAAGATTAGTGGGAGGAGGTTGGCTATACTCTAGGATCCCCATACATTGAGGCCTTTACCTGGATAGATTTTGTTACCCGATTTCGAGTGGAGTTTACACCAACTGTTAAGGGGCAACAACTAGCGATAGAGTTTTTAGATATGCGGCAGACGACTGAGACCGTGGCGGAGATCACCACCAAGTTTAGAGAGAGAGAGACCTATTGGTACCTCATTATGCTACAAATGAGGATAGTGAAAGACTCGGTACCATGACATGTTGAGATAAGATATTTGGGAGTTTGTCAGTTTTTCCGCCTACCCAAAACTGGATGACATGATATCCAAGTCTCGGGAACGAGAGATTGATTAGGGCATATAGTGAAGAGGAAGGCAGAGCATAGGCAGACTATCGGGGTTTCAGTGAAGGAAACCATAGGTTTCGATTCTAGATTGAAGGGCCAGCAGGGACGGGGCAACTGTGGAAAGTGCAACAAGACACATGATGGGCTCTGTAGGGCGGGTGGTTCGGGCTGTTATAAGTGTAGCAAGACATGGCATTATCACAAGGATCGTACTGCTACCACCACCACCAACGAGATACCAGATCTGATTTGTTTCCATTGCAATCAGAGTGTGCATAAGAAGGCCAACTGCCCGGGTTTAGTATCAGGAGGACCAATTTCAGCACCTGCTCCGACGATTCTAAGGATCCCTGATAGTGGCCTGGGGAAGGCAGAGGCACCAGTTATTCAGAGCAAGGAATTTCAGGTGACAGTCGAGGAGGCTCATGCAGCACCCGATGTGGTCACTGGTATGTATTTTCTCCTTATCTACTTAGTTATGTTATTTGTCATGCTTATATGTTTATATTTTTGATTAGGGTCGTTCCTTGTGATCGGTATTCTTGCATTGGTCTTGTTCGATTCGGGGGCTACCCGATCTTTTGTATCCCTTGCGCTTAGCAGGAGGTTCAACAATGTCCCTGGAGAGTTGGATTATCCACTAGAGTTTGAAATAATGGATGATCTTCTGGTGCGAGTGTGGAGGGTTCACCGGGGATGCACTTTGGAGTTATTTAGTGACCAATATCTGACTGACTTGGTTTTCATTCTCCTGCACGAGAGCACGGTCATTGTGGGGGTGGATTGGTTGAGCCCTAATGGGGCGATGATTGATTGCAGGATTCAGTTGGTATGTGATTGGACCCCAAGTGGGGGAGAGTTGGTGATCCACGGTGAGGGTGCTTAGCGTGGGCCGACTTTATGTTCAGCATCCAGAGCAGAGCGTTATCTACAGCAAAGATGTTTCGGGTTTTGGCCTATGTGACGGATATCCGGGAGAAGGGTGATATGACCATAGGTGATGTACTGATTGTTTGGGAGTACCCGGATGTGTTCCTGGAGGACGTGCCACGAGTGCCTTCAGAGAGGCAAGTGGAATTTCGGATTGATTTGGTTCCAGGTGTGGCTTCGATAGCCAAGGCACCTTATCGTTTAGCACATCCAGAGATGCAGGAGTTATCTACGTAGCTGTAGGAGCTGCTATAAAAGGGATTTATTCGACCAAGTAGTTCACCATGGGGAGCGTCGATCTTATTTGTGAAGAAAAAGGATGTGATGCATCGGATGTGTATTGACTACCAGGAGCTGAATAAGCTAACGGTGAAGAACCGTTACCCGCTCCCAAGGATCGATGATTTATTTGATCCACTTTAGGGCGCATCTTGGTTCTCCAATATTAATTTACATTCGAGTTATCACCAGATGACAGTCAGACAGGAGGACATGCAGAAGACGGCCATCCGGACTCATTGTGGTTAATAGGAGTTCGTAGTGATGCCTTTCGGGATCACCAATGATCCGACCACCTTAATGGATTTCATGAATCGTGTGTGCAGGACCATGTTTGATCGGTATGTGATTGTATTTATTGATGACATCCTGGTCTATTCCAAGACTCAAGAGCAACATGAGGAGCATTTGAGGGAGGTATTGGAGACTCTGAGGAGGGAGAGACTATATGTAATGTTCTCCAAGTGTGAGTTCTGGTTGCGTAAGGTGTAGTTTCTAGGAAACATTGTCAACCAGAGCGACATTCTGGTCGATCCGGCCAAGGTTGAGGCAGTGATGAGGTGGGAGGTTTCGAGGTCTCAATCTGAGATTCGAAGTTTCCTTGGATTGGTAGGTTACTATTGAAGATTCATTCATGATTTCTCCAAGATAGCGGTTCCTTTGACTCGATTGATGAAGAAGACCATCACTTTTCTTTGGGGGCCTGAGCAGCATGCATCTTTTAATACCCTGAGACAGAGATTATGTGAAGCGTTGATTTTGTCCCTGCTAGAGGATGTTGAGGACTTTATGGTATATTGTGATGCGTCAAACATGGGATTGGGTGCAGTTCGGATGCAGCAGGGTGAAGTGATGGTGTACGCCTCGAGGCAGTTGAAGCCGCTTGAAACAAACTGTAACATCTCGATGATAAGGTACTTGTAATTTTTACCTTATAACTGAATGATATTGCATTTTGGTCCCTAAGTATATGAATGGGTTTAAGGAAGGCCCAAGTGGAATTTTGTAATTTGGGAGTTTGGGGAGTACACCATGTGTATGTATGTATGCTAAGCGTACTAGGGCATACATATGTATATAGGGCATAGGTTCCAGGCATGTAAACCCTAATTTTTAGGGTTTGGTTCATATTTAAACCCCATTATAGCCACATTTCCCCTCACTTCCTCAACCTCCATCCTCTTGAAACGTTTTTACAATGCCAATCTATCTTGTGAAGCATTTCTAAGCATGGGAGTGTGTGTTTTGTGCTCTTAAATAAAAGGAAGGAATGAGAGACCACCTTGGAGGAGTGAAGCTCTTTGGATCCAGGATCACACCACCTTTCGGCACCATTTTGAGGCATCATGTTCTGAACTTGGTGAAGTTTCATTTAGATCTTGTGTTGGAATGGTTTTTGGTCCTTTTTGTCCCAAATGTGGAGATTCATGAACATAGCTTGTTCTTGACCCCTTAAGTTGTCCTTTCAGACCCTTGGAAGGGTCTTAAGTCGTTAAAATGGGTTCCAAATGGTTGGTTTTGCTCCATGCATCATTTAGAAGGTCTTGATGGATTAAGAAGTTGAGTTAAGCACTTAATGGACATGCAAATTCATAAAGTTGGAAAATTTATGACTCTTGAGGGTATTTTAACCAAGGATCTGAAAGATGGACATGAGAGCTTAAGAATTAAGGTCTTAATGAATGATTTGGGAATCTGGGAGTATGCCCCATATACCTTGAGTACGCACCGCGCACATGGTCAACCACCCCGATGGTGGTCAACATTCGAGTATGCCCAACATATATTTGGAGAACGCCCCGCGTACTCACTCTGTGGTGTCTTGGCTGGGTTGACTCAGTTGACTCATTTGATTTGACCAATTTGATTGTGACTTTGACCAAGTATGACGCAAGGATGTTTTGGGATTTTGATTGTGGTTAGTCATTTGGTTGGATAGGTGACGGTTAGAGAGTTGAGATTCGGAGTCGAGACCTCATCAACTTTCGTCCAATCTGTGAGGTGAGTTTTCCTCACTGTACTTATGGGTTCAAGGCACCAAGGGCAGCCCACTGGATTAGATATCTTGTTTTGTGATAGTATGTTATCGTGCTGTAGTGATCTGTTAGATCGGTATCCTGGTGTATAGGATGATGTTATGCTTAATGATCTGTGGATCTGCCTGATTGTCTGTTGACTAGTTATATGTATGTTTATTTGTTATGGTTGGGTTGAGGCGGACTACTGTAGACTGAAGGCCAAGAGACCCAGGGCGGCCCGGAAAGACTAAGGGCTAAGAGGCGTACCATTCATGTCGAAGGCCCAAAGAACGGTCCAGATAGGCTGAAGGACCGGTGAGGTGTTCCAGTCATGCTGAAGGTTCTATGAGCGGTCTGGATAGTCTGTAGGTCGGTGCAGCATTCCAGTCAAGAGGAAGGCTCTGTATGCATGTTGTTTGTTATTATTTGTATGTGGTGGTGCTTTGGGGGAACTCACTAGGCAATTGACTTATACTTTTGGGTTATGTTTTCATGTACTTCAGATGATCACAGGAAGGCGAAGGCATGACCGTACATATTCTCTTATTTATGACATATGATTTTGGTAGACTCTGATGTTTGGAAAATGTTTTGAAAACTATGATTTATAAACAATTTATGAATTTGGGTTGATTTTAAACGTTTAAATTTATTGTGATTTTATGGATGTTACAAGTTGGTATCAGAGCCTTGGTTTGAGTGAACTGGAGGAACACTCATGTAAATCTAGTCTCAAACTAAGGAAAAGTTTTTATAAATGAATTTCAAAGCGTTTTCAAAATAATCAAAAGAGGATGTGATGCGTACGATCGGCCATAGCCAATAAGTAGACCTCAAATTACCACACTGTTATTTGATATTGTGATATTTTAGAACAACATGCTAGTGATAGGCTAGGGATATTTAGGAATTACATGATAGAATTGCCTGATTATATGATGTCTGATAGCCAAGGGTTCTTCCTTATATAAAATTGACATCATTAACGTAGTTGCTTAGTGTATGAATCAAAATTGTACATAACTAAGATTTTATAGCCTGAGAATGTTTGATTTAGCCTTATTTCCTGTTCTTGTTTGATGAAGAGTTTAGGGTAGAATCATGTATTTAACTTTCTATCGGATCCAATGTTATGTTTGATTAATTGTGTGGGGTATGTCGATCAGTTGTGTAATGTTTAGCCTTCCTCTAGGAAGTGAGGATAGAGTGTATGCATATGCAAGTGTGTATTGTTAGGGTTGTTGTGATGTTCCTCTGAGATAAATACGTGTACGTGCGAAGGCAGTATGGGCTCGTACTACTGGAAGCAAGGGACCCATACGCGTAGCAGGGAAGTCACAACCCTGAGGGTTTTATTTGGTATTAGTCCCTATGGTCTTATATGTGTTTTATCTGATATCTGAAGGGTTTTGAGAATTCTAACACTCCTATGGTGTACATGTAACCCTCGATGCCTTGGATCTATGTTTTCTCTATTATACATGCAAACTTTCAATTTTCCAATGCATCATCCTAACTAGCATACTGTGGAGTATATAAACTACAAAAATCTAGTTAGATGACCTACCTTTGGTGTATCTTTGAAACCTTAAGATTTTAAGAGCCTAGCACCCCAAGTGTGATGCCTCAAATGCTTCACACATCACCACCCACAATGGAGGGCTTGAGAAGAGATTGTCTTGCACAAACAAAATCGGCTAGCCCTCTTGTATCTCACTTAAGTACCGATTTTGGTTGCCATGAGGTTGATTATATAGTGTGACACAACTAGGGTTACAGCTTGCAAACCCTAATGTGCATGTCTTTCCACATTCCTTAGGCTCCATGGGTTTTAACCTCCATGGAGTATCCATGGGTCACCACATGGGTTTAGCCCAACATAAAGAACTATGCATCATAAGCCCACTTTATAAGAATGAATGATTTACACAATCAATCCCCATATATTTAATTAGTCTCTTTTGTTTGTAAAATTAATTCCAACTTAATTCTTGATCAGTACTAATTAAATAATATGATTTCATATTAATATATTATAACTTATAATATATTAATAAATCATAAATATCCTCTTCTCAAAAGTCCATCCTTACAAATTGTTTCGATGCCATGCAACCCAAATGGAGCATGCTACTCTTGCGTCAAGTACATACCAATTATAGTTATGGGCTTAGACACTAAATCCAACGGTCTTCCACTTGGATAAGTCTAATAACTATAACTGCAAGTACGACTTAAAACACCGACTAGCAATTGTAGCTCTTAAAAGCCTATGTCAAACTGAGACGCTCCATTTTAGATAAGTGATCATATAATCCTCTGTTCTCAAGATATCAGCCGGACAAATACATGGAACAACGTCATACTTATTGTCTAGCAGTTTGTTTCTCAATCTCCGATTTGATTGACACAGAACTTAATCGAACACATCAATTCAGTTCTGACCGGGCCTGACACATAGGTCAAATCAAAATCATAGAGGGGCCCAAGATATCACTTTTAAGCCCCCAAGGCCCAAAAGGAACGGATAAACTGCGAATCATATGCTTGTACTAACTACTTATCAAATTATACACAACAACACGTTTTATAGCATCAAGTTACTGAAGTGGTTTCGTACTATCAATGCACAACCAACTCATAGTCAACAACTCATATATCTTGGTTTGAAGACTTATATGATATTATCGTCTCACGGTCACTTGAGATAAATTCCATGAAGTGATACAAGTGAGCGCGGGTTAAATCCAATACTCAGACCTTATGAGCACTCATGAATGTTGCAGTAAACTTTGCTATGTATAACACAATTCAGAAAAATCTACAAGCCAATATTCATGACAGTCTTGTTTCAATACCTACTTCCAACATATGATCGACTGTGGATAGTTTGAATAATATAAATATTCTAGAAGTCAAAACATGCAAAGTGAAACAATAGTAAATGATTGACATAAGACAATACCATACTAGTAAATAAAAAGAACCATTTATTTAAGCATCAAATGTCAATTACATTTCAACTATTACAAGTTTCGAAAGCTATCTAATCATTAAAACCAATATCGTCCTTCAGCCCGATGCGCCTCGCATGCTACAAATGCTTAACCCTACTCAGTCTCTTCATGTTGGATCTGCTGGGTTCTCATCACACGATACCCTCTTTGCCATGAGGAGTCCTTCTATGCGATGTCTAATGAAGTAGTATTTTTTGTCGATGTGCCTGGATCTGTCATGATCCCTTGGTTCCTTAGCTAAGGCAACTGCACTCTCGTTGTCACATAAAATCTCCATAGGCTCCTTTATAGCTGGTACAACTCTAAGGTCTCCAATGAAGTTCTTCATCCATATTGCCTCTTTCTCCGCCTCGCTTGCTGCTATGTACTCTGATTCACAAGTTGAATCAACTACTGTCTCCTACTTGAAACTTTTCCATGTTATTGCTCCTCCATTTAGGGCAAAGACCCAGCCCGACTGAGAGCAGAAATTATCCCTGTCGGTCTGAAAGTTGGTGTCGCTATACCCCACCACTCTTAAGTCATCACTCCCACTGAGGATAAGGACCCAGTCCTTAGTCCTTCGTAGGTACTTGAGAATGTTCTTTACTACAGTCCAGTGAGCCTTGCAAGGATTCCCATGATATCTGCTGACCATGCTCAAAGCAAAGGCCACATCAGGGCGAGTACAAGTCATAACATACATGATCGAGCCAACAGCCGTCGCATATGGTATTCGACTCATCTCACCTATCTCAGCCTATGTACTCGGACTCTAAGCTTTACTCAGTGTGGCATTACTCAGCATCGGTAAGTCACCTTTCTTGGAATCCTGCATGCTGAATCTTTTCAACACCTTATCCAAGTAGGTACTTTGACTAAGTCCAATTAGTCTCTTACTCCTGTCTCTCAATATCCTTATCCCAAGAATATAGGCAGCTTCTCCGAGGTCCTTCATGGCGAAACACTTCCCACGCCAGGAATTAACCTCTTATAAGGTTGGGATGTCGTTTCCTATGAGTAGTATGTCATCCACATACAATAGCAGAAAGCTAACTATGCTCCCACTAGCTTTGACATATACACAGGACTCATCCTCGCTTCTCGAAAATCCAAAATATTTGACTTTCTCATCGAAACAAATATTCCATCTGTGAGATGCTTGTTTCAATCCATAAATGGATTTCTCAAACTTACACACTCTATTAAGGTACTTTGCATCGACAAAACCCTCTGGCTGATTCATGTAAACATCCTCAGCCAACTTTCCATTAAGAAAAGCGGTTTTGACATCCATTTGCCAGATTTTATAATCATGAAATGCAGCAATGGCTAGCATAACCCAAATAGACTTAATTTTCGCTACTGGTGAGAAAGTCTCATCATAATCAACTCTCGGAGTTTGAGTAAAGCCCTTCGTAACCAGTCGCGCCTTATAAGTGTGTACCTTCCCATCCATGTCGGTCTTCTTCTTAAAGATCCATTTGCACCCGACTGTCTTACGACCCGGTACATTGTCAACCAAGTTCCAAACTTGATTGTCATACATGGAATGAATCTTGCTGTCCATAGCCTCTTTCCATTTAGCAGACTCGGGGCCTGTCATGGCTTCCTTCTAGTTGTTAGGTTAATCCAAATTTACCAGTGTGTTATCAATGATAAATGTATCTCCTTTTACAGTAATATGGAAACCATAAAACTCAGGTGGAACTCTAACTCTACCGGAACGCCTCAGAGGTACAGACTCGTCATTCGGCTCAACAGGAGTTTCCTCCTCAGGTTGATCGCTAGTGTTTGAGGTTCCTTCACCGCTTGACACTTGAAGTACTTCAAGGTCAATCTGCCTCCTAATGTCTCCTTGGCCTATGAGCTCTCTCTCGCGCAAGATTCCTCTCCTCAAAACGAAGACAACATTGTCTCTCGGTCTATAGAAGAGATAACCAAAGGATTTCTGTGGATAGCCAATGAAAATACACCGCTCACTGTGAGGTTCGAGATTTTCATGAGTATCGTATCTCACGAAAGCCTCGCAACCCCAAACCTTTATGTGATCTAATGTGGGATCCTTCCTACTCCACATCTCGTGATGTGTTTCTTTAACGCCTTCAGATTCGAGCTAGTCAATTTAGAGACAATGAGCGTCAAAAATGACTTTTTGATGGAAGATTATTTAGAAGTATTAATCTTAACCAGGTTATAGTATATGTCACAAGGGTTCCGTACATATAAAGAACGCCGAAATCCGAGTTATAACGAAGAAGTTATGACCCGTCGAAGTTTTACGGCAAAACCGGAACGACACCGAGAATCGTAAAAAGTGAATTTATGATAAAATACTTTCTAGCCTTAGCGATCTAAACAAAAGTCATATTATATGTTAAACCGGGAGTGTGCATAAAAGAACGTCCAAATCTGACTTCGTATGAGGAAGTTACGATTTTTCTAAGATTTAGCATAGGAGTGCACAACCCGAAATTCGAATTTTAGATCGGTCGATTTTTAACCAAAAACGTCTAAACGAGAAATGAAGATATCGTTAATAGGAGTTCAAAAATAAAAAGACAGTCGGAAACGGAGCTCGTATGCAAAAGATATGGACGAAAATTAGTCCCTACTCTTCGAGCGCGGCGAATTCGATACAGTTTTGTAAATCTGAGATTTAGTGAGAATTAGCCGACGGCATCTAAATGAAAGTTGTGGTACTTGTAAATAACAACGTGTGGATATAACGAACGTCGTTAATAGAGCTCGTATGCAAAAGATATGGATGAAACTTAGTCCCTACTCTTCGAGCGTGATAAATTCGATATAGGTTTGCAAATCGGAGATATAATGAGAATTAGTCGGCGAGGTCTAAATGAAAGTTGTAGTAATCATAAATACCAACACGTGGATACAAAGAACGTAGAAAACGGAGCTCGTAAGCGGAAGATGTGGACAAAATTTAGGGCCTACTCTACGATAAAACCCCTATAAATAAGAGATGAACTCTTCATATTTTCTTCACACCATAAGCCTTTCTTTTTCTATCTAACTTCTCTCTATACTCCCTAAACCCCCCCCCCCCTAAAGCCTACAAAACTTCCCTAGCGCTAGAAGAAAGCCTCGGAGTGCACGAAGGCTCCGAGAAAAAGAGCTTTTCGGCTTAGAAGCTTTGCTCCAGCGGAGCCCGGTTTTTAATAAAACCCGCCGTAAGTCAAATAAGCCTACCATACTTTAAATATAGCTTATATTTAAATATAATATCATTATTATGAACCTAGAAATAAGATTTATCAGGGGTTCAAAGTTGTTATACTGATTGATCTACTTACGGGAATGATGTCTAGGTTGTGATTTAGTGAGGTGTTTAAAGTGGGATTTCCAAACAATATATTTCGTATACCAAACGGACCTTACCTCTGATATGATCCTACGTGGTTGTTCCTTAATTGATAGATCATGAAGTAGACTTTGAGTTAATGAGTCGCAATAAAGATTATACTATAAAAACTTAGCGATAATAATGCTAGGTTTCGTCGAAGGAAAAATAGAATCATTAGAAGCGAAGCGCTGTTGTAACGCCCGGGTTTTAGGGCTAAGCATATTTGTCGATGTAATAGTCTAGGTCAACAATTGTAACTCTTTTTGAAGTAATAAAGATGAAATATTTGAGTATTATGTGAATTATGTGTGTTTATGTGTTTATATATTTAATTATAAATGTATAATTAATACAGAATAAAAATAAGCATCAAAATTAAAGTGTGAGATAAGCCCGATATCCTTATATAATGTTGTAGTGGTCAAAACAAGGATTCCGGGGATATAAAGAACACCGAAATCCGAGTTATAACGAAGAAGTTATGACCCGTCGAAGTTTCGCGACAGAACCGACACGATACCGGGAAGCGTAAATAGTTAATTTACGATAGAGCGAGATTTAGCCTTAGCGATCTAAACGAAAGTCGTAGAATATGTTAAACTAAGAACATCGATAAAAAGAACGCCCAAATCTGACTTCGTATGAAGAAGTTATGATTTTTCGAAGTTTCGGATTAGTAGTGTACAGCCCGAAATTCGAATATTAGATCGAGTGATTTTTAACCAACACGACCTAAATGAGAATCAAAGATCTCGTTAAGAGTAGCGTAACGAGAAAAGGATGGGCGAAAACGGACGTCGGATGAAGAAGTTATGAGGATTTAACGGACCAATCCTGTCTCGGCCTGTTAATAAAATAAAATTTAAAATCGAGTCAAAATTAGCCGACGGAGTCTAAACGAAAGTTGTAGAGTACGTTCCCACCTTCGTGTGGATATAAAGAACGTTGAAAACGGAGGTCGTACACAAAATTTACGAATTTTTGAAGTTGTAACTCGAATTTGCGAAGCTAGTGCAATGGGTGATGACGTGGCTCGATCAGGGCCGTAGCTTGCGGATCACGGTCTGGTCTTCGGATTTGGACACCTGGCCTCGCTATGCCTCGCGTACGACAGGAACGCCCTGCGTCCGAGTACGCCCCGCGTCGGAAGAAGGCTACGCCCAGCTGACTTCGGATTGAGCGGTTCGGAGGAGTGCCACGATGACCCAGCAGCGAAGCGACGCGTGTAGTACGACCGAGCCACTACGCCCAGCGTAGGTCCGAGGTACGCCCAGCGTACCGAGGCCTCGCAACCTATAAAAGGGGACCGAGGGCAACTTCATTTCTTGCACCTTTCCACCTTCTTTCTCTCACTACTTTCTCTCTCTATGTGCTCTAAACCCCCCTAAGCCCTAGATAAAACCCCTAGCACCCTAAGGAAGCCCCGACGCTCCCGGAGTCCTAAGAAAAAGAGCCTTTCGGTTTCAAAACACTGCTTCAAATAAAGTTCCAGTTTTCGTTAAAATCCGCTGTAAGTGAGCTACGCTTACGTAATTTTAAATATAGCTTTCAAATAATTATAGGAATGATATTAGGTCCTTAAAATAATTATTTGGGCTATTATTATGAGTTATATTGAGTGTTATTAACGCTTATATAATTATAATAATAGTCAGACTAATTAAATTGTCGCAGTTATCGTTAGACTAAACCCTAGTGGTATTGGTACTAGGTTTTATCGAAGGAAAATCGTTTTGAGAGTATCGAAGCGCTGTCCGAGTGCTGAGTCACCACCTTTCAGGTGAGTGCGTAGTTACTTTCAGCTTACACATAGATATGAAGTATTTTATATAAATTACATGCTATGTGTTCATATTATCTGAATACTTGCTATCTATGCTGGATGAACGTTTTTATACATATTTTCAATGATTTAAACTGTATATGTATTTTATATCTACGAAAATGTTGGGGTAAAACATGGGTAGATGTAATAGGTGATGTGTGATAAAACGATGAGAGGCCTCAATGTTGATGTTGTTGATTCTGTCATCTAGCGGAGTATGGATGACAACCACGGACTCTTCTAGACAGTCCAGTGGAACACTAGCAGGCTCGCAACCTGTAGGTGTTTGTGAACGATGTGTTCATCGGTGTACTCCATCCCCCACATGGTTGCCTTTAGGACATTTATTGCTAAGGAATCCCCTTAGCAGTAGTGTCCATCCCGATGATGATCCTTAGGTTAGGTCCCTTATGATAGGTGTTTAGGGACGTAAAGTGAGGATAACGGGAACGGGTAATCGGGTTATTGTTGATTGATGAAATTAATAAACTTATTTATTGTGGATTGAAAACCCTATGTGCTCACCAGGCTCCCCAGCCTGAACCACTCAGTTTCTTGTATTACAGGTAGTGGCGCATGAGCATAGATGTGATGTTTTAGGATGAGGGATTACGGATATAGGCCTGTAGATACGAACTAATGTAGTAAGGCTTATATTGTAGTGTTTATGCTTTTGATCTGTATCAAACATGACATCCCAAGTCTTTTAATGAAATACATTTCCTCGGAAATGCTTTTGATAAATCTTTATCATATTTTGTTTTTGGACAAATTCCGCAACACTTTTATTTAAAATGTTACTCTGATTTTCAAACAAAGCATAAACAAAGTCGGTCTTTTCTGGCCGTGAAAATGGGGATGTCACAGCTGTCCGAGTTTGGAATCATCAATTTAACAAGTGAGTGCATAGTTACTTCCATATTACATATATATATGAAGTATTTTATATAAACTACGTGCTATGTGTGCATATTATCTGTATACTTGCTATCTATGTTGGATGAACGATTTTATACAAGTTTTAAATGATTTAAAATGTATATGTATTTTATATCCATGAATATGTTGGGTAAAACATGGGTAGATGAAAGATGAGAGATGAAGGATGATATGAGTGAACATAGGCAACTATAGACTTAGTGCCTAATAATAACATCGGCAAATATGGACTTAGTGGCATTTGAATAAACGTTGGTAGCTATGGACTTAGTACCTGTTAGATAAACATTGGTAGATATGGATTTAGTACCTATTAGATGAACACTAGTAGCTATGGATTTAGTACCAGATGAATGAACTTTAGCAGCTAAGGAATTAGTGCTTTACGAATAAACATTGGCAACTATGGACTTAGTGCCTATCATATAAACCCTGGAAGTAATGGGCTTCGAAATGAACAAATGCAGGATAAATGATTATTAGTGTAGATCCTTAAGAGTAAGGAAGATAATGGGGATGGGTAGTTTGGTTGATTGTTGATGTTTAAACATAATAATTATATTATTGTGGGTTGAAAACCCTATGTACTCACCGGGTTTCCCAACCTGACCCACTCAAGCTTATTTATATCACAGGTGTCGATACGAAGCTACTTTACACTGAGAGATATAAAAGAGATGTAGATCACTAGTGTAAAGGAATGTAAGTTCTACTTATGCTTATGTTTCTATATTGACGATGACATCCCAAGGTTTTAAAAGGAATAAAAATATAGTTCTTCGGAAATGCTTTGATAACACATTTATCATGTTTTTATGGGAACAAATTCTGCAACATTTTTATTAAAAGAAGTACTCTGATCTTAATTAAGCATAAAAAAAATCGGTCTTTTCTGGCCATGAAAATGGGGATGTCACAGTTTTGGCAACCTTTTTGGTAGGGACTAGATTAAGGATATGGGCGACAGTATCCAAGGAATACCCCTAGAATGAGATTTGTAACGAAGCTCAACTCATTATGGAACGAACCATGTCCAACAAGGTTCGATTCCGCCTCTCAACCACACCATTAAGCTATGAGGTCCTAGGTGGCGTCAACTGTGAAACAATTCCACATCCTTAAGATAGTCAAGGAACTCGATACTAAGATACTCACCACCCCAATCGGATCGGAGCATCTTTATCTTCCTGCCCAACTGATTCTCTAATTCTTGTTTAAACTCATTAAATATCTCAGAGGCTTCTGACTTATGCTTGATTAAGTAGATATAGCCATATCTGCTTTAATCATTAGTAAAAGTCACATAGAAGTGGTTAGCATCCCTTGTGGCAGTTCTGAAGGGCCCATACACATCAGTGTGTGTGAGATCCAACAAACCTTCACCCCTTTAACAAGTACCAGTGAAGGGTGATTTAGTCATCTTTCCAAGAAACAAGATTCGCAAGTGTCATCCGACCTTAAGTTGAATGACTCCAAAACTCCAGCCTTTTGGAGTTGGCCTATGCGCTTCTTGTTGACATGTCTAAGACGACAATGCCACAAGCATGCTTTATCCAATTCATTGGAAGAATCGATATGCAACACATTATTTCCTAAGTTGTCTACAACATTCATAGTTTCATAAACACCATTACAAGGTAATGCTTTAAAATAAAAAAACACCATTATTATAAGCATTTATAGCACCAATTTCATTATCAAATGAAAATCTATAGCCTTGTTTGTACAAACCATGAAAAGAAATAATATTTTTCGCCATATCAGACGAGTAGCAACAATTATTCAAATCTATTTCTAAACCACTACTAAGCAATAAAGAGTAAACTCCAATCTTGGTGATAGGTGAAACCTTCCTATTCCCGATGATCAATTTTATCTTCCCGTGCTCCACATCCTTACTTCTTTTTAGGCCTTGCACATCAAAACAAATGTGAAATCCATAACTTGTGTCAAGAATCCAAGAGTTAGAATGTGACGAGGTATTAGATAGAATAGTATAAATACCTGCGTGGGTGGGTTTAACCTTCCCATCCTTGACATCCTGCAAGTATTTGGGGCAGCTTCGCTTCCAGTGCCCTTTGTCGTGACAGTAGAAACACTCTGATTCCTTAGGAATGGAAGAGGGAGCAGCAGAACCAACCTTGGTCCCACTTGAAGAGGATCCGTCATGAGACTTTCCCTTGCGGATCTTTGAGGCAGCCTTCCTCTTCTTCCCTTTCCATTGTCCAATTTCCAGAATAGGGGCAGTTGCGGTAGGAATAGAAACAACATTTTTACCTTTGAGACCGGTTTCAGCAGTCCTCAAAAGCCCTTGAAGTTTGCTAAGTGTGACCTCCTCCTTGTTTATATGATAGGTCATGCGGAACTGATCATAACATGGAGGTAAGGAGTGTAGAATGATATTTATAGCCAACTCCTTAGGGAAGTTCACATTCAATTTTAGCAACCGATCCACAAACCTTTGCATTTCTGCAAGTGGCCCATGATGAGTTCACCATCCTTCATCCTGGTTGTTATCATGGAAGAGATGATTTCATACCTCTCTTGACGAGCATCCTGATGGTATCTTTCCATTAGGTCCTGGTGCATCTCAAAAAGGGTAGAAGTCCTCATAGGAATTTTGGAGTTCAGTTAACATAGTGGCAAGCATGATACAAGCTACCTTGGTGTCATCCTTCTCATGTGCCCTAAAATCAACAATCTCCTTAGCAGAAGACTCATCGATTTCCTTAAGCTCCTTGTCTAGGACATATTCCTTGTCCTCATAGCTAGTGACCCATCCTGATATTCCTAATCCAATCATTGAAGTTGGAACCATCAAATATGACTCTCCCACAAAGGTCCATGAGAGAGAAGGAGCCAGTAGGGTTTAAGCCAGAAGCAGTGTTGGAAGACATCTGAAAAGAAAGAAAGAAAAAGTTTAGATTAGATAAAGAGTCCTTAATATAACACCTAAAATGAAATATTAAGGCTAGGACCCAACATAATATTTTACAAATTGGAAGAGGGATGTCGTAATCCAACTTGCAAAATATTTGAAGGTAGGTAAATGACGATTTACCAATTTCCACCATGAAAAACGAAATTGTTATTAACTTTTATTTGGATTGAAATTTCTAGATCCTTTGAGATTCATTGAACAATTCAACGGCATGTTTAAATCTTGATTATGTCATTTAGGTTTGTGACTAGGATACCGAGTATCATAAACAAGGTGTCAATAATGTTAGGTCACAATTTTGTGGTTTGAGCTAGGCATTCATCTTGTATAGGTCTTAGTAGGGTCTTGGGGTTTGCTATGTTGGTTGTAGTATGTTAGCGAGTGTGTGCGACCATATACGCGTGTGCGGCTGCACACTCTGTGTGCGGCTATACACGTGTGTGCGGCTGCACACTCTGTGTGCGGCCATACACGCGTGTGCGACTGTACACACATGTACAGCTGGTGGTCCTATAAATATAGTGTGTCTGTGTCAGTTGTATAGAGACATCAGTGACGTATGTGTGTGTTTTCCCAAGGTGTACCTGACATTTATATGATATAGATGTGTGCATGCTTGGATTAATTCTTCTTCTACTCCTTCTACACTCTATTTGATGTTTGCCTTAATTGATCACTGATTTGGATCCATTAGATTTGGGACTTACAATTGGTATCAGAGCCAATTCAGTATCAATTTGAAGCATTTTAGAGTGTGCGGTTGGAGTTTGTAGGTGTGCGGTTGAAGTTTGAAGGTGTGCGGTTGGAACTTTGAAGGTGTGCGGTTGGAGTTTGAAGGTGTGCGGTTGAGTGTGCGGTTAGAGTATGCGGTTGAGTGTGCGGTTGGGACCTAGGCTTGTAATGACCTGGGTCCCCAAATCTAAATAATCCCACTCATTGTGCAGGAACAGCTGCGGAGGAATGTCGTCAAACCTTGGTACGTCGACAGCGGTTGTTCCTGGCACATTGACAGGAGACATCTCCCAACTGCACGTTATTGAGACTTTTAATGGGGGCTATGTTTCTTTCACGGGAAGAGATGGAGGGAAGATCACTCAAAAAGGAATACTTGTAAATGGAGTGCTGAGTTTTGAGAACGTCATCTATGCTCCCGAGTTAAAGTATAGCTTGTTCAGTGTCTCACAGATCAGCTTATAGACTGCGAATAATGATATAAGGTTAAGCAGTGAAGACCTCGATGCAATAGTGTTTACAGAGTGTTCCATCGAGTTGTACCTAATGTTTTTCTGATATAAACGTGTGCAAGCTCGATTTCTTTTCATCTTCTTATTCTATTGCGATTGTTTGTTGCTTGATCATTGACAGAAGGAGTTAGTGGTGTTCTCAAAGTGATGTCTCCAACTTTTGATTAGATGGCCGACACCTTTCAACCGATATGGATACAACTTCAAGGATTCCTCCCCTTAATTATGCTATTCCTACAATTGTGCCATCCACAAGTGATTTGACACCGACACAAATCTCGCTGCCTTCTGTAAAAAGAAGTCGACTCGATCTGAGGCATGGAGTGTTTATTCAAGATCAAGAACCACCAGTCCAACAACCCTCCATAGCTGCTACAACAACTCAATCGACCCTAAAAGGACCAAGTAATGTTAGATCTTAATTTGAAGTCGGGAGTTCTTCTGCTCCTGGGGGTTCTTCTCCTCCACAACCTACGCATAATGTTTCCTCTTTGAGGCTTGCCAGGTTTCTTGCTCAACAAGATTCAGATCCTTTACCTCGTGGCAAATGAATATCAATAGGTGAAGGAGGTTCAGGGGGAGCAGGCCCATCTATCTCAGAGCTCAAGGAGGAGATCACTACTCTTAAATAGAAGATTCTGATCAGAAACCTCGATATTCGAGTTGCCGAGCTTGAAAAAGAAAACTTTTCAGAAGTCTAAACAGATCTCTGATCTTCAACTTAATCTTGGTGCCCTATCAGTAGGCTACTTTGACTAAAAGAACAAGCTTATTGCAGAATTTGGTGACAAGTTCAAGACCACAGTCGAAGAGCCTTGTGCTACTGCAGTGATCAAGTTTCGAGATAGCAATTGTGCTATTCGTCCTGTTGATGCTAAAGATCTTCTGTACTTCAGGAAGCGAGACAAACACACCTTGGTGATGCTGATTAGAAAGACCGAGTCTATGCTAGCCACAAACCAAGGGGGAGACTGTTAGGTCAAAATTTGTTGTTTTGGGCTAGGCATCTATCTGTTTAAGTCTGACGTGCTTCTGATCAAAGAAGACATGAGTCCATGCTAGCTCAAACCAAGTGGGAGATTGTTAGGTCACAATTTTGTGGTTTGAGCTAGGCATTCATCTTGTATAGGTCTTGGTAGGGCCTTGGGGTTTGCTATGTTGGTTGTAGTATGTTAGCGAGTGTGTGCGGCTGCACACTCTATGTGCGGCTATACACGTGTGTGCGGCCATACACGCGTATGCAGCTGTACACACGTGTGCAGCTGTACACACATGTGCGACTGGTGGTCCTATAAATAGAGTGTGTCTGTGTCAGTTATATAGAGACGTCAGTGACGTATGTGTGTGTTTTCCCAAGGTGTACCTGACATTTATATGATATAGATATGTGCATGCTTGGATTAATTCTTCTTCTACTCCTTCTACACTCTATTTGATGTTTGCCTTAATTGATCACTGATTTCGATCCATTAGATTTGGGACTTACAAATAACCATGCAAAATGTGCTTGGTACTCTTGACTTTATCACCCAATCAATGTGCCGGTTAACCACATACACTCCATTAATCTTATGATAAACATCGAGCCACCCGTTGCCACCCTTACTAGTCCAAGTTAATGTGCCGGTTAACCACACACGCTCCATCAACGACTTGGTAAGGTGAAAAGTGCAATTTTCATGGATTAGCATCAATTTCACATTTTCCTAAAGTAACTAAGATTGAGAATTTAATAAAAAATTTAGTTACTTTATTATCATTATACTTAAAGAGGGTTATAGTCCTGTCCTACCTGTTCGACTAACGACCCTCCACCAGTCAAGGAAGTGGTGGGTGAGAATAGACACCGATTAAACTGCCATTTTATAGGCAGTAACCTTATACCCCCTTATAGACTGGCTTCGTGAATGAGGCCTACTAAAGGTAAGAATGACTTGATCTTATATATATATATATATATATATATATATATATATATATATATATATATATATATTATTAAACTTATAATACTAGAAAGTATAAGGGTTGAATTTTAAACTTTTAAAATTCTAGGGTTTGGAATTAAAGTATTCTTAAGGGACTTTACAAATTCCAAAACTTGAGGGCAAGTTTTGAAACATGTCAAAACTTTTTATTTCCATAACATATGAGCTTAATGATCTCTTAAAAGAAAAACCTTTCATTTTCCATAACTTGAGGACAAGTTATGGAGTCCATTAGAAACATTTAACCAATTATTTTAATTAACACAATAATCAAATAATTCATACATGATTCAATTAAACTCATATGAACAAGATAATTCATATCAAACAAATTTCATGAAATTAGCCTAATCATATAAGCTAATACAAAACATGAAACTTTGACAATTATCTTTGAAATTGGATAAGCACAATCACTACCACATCAAAAACAAGTTAATTTGTTCAAAAATAGTTTAGGGTAATGATTCTAGTCCAATCCTGGCTTTAAAACTCGAAATTATGCATTTTGGAGCACCAACTCGTCGAGTGCGTGAACTAACTCGGCGAGTTGGTCAGTTTTTAGGGTGGACTCGGTGAGTCTATCAGTGGACTTGGCGAGTTCACTGTTCAAAAAGCAGAAAATCGATTTTTCCAAGCTTTGAAAACAAGTAGCATCACGTATAATGGAAAACAAGCCTAGGCTTTGATACCACTAAAGGGTTTTGAGCATTCTAACACTCCTATGGTGTACATGCAATCCTATATGCCTTGGATCTGTGGTTTCTCTATTATACATGCAAACTTTCAATTTTCCAAGGCATCATCCTAACTAGCATACTATGGAGTAGATACATTACAAAAATCTAGTTAGATGACTTACCTTTGTTGTAGCTTTAAAACCTTAAGCCTTTAAGAGGCTAGAACCCCAAGTATGATGCCTCAAATGCTTCACACAACACCACCAACAATTGAGGACTAGAGAAGAGATTGTCTTGCACATACAAAATTGGATAGCCCTCTTCTATCTCACTTACGTATTGATTTTGGTTGCAATGAGGTTTCTTATATAGTGTGACACAACTAGGGTTACAGCATGCAAACCCTAATGTGCATGTCTTTTCACATTCCTTAGGCTCCATGGGTTTTAATCTCCATGGAGTATCCATGGGTCAACACATGGATTTAGCCCAACATAAAGAACTATGGATCATAAGTCCACTTTATAAGAATGAATGATTTACACAATCAATCCCCATATATTTAATTAGTCTCTTTTGATCACAAAATTAATTCCAAATTAATTCTTGATCAATCCTAGTTAAATAATATGATTTCATATTAATATATTGGAACTTATAATATATTAATAAATCATAAATATCCTCTTCTCAAAAGTCCATCCTTACAAATTGTTTTCGTGCCATGCAACTCAAATGGACCATGCTACTCTCGGGTCAAGTACATACCAATTATAGTTATGGACTTAGAAACTAAATGCAACAACAAATCCTTGGTTTATTTTCATTATGGCGATTACGAGACAATTTGAGGGAGGACCCAAATCAAGATTAGGGATAAGTGGCCAGAATGGGCCCACACTGACTGAGGATCGGATTTGGGAGATTATTTGAGAGGAGATTGTTTCCATTGTTCGGGATCAGATACCGGAGCTATTTGGGTCTATCAACACCATTATGATGGATTTATTTGACGACTGATATGCTGCACTTTTTGAGGCTGCTGCTGTTGTAGCCACCGCATCCGTTGTTGTTGTTGGGATTGGCGTTGGGAGGGCCTTCCAGTATCATGACTTCGACAATACGAAGCCCTCAACGTTTAACGGACTTCGGGATCCGATCATATCCATGAGGTGGCTATTTGACATCGATGGATGTTTCTTCACTTGCTCTTGCCCATCTGACCAGAAGGTCAAGTGCGCTCTGAACCTTCTACGGTCGGGAGTGAAGGATTGGTGGAGACTTGTTACTAGCTCGTATTCTTCTGAGCAGAGGGTTGTTGTCACTTGGGAGCACTTCTCAGAGATGGTTCATTCTATATATGTTCTGTTGGTGGAGCTGAGAGGTTATCTCATGAGTACTTGGATTTAAGACAGGGGACTGAGTCGGTGACGGAGATCACCAAGATATTTATGGAGAGGGCCATGTTTTGTCCTGAGTTTTTCTGCTTCTGAGCAAGCTCAGATGACCCATTACTTGAACATGCTCAAGACGGACATCTGACAGTTTGTATCCATCCAACATTATGGTTCATTTTTGGAGTTGTAGGAGGCCGCCAGGCGACGGGAGATTAAGAGGGAGCTCCAGAAAAGGGAGTAGAGATAGACCCTGACGTAGTCGCAACCTGCGCCGAAGTAATTCAAGGCTGCTCATGTTAGATCTAAGAGTCAGAGGATCCGCACTTGTGGGAAGTGTGGCATGGTTCATGATGGGGCTTGTCGATTTACTGGTGTATTCCACAAATATGGTAAGGAGGGGCACTATGCGAGGGATTTTCACCAGTCGGCCCCAATTCCGAGTACTAGGATTTGCTATCACTATGATCAGGTTGTCCATATGAAGGTCAATTGTCCATTGCTCCCCGACAAGGCAGCGTAGGCCCCGTCACCAGCTACTTTGAGGATCACCGATGGGCGCAAGGGGAGGGTGGAGCCCCCGAGGGCTCGGGGCCGTGCTTTTCAGCTTACTGCCAAGGAGGCCAGAGTAGCTCCAGACATTGTGACCAATATATTTCTATTTATTATTATGTTGATTATATTCTATGTTGTGCTCATGTATATGCTCCTAATAGGTATGTTCTTCAGAATTTCCTCCCCTAATTCCTTTTACTCCATCATGTATTGGATTGTGGTACTCACAAGAATGCTTCGAGAACTCTTCAATTAACTCAATTTTAGTTGAATTTTTCTTCATAAGTAGTCCTTGAGAATCAAGGATTTGCCTCGTCATCACATTCACCCCGTCATAGAAAATAGACACTTCTTGTTGTATGTTAAGGTCATTCTGAGAGCAGTTTCTTAGTAACCCTTTATATCGCTCCAATGCCTCATAAAGCGACTCACCCGGTTGTTCCTCAAAGTTGGTTATTGCCTTATTGAGTTTAGATATCTTTGATCGTGGGAAAAATTGTTCCAGGAATTGCTCACGCATTTGTGCCGAAGTAGTAATTACGCTGGGTGGAAGTGCCTTTAACCAATCTTTTGCAGCTCCCCTAAAAGTCACGGGAAGCATCCTCAGCAAGATTGTCTCTCTAGGAACATTCGGGACATTAAAATAGTCTACAATGTCATTGACCTCATCTAGGTATTTATAAGCATCCTCGTGATCTTTCCCAGAAAATGGTACATCCTTAACTATAATAAGAATGTGTCCTTTCAACTTGAATGTTGTAGCGGCAGGAATTGCGGGTTGTACTAAACTGGGACCGGTGTCCTCTAGGATTCTCTTCTTGTATGCCTCCATGGACATATTAGCAATGTTTTCCATCTCGTTCTTAGGCTCATCCACAAAATCACTTTCTACAAACTCGAGTTCAGTCTCGTATTTGGTATCTTTTGGATTATGATTTTGTTCAAAGCTTTCAAACTTGCTATTGTCCTTCTTTTGATTGCTCGACTCTCCTACGTTCTTCCCCTTCTTTCCAAAAACTGATTTAAGGTCTTTGAAAGGCGACTTCTTTGGTGGTTGGTTTTCTTCTATGTTATTATCTGTATTTTTGTGAAGGGCCGACTCTGGATCTTCAAGCGGTGGTACCAAAGGTGTGTTGGAACCTCTAGTCATGAACTACTGCAATAAAGCGAAAATAAAAACGTAAATCTGAACAAAAAGTAAATAAAAATCACCTACTGACTGGTCACCATGACATGGTAAAGAGCACCACCTTGTATTGTCGCAGAAAATCAAAACAGAAACGAAAAACAAAAAAAAAAAACATAAAATGATTGGGCTCACGTCGGGTGCTTAAGGCTCACATCGTGAGTTCAACACTGAAACAAAAAACTAATGTAGAAACTTAACTTTTTACAGGTTTTATCCCACAAAAAGGATCAATTAACCTAAATCAAATAAATCAACAATCAAATAAGTGGTTCCCCGGCAACGGTGCCAAAAACTTGATGCGTGCAAATAGCTACACCTAATTTTACCTACTATTTTACTAGCTATTTGACCTAGGGCAGTGTACCCTTCCGCAAATAGTATAGCACAGAAGTCGGGTATCGATCTCAGGGAACGAAATTAGTTATTTAACCTACTTACTATTCAATTAACCTAAAATTCTAGCAAAAGTAAAAGGGTTTTTATCTAATTTTGCAAGTTTAGACAAACTTAATTACTCAACAACTATTCAATCAAATATTCAAAATACTTCTGTTAGTTTGAATCCACTTTCCCTCAATGATTTAGCTATTAATTATGACAATTCTAGTTGGTTACCAAATATTATATTATTAGCAATGCAAGTCCAAGTTTACTAATATTGAATTAAAGCATGTAGAGCTATGCATGATCATACATAATTTAACACATAATCAATTATTAGATAGGATTGGAGCTATGTAAGATTGAGTTGATAAACACAATTATGGTCATAATATGAGTTCTCCAGCACAACCAAATTCAATACTGTAATTACTTATATAAGATTGGTTCGATCTTAGCTCTAATAATCTAATGATCACTAAATTACTAGGTAATCAAATACATGCAGATTAATGGTCACTAAACTACATAGAGTATGAATTTAAGCAATCTAGTATCAAATTAAGCATGCTAGGTATAAACAATCAACACAAGCCATTACCAACTAGAAAAGGCTATATTAACATAACCAAACCATGAGTTCCAGCTTCATCTATCTAATAGAAACAACTAGATTTAGCTACTCATAGAATCAATCAAACAAGTAGACTTCATAATTAAAGACATAGTAATGTACCAAACTATAAATAAAATATGTTCTTCTTCTTCTTCCTCCTTGGTTTCTGCCTTAAATTTCCACTAAAAAACGTCTCTGGAAACTCTATGTTGCCCATCCAACCTTCAAAACCCGTGAGCATCAAGGGTATTTATATTTTTCGAATTAACCCTACTCACATCGTGAGATCGATATTGATCCATATCTAACACGAATTCTTGCTTCCGGATGTTTATCTTCTAGAACCTTCATGCTTACGTCATGAGACACTAATCCTTATGTTGTGAGAGTGACTCTTTGTTGAATTCTTCATCTTTTAAGCTTTTAACCTCCAAAGTTCCAGTCCTTATCATTTTTAGTCCTTATTCTTCAAGATGACTTCTTTTGGGTGAAAATTGTAATTTAATCTTATAAGTACCATTTATCTATGCAAATAACCAAAATATTAAACAAAATGTATTCAAATATTTCCTAAAAATATGTTAAAGTATGGAAATATCATTCACATTGGTGTGCATTGATTACCGGGAATTGAACAAGTTAACGGTGAAGAACCGTTATCCCCTTCCGCATATTGATGACCTCTTTGATCAGTTGCATGGTGCATCTTGGTTCTCCAAGAAAGATATGGGGTCCGGATATCATCGGGTGAGAGTGAGAGAGGAGGACGTGTAGAAGACCGCGTTCCAGACTCGTTATAGGCACTACGAGTTCGTGGTGATGCCATTTGGGCTCACCAATGCGCATGCTGTATTTATGGATCTGATAAATCAGGTATGCATGTCGATGCTCAATTGATATGTTATCGTGTTCATTGATGATATCTTGGTGTATTCAAAGACCAGATAGCAGCATGAGGAGCGCCTTCGAGAGCTTCTGGGGGTTTTGAGGTGGGAACGACTGTATGACAAGTTCTCGAAGTGTGAGTTTTGGTTACGAGAGGTCCATTTCTGGGGCACCTCATTAAACATGCTGGGATTTTTGTTGATCCGGCCAAGATCGAGACATCGATGCAGTGGGAGATTCCAAAATCTCCCTCAGAGATCAATAGTTTCTTGGGTTTGGTAAGGTACTATCGGAGATTTATTTAAGATTCAAGATTGTGGTACCCGTCACTCGTCTGACAAGGAAGGAAGTGGATTTACGATAGGGCCCTGAGTAGCAGTTGTCGTTTGAGATTCTTCGGCAGAGGTCATGTGAGGCCCCAGTAATGACCCTTCCGGAGGGAGTCTAGGATTTTGTGGTATTCTTCGATGCATCCATCACTGGTTTAGGGGTGGTCCTTATGTAAATAGGATGAGTGATTACTTATGCTTCACGACTGCTGTAGCCGCATGAGACGCGATATCCCACTCATGACCAGGAGTTAGGGCAGTGGTCTTTCCCCTCAAGATTTAGAGACATAATCTATATGGGGTCCGTTGTACGGTCTACACGCATCACAAGAGTTTGAGATATCTTATGGATCAGGCGAACCTGAACATGAGGCAGCGCAGGTGGCTGGATGTGGTCAAGGATTATGAGTGTGATATCCTTTGCCATCTGGGTAAAGCGAATGTGGTAGCGGATGCTTTGAGTTGTAAGTCGGTTGGGTCTTCAATTTGGGAAGTATGTATGAGGATATCCGTTGACTCTTTGCTTTTGGGATTGATCAGAGAGGTACATACAGAGGGAGTTCAGAAGGAGAACTGGAAAATGGAGAGGATCATGGGTGAGATCAATAGGTTTGTCACAGATAGTCGAGGGTTATTGACCCGGTGTGGTCTGCTTTTGGTTCTAGTTTCTGGTGGGATCAGGAAGAATGTGCTAGAGGAGGCTCATAAGTCTCATTTTTCTATACACTCGGGAGCCACCAAGATGTATCAGGATTTGAGATTGAGTTACCGGTGGCTGTGTATGAAGAGGGAGATAGACTGTTATGTCGAGAGGTGCTTGACCTGCAGGATGGTCAAGGCCAAGCATCACAGACCGCATGGGAAGCTGCAGCCTATGGAGGTTCTCATGTGGAAGTGGGAACAGATCATCGTGGATTTTATCACCAAGTTGCTGAAGATGGCCAAGGGTTTTGATGCTATATGGGTCATCATGGATCGATTGACTAAGAGTGCCCACTTTTTGGCCATCCAGGAGAGCTCTGTCGCCGAAAATTTAGTCGATGTGTATGTTTAGGAGATTATTGCTTGTCATGGGATTATGGTCTCCATTGTTTCAGACCAAGATGTTCGGTTCACTATTCGTTTCTAGCATAAATTCAATGAGGAACACAGCACGAGGTTGCTTTTCAGCACTGCATATCATCCGCAGACTGACATCCAGTGTGAGCGAACTATACAGACCCTTGAGGATATATTTTGGTTCTATATCATTGATTTTGGTGGGAGTTGGGATTCCTATCTACCTCTTGGGGAGTTCTCAGACAACAACAGTTATCGTTTCAGCATTGGTGCCCCGCCATTTGAGCTTTTGTATGGTCGGAGATGTTGTACCTCAGTTTGTTAGGGAGAGGTTTGTCACAGTGTTATGGGAAGGACCGAAGTATTCCTTCAGACCATGAAGCTTATTTAATAGATCATCCAGATACTGCAGACCGCTTAGAGTCAGCAGAAGAGCTATGCCTGGAGTTTCAGGTCGGCGATATGATGCTCCTAAAGGTCTCACCCTGGAAGGGTGTGATACACTTCAGGAAGAGGGGGAAATCAGGTCCCCGGTTTATTGGACCTTTTTGGGTGATTTCCAGGGTTGGCAAGGTAGATTGCATGTTGGATTTTCCGAGTGAGCTCAGTCTGATCGACAACACTTTCCATGTCTCTCGGCTATGGAAGTGTGTGTTGGACGATGAGGTAGTGGTTCCATTGGAGGATATTCAGATCGATGAGAACCTAAACTTTGTCAAGATTACGGTAGCTATTATTGAAAGAAAGATGAAGGCCCTGCAAAACAAGGACATACCTTTGGTAATGGTACAGTGGCAGCAATAGGGAGGCTCCGAGTGGACCTGGGAGCCGGAGGCTAAGATACGGTAGTATTATCTTCAGTTATTTGTCCTAGCCGACATCAAGGATGAAGTCTGGATCTAGTGGTGGAGAATTGTAACATCCCGATGATAAGTTACTACTAATTATGACCATATAATTGAATTACATTGCATTTTGGTCCCTAAGTATATAAATGAGTGCAAGGAATGCCCTAGTGACATTTTCATAATTTGGGAGTTTGGGGAGTATGTCATGCGTATGTGTGTATGATGAGCATACTAGGGAGCGCCCTAGTACGCAGGGCGTACATGCCAGGCATGCAAACCCTAATTTTTAGGGTTTCGCTCATATTTAAACTCCATTATAACCTCATTTCCCCTCACTTCATCAACCTCCATCCTCTTGAAACATTTTGCAACCCTAATCCATCTTGTAAAGCATTTCTAAGATTTAGAGTGTGTGTTTTGTGCTTTTGAAGAAGAAGGAAGGAAGGAGAGACCACCTTGGAGGACCGAAGCTCTTTGGATCCAGGATCACACCACCTTTTGGCACCTTTTTAAGGTATTAAGTTCTGAACTTGGTGAATTTTCATTTAGATCTTGTGCTGGAATGGTTTTTGGTCCTTTTTGTCCCAAATTGGAAGTCCCCAAAATGCCTGTGTATCAATCAGATCCGTTTGATGGTGTGGAATCCCAATCAAACGGATGATATCAGATCAAACAGAAGAGAATGAGAAGAAGAAGATGATGAATCTTGTATTATTTGATTATTAGAATGTAGATCCAAATACAAGATTCACACACAACACACACACTTTTCTCTCTCTCTAGGCCGTACACTCCTTTTTTGTTCATCACTCACTACTCCTCACCTCTAACACCTATATATATATATACAAGGGGAATATGCGCCTAATGGGTTTACGGCCGTAAACAGACCATCTGACCGTAAACTCATAAACATTACATAAAAATACAATTCCTAGAAAAGCAAAGTATAAACCATATTTTTGACCCAACAATCTCCCCCTTGGTTTATAACTTTCTTTTCTAAATTGACCCAACAAGCTCCCCCTAAAAAGTAGCTGGCTATTCTTGTTTATCTTCATTGAAAGCTTTGCTTCAGCATTTATCTTCAAAATCTTCACAACTTCATAATGAACTTGATGAATCTTTAATGAATGACTTCATCTTGAGCACTTGGGCTATTCTTCAAGATTTGGCATTGAACGCACATTTGGTGAAGAGGCTTGACGTACTGATTCTTGAAAGATAGCGCTTTTAGCTTAAGAATCTCCAGAGAGAGCATCAGAGAGAACAAATCTTCTGGATCACTTCAGCAGGTTTAAGAGAGCAGCAGACTGATTGAGGAGGCTTCAATGCAATCCGTCACATAACCTTAAATTTTAGCTTCACCTTGCTTCTGGGGTTGAAGGATTGAATGTTGAAAGAATAATTTTCATTTCTTTCTCCTTCAAATGAAAATTCTTCGATGATCACGGATGAAGCCTTGGCTCATAAATCTTCAATACAATCTCCATGAGTCTCATCTACACTTGGATTCACTTTTCAAGACAAAACAAAACTAAAAGAAAACTTAGCACACAAATTAAAACAGAAACAAAAATATTTTTGGATTTTTTATTTTTCTGAGCAAGAAATAAAACAAAAACAAAAATATTTTTGGATCTTTGATTTTTTTTAACAAGAAATAAAACAGAAATAACACTAGTTTTGATTTTGAATTTTCTGATTTTTGTTTGTTTTTTTTTTAATTTTTTATTTTTAATTCTCCCCCTTATATTTAAATTAGAAGAACACTATGAACAAACTTAACAAAAACAAAAAATAGCTAACTTTAAGAGTGATTTGGGATCAAAGTTTTTAGACAGCTTTTATCCGTTTATCAGTACCTCTCCCTTCATGAATAAATCTGGTCAATCGTCGGTATTGTGGTCCACTTAAACACGAGAGACTGTGACAAATTCGGACATACTATAAGTGACTAGACAATGTGATCCTAAGTTCCTAGATAATATTCTTTTAAGGACCATTCAGCCGACGACGACCAAAGATATTGTTGTCCACCTAAATTGAGCAGCGAGATCTACAGACAACCTAGTGATTGTTCAATTTTAAATGTACTAGAACGTGTTTCCTGCTTCCTGATATACCCCAATAATCAGGAACTTCCAAAGTACTCCTTACTTTAGGTGAGCAGACAATTATTATGAGAGAAGTCAGATTTAGAATACATATGCTATACACCCAGGTCGGATCTCTTCCAATCTCGCAGAGGGTGAAACATATGACTAACTGAAGTTTTAGAGGGATTGAGGAGAAGAATGATGCATATACTGTGCACCAGGTCGGATTGTAAGTCACGCAAAGGAGACAATATATGGCTAACAGATAAAAAGAATTGCATAAATAGAAGATGCATAGAGATAGAGTTGCATATGTTACAGTCCAGGTCATATGTATTTCAATCACGCAGAGGAGGCAACATATGACTAACAGACAGAAAGAATAAAATAATCTTCTACATACCTAATTTATCGAAATTCCCCAGTCACCCCAACAATACCGGAATTAAGGACAAAGTCCGTACATCGAGGAGGAGTTAAACCACGGTTCTAGATACATATAATTTTAGTGTGATCGGTGGATTATCATGTATATCTCCCTGCTCAACCTATCTGAGCGTCATATTGTCAGGCAAAATGGATCTATCTAGGTCAAGATTTTTCAAGTCTCTAGATTCCTTAAGTTCATCTATGCCTAGTCAAGTCCATTTTAAATCTTTCTTGCCTACTAGCGCATCAAACACAGAGCCTAGACAATTCAGATTCAGTCCCTTACACAGATTCAGATTGCATGTTATCACATGATTATATCACTTCCCAAAACATCTCCTACAAGCACATTCCATTAATACCATATTCTTTATTTTCTGATTTTCTAATGTTTTTGGATTTTTTTTAAATTAAAATTATCTAATTTTTGTTTTGTTTTTATTTCTCCCCCTAAATTTGTGCATAGGAGAGAAACGAAAGTAAATGCGCAAATTTAAACTATCCTAAAACAAAAATTAGTCTTTAAAGCGAATCAGCTTAAGAAAAACTCAGGAGTATAGAGAAGAAAATTCAAACCGTAAGACACCGATTGAATTTGCATCCAGAAGGTCTGAGAACAGCACGCGTAATCTCAAAACAGATCCAAAAATTCTTCACATCGTTAAGCACTAACCCCATGAGTGATCCCTTACTTTCTTCCCTTCCCGTAAAAGGACACATACTCTCAAGCAAAGGTCAAAATGTTGCACAGTTGAGAGATGCCTCCTATCATGTGCCTGGAACAGCCACTATCAAAAAACTGAAATCTAATGATATGCCTCCATAGCTGCTTTGACACAGAGCGGGATCAGTTGGTCTTTGGAACCCAATCCATTTTGAAACTGGGTCGACCTTTATCATCAACACACGATACTTTCTCCCATGACATGTCATGTTTATCACAAACAGAAGATGTAGAAATATTAGAATCATTAGGAGATTTAGGAGATTGAGCCTTTGGTACCCATTGGTAGTTGGGTTTAACCCATTTCTTTTTCGATCCGATGGGTGGCTCAGTGCTTGCTTTTGATCTTGATGTCGGCCGTTGAGATGACATTGACTTAAACAGTCTTTGTTTTACTGGAGCATCTCTTGGATTGGGCTTGTTGGCTAACATTTCCTTCTTGCCCTTGGGATTCAGATTCTTGGCCTTGTGGGTTTGATTCTTAGCCTTCTGCGCATTCCAGTCACCATTGTTTGAACGTAACCTTGAGGGGTTTCTGTTGGACTATCTCCCTCTTGTCACGTTCTGCCACCCTTGTGCATAATAGGGAACATATGCACGATTAGGAAAATTTCTGCAATATGTCTAGGTGTTCCACAGTGAAAACATGTCTTTTTCTTCACTGTGAAGTTGTTTCTTCCTGCCCCTAGTGGCGTATCCTTGCCTCGTTTCTTGTGGATCCCACATGCACACTTGCAAGAAGCACTCTGTTGCGCTGGAATTGGTGGCATGTATTTCTCAGCGGCATGTTTGTTAGGAGTAACAGAATTCGAAGCAACATAATCTGAGTTCAAAGAGTCATTGGTTTGTTTAGTAGTGCTCTCCTTGTTCTCATCTTCTGCTACTTTACCTGCATATGAAGTAGAAACATTAGAATCTTCAACCTGAATACCTCCTGACACAAATCCAACTGGTTTTCCATATTGAAGATGTGCCTCCTTGTCAATTTCTTCCTGTGTCATAGGGATAAATGTGTAGTTATGATTGAAAGGTGGAGGAACACTATCATACCCTAGACCTTTGTTTTGATTATCTTTGAATTTTAATTGGGTTTCAAATAAGGACTCAAATGTCTGACTTGACGCAGTATAATTTTTGAAACTAACATCTGTTTTTCCACACTTAATTTTCAAAGTGTCAAGTTCTTCAGTTACAGCAGCAAGTTGTCTCTTAATATAGTCATAATTTTCACACTTGTTGTTATACTCTTCCTGAAGCTTCCTAAAGTCTTTGGTTTTTGCTTCTAATTCAGCCTTCAGGGGTTTCTGTCCTTTCGTAAGTTGATATCCTTCGTATTTTAGGTCCTCGACTTCTTTTTTTAGCAAATCATTATGTTCACGAAGAATTTTAATCGTATCTTCACAAAATGGAGTACATGAAACTTCATTGACTGGGATGATTGCAGAACTCATTGTTTCTCCACATTTCATAGCGTCAAGCTCTTCAATTACATCTGCAATACTAAGACTATTGAGATCTTTTGTCTTCTTGATGACAGCCACGTTCATATCCCACGATTTCGGAAGTGAATTCAGTAGCTTTTTGCTTATCTCAGATTTGCTCAAGAAGATCCCAACTATATTCATCTCAGTAGTGAGTGTGGTAAATCGTTGCAGCTGAGCCTCCATGGTTTCTCCGGGAATATAGTTGAACAAGTTGAAATTTTGTCTTAACATATCCTGGCGATTCTCTTTCATGTCTTCAATTCCCTTGTTGACCTCAAAAGCCATTAAAAGCACAACTCGAAGCTAAAATAAAACTTAAACGCCAAATTTCAAAATGCCCTTTTCCTCAAAAGTCAACCTTAAAAGTCAAATTTAGAAAGTCAAACTCAAAAGTCAAACTTGAAAAAGTCAAACCGAAAAGCTAAATTTGAAAACTCAAAAGTCAAACGAGAAAGTCAAAGTTTAAAATCAAAGGTCAAACCTGAAAGTCAAAGTCAATTTTTTTAAGTCAAAAGTCAAAAATTAAAAACTATTATTTTTTATTTTTATTATTATTTTTATATTATTATTATTATTATTATTATTATTATTATTATTGTTGTTGTTGTTGTTATTTTTGTTATATTTTGGATGAAAAATGAATTTAAAACTAAAAGAAATTGAGTTTTTGGGTAAAAAGTGTCAAATTTCGAAATTAGAAACAACTGGGAGTGTTTTTGAATAAAATTTCGAAGGTTTATAGCAACAAGGAGCTTGGCCCAAGTGGTAAGACGCGTTGCTGAATAGAGAGGAGACCCGGGTTTGATCCCCGGCACCCCCCAATTCCATTTCAATTTTTGAAGTGCGAAGGCGAGGCTGCTGCTTGCGAGGACAAGACTGCTGAACGAGGTGCGATGCGAAGCGAGGACGGGGTGCGAGGCCGACGGCGCTATGCAACGACTAGGTGCGAACCGAACACTCTGAGCCGTACACGTGCGAGCCGTAAACTCCGAGGAGAGCCGTATTCTCGGACAAGACTGCTGAACGAGGTGCGATGCGAAGCGAGGACGGGGTGCGCGATGCGAGGACTAGGTGCAAACCGAACACTCTGAGCCGTACACGTGCGAGCCGTAAACTCCGAGGAGAGCCGTATTCTCGGACCCCAAACTCTGAGGACCACAAACTCAGGCCGTAAACTTTGGAAACCCTAGATTCTGGCCGTAAACGCCGCCACCCCCTCGCAGGTTACGACCAAAAACAGTGATTTTGGACATTTTTTTGCTCCAAAACTCGATCAAAAACCCGTTTTTATGAAAAACGCGAAGAACAAACCCCCCTAATTTTCAGAGATCTATCCAACAACGCAAAAATCTTTTGAAAATAAGATCAAATAAGCTCCAGATTTGACAAAATTGCCTGATACAATTCAAGCTCTGATACCAATTGTAAGTCCCCAAAATGCCTATGTATCAATCAGATCCGTTTGATGGTGCGGAATCCCAATCAAACGGATGATGTTAGATCAAATAGAAGAGAAGGAGAAGAAGAAGATGATGAATCTTGTATTATTTGATGATTAGAATGTAGATCCAAATACAAGATTCACACACAACACACACTCTTTTCTCTCTCTCTCTCTAGGCCGTACACTCATTTTCTGTTCATCACTCACTACTCCTCACCTCTAACACCTATATATATATATATATATATATATATATATATATATATATATATATATACAAGGGGAATATGTGCCTAATGGGTTTACAGTCGTAAATGGGTTTACGGCTGTAAACCAGTTTACAGTTGTAAACAGACCATCTGACCGTAAACTCATAAACATTACATAAAAATACAATTTCCTAGAAAAGCAAAGTATAAACCATATTTTTGACCCAACACAAATGTGGAGATTCATGAACATATCATGTTCTTGACCCATTAAGTTGTCCTTTCAGACCCTTGGAAGGGTCTTAAGTCATAAAATTGGGTTCCAAATGATTGGTTTTGCTCAATGCATCATTCAGAAGGTCTTAATGGATTAAGAAGTTGAGTTAAGAGCTGAATGGACATGCAAATTCATAAATTTGGAAAGTTTATGACTCTTGAGGGTATTTTAGTCATGGATCTGAAAAATGGACGTGATAGCTTAAGCCAATAAGCTCTTAATGAAGGATTTGGGCATTTGGAGTACGTCCCGCATACCTGGAGTACGCACCGCATACAAGGTTAACCACCCCAATGGTGGTCAACATTTGAGTACTTCCAGCATACATTTGGAGTACGCACCACGTACTCACTCTGTGGTGACTTGGCTGAGTTGACTTGGCTAGGTTGACTCAATTGACTAAGTTGATTTGACCAGTTTGACTTTGACTTTGACCTAAGGGTATTTTGGAATTTTGATTGTGATTGGTAATTTGGTTGGATATGTGACAGTCAGAGAGTTGAGATTTAGAGTCAAGACCTCATCAGCTTTTGTATAGTCTATGAGGTGAGTTTTCCTTACTGTACTTATGGGTCGAAGGCACTAAGGCCGACCCATTGGATTAGATACCTATTATGTGATAGTTGTTGGATTAGTGTCTAAGCCCGTAACTATATTTGGTAAGTACTTGACCCGGTTGTGCATGGTCCTTTTGGGTTGCCTTCACCATAGCAACTTGACAGGGTAATTTATGGAGAGAGAGAGAGAGAGAGAAGATATTATGGTTTATTAATATATTATAAGAATAATATATTAAAGGAGAAATAATATTATTTGATTAACATTAGTCATAGATTAATTAGGAATTAATTTGGTGACTAAAAGAGATTAATTGAATAAAGGGACATAAACTGTCAATTGTTTTATAGTTGTATTTTGGGCTGGGAAACCTAATGGACTGAGGGGTAAACGAAATTATGATGGGTTCTCCATCATATTTTCGTCCATGGCCATATTCCAGAAGGTTCCATGGGCTGCTTAATGTTTAAGCTATCCATTAGGGTTTTTTACTGAAACCCTAGTATAAATAGATCCCATAGGTTACAGAAATCAGATACTTGCTTTCCCTAGAACCCTAGAGCCGATTTTTGTGCCTCCTCTCTCTCTCTCTCAAATACTTCCCTCTTGCTAGTTAGTGTTTGTAAGCCATTTGAGGAGTGAAAATTGTGACTCTAAACTCCAAGGACAACAAGATTCAAGCTTCCAAGAAAGAGGTAATCATCTAGATCTCTTTTAGATTGAAAATTTAGAATTCTATATCATAGATCTAGGGTTTTCAAGTCTTGGATGAAAGCATGTTCAATAGAGAAACCTAGATCCAAGCATTAGGGTTTGTATGTGCACATAGGAATGTTCTTATGGCTTAAACCCATCAATAGTATGTTATCGTGTTGTAGTGATCTGTTAGATCAGTATACTGGTATATAGGACGATGCAATGCTTAATGATCTGTGGATCTACCTGATTGTCTGTAGACTGGTTATATGTATGTTTATCTTTTATGTATATATCGACATGTTATGTATGGTTGGGTTGAGGCGGATCAGTGTAGAATGAAGGCCAATAGACCTAGGGCGGCCCGGATAGATTACTGGCCTAAGAGGCGTACCAGTTAGGCCGAAGGCCCAGAGAACAGTCCAGATAGGATGAAGGCCCGGTGAGGTGTTCCATTCATGCTAAAGGTTCTATGAGCGGTCCAGATAGTCTATAGGCCGGTGCGGTGTTCCACTCAGGCTGGAGGCGCAGTATGTATGTTGTTTGTTATTATGTTTATGTGGTGGTACTCTGGGGAACTCACTAGGTGTTGTCTTACAGTTTTGGGTTATGTTTTCAGGTACTTCGGATGACCGTGGGTAGGCGAAGGCGTGACTGTACACATCCTCTTGTTTATAACTTATGATTTTGGGAGAATATGATGTTTGGAAAATGTTTTGAAAACTATGATTCGAAAACAATTTAAGAATTTGGGTTGATTTTAAAAGTTTAAATTTCTTGTGGCTTTATGGATGTTACACGAACTACCCTACACACAATTTGGAGTAGGGGCCGTGGTATTGGTCCTTAAGATTTGGAGACATTACCTCTATGGGGCCCGATGTATTGTCTATACGGATCACAAGAGTTTGAGGTATTTGATGGATCAGCCAAATCTGAACATGAGACAACACAGATGGTTTGATGTGGTGAAGGATTATGATTGTGAGATCCTTTATCACCAAGGGAAGGCCAACATGGTGGCTGCTACTCTCAGCCGCAAGACGATCGCGGCTTCAATTGGGAATTTATGTTTGAGGATGACAGAAATTACCCCACTAGTAGCGCAAATTCGAAAGGCTTAGATTGAGGCTATAAAGGAAGAGCACCGAAAGAGTGAGCGCATTGTGGGACATGTAGCTTCCTTCGATTATGATAGCCGGGGATTATTGACCCTTCACTGGAGGGTATGGGTTCCATACTGGAGTGGTGTACGACAGGTTTTGATAGAAGAGGCACACAAGTTGAGATTCTATATTCATCCCGGAGCGAAAAAAATGTATAAAGAACTCCAACCTGATTGTTGTTGGTCATGTATGAAGTGCGATGTGGCATGGTATGTAGAGAGGTGCTTGACTTGCAGGAAAGTCAAGACCGAGCATCAACGACCCCACGGAAAAATGGAGTCGTTGGATATTCCCTTTTGGAAATGGGAAGAGATTATGACGACTTTTATCACCAAATTGCCTCGAACGGCGCACGAGGTGGATTCAGTATGGGTCATTATGGATAGACTGACTAATTTTATCTCGATTCAGGAGAGCATATCTGCAGAGAAGTTGGCTGACATCTACATTCGGGAGGTTGTGGCACGTCATGTGGTGTCGGTCTCTATGGACTCCTATAGGGATGTTCGCTTCACCTCCAGGTTCCGGAAGAGGTTCCACGAGGAGTTGAGTACTCGTCTACACTTCAACATGGATTTTCACCCATAGAATAATGGTCAGAGTGAGAGGACTATCCAAACTTTGGAGGATATGTTGTGGGTATGTGTTCTGGATTTTGGCAACATTTGGGATATGTACCTTCCGTTAGTGGAGTTTTCGTATAACAACAGTTATCACGTCGGCATCGATCGACCCCCTTTTTAGATGCTCTATGGGAGGAAGTGTAGGACCCCAAAAAGTGGGCTAAGGTCAGTCAGTGGGTTATGGAGAGTACCGAAGTGGTACTCAAGATGACAGAGATGATTCAGCAGGTACGTGGTAGGCTTCAGATAACACAGAGTCGGCAGAAAAGCTATGCCGAAAAGCGTTGAACAGATCTAGAGTTCCAAGTTGGGTACATGGTTCTCCTGAATGTATCATCTAGGAAAGGTGTCATCCAATTCAGGAATAAGGGAAAGTTGGGCCCTAGGTATATCAGCCCTTTTAGGGTTTTGGCCCGGGTGGGCAGTATTGCTTATCGCTTGGATCTACCCGAAGAGCTTAGCCAGATCCACAACACGTTTCATCTCTCTCAGCTGTGAAAATGTTTGGTTGATGATTCTGTGGTGGTTCCATTGGAGGATATCCAGGTGGATGATCGCCTGAATTATATTGAGAGACTGGTGAAGATCCTTGATTGAAAGACGAAGGCTTTGAGAAACAAGGTTGTGGGCTTGGTGAAGGTGCACTTACAGCATCGAAAGGGTTCAAATGGACATGGGGGTCTGAGGATGAAATGAGTGAGCATTATCTAGAGTTATTTGCAGTGGCGACTTCAAGGGCGAAGTCTGATTCAAGTGAGGGGATTTGTAGCATCTGAATCTTTGGGGTACTTAATTTATTGAATTCTTGCATTTTGGGAGGAGGTCTCACGACGTGAGACATGGTGGTCACGACGTGAATGAACATTGACCATTTGACCCATATTCTTGAACCTCACGACGTAAGCTTGAGGCCTCACGACATGAGAAAGGTCTGACAATCCAAAACCCTAATTGTCGATTATTTAATGGAATAAGAGACCTAAGGTTGCCCATCCTTAGCCTCTCTCACTCTCAAGCCTCCTAAAAACCCTAGATTCGACCTCCTTGAGACTTTTGGCCATTGTTGGTGACCTTGAAGAGCTTATTTGGTGGTTTTTGGCCTATTGAAGGGAAGAGGACTCTTGTGGTGCTTCATTTTGGCAATCTAGCTTCTACCTCTTGGTCTTGTTGAGCTTTTGGACCTCTATAGGTCATAAAACTCTTACCTTTTAGTCTCTTGCATGTTAGATCTTGGTTGTGAGAGCTTTCTTTGCATGGTTGGGTTGTGTAGTATGCATGGGATCCATAAACTTGGCAACTTTATGGATCCTTAAGACATCTTTTGTATATGAGGCTTTGGGTATGAGTTTTGGTGATGGTTTTAGACTCCAAGTATGAGTCTTGATCTTATTACCTTTCTTTTGACCTAGTTAGTATCTATGTCATGCATTGGACATGCATGACCAAAAAGCTACAATTTTTATAGTCCTTATGATCGAGGAAGGTCTTCTAGAAAGTCCCAATGAATGTCTTAAAGGATTAAGAGCTTAATGCTCCAAGTTGGTCAAAACATATCTCACGACGCGAGAAATAGGAATCTCATGATGTGAGAAGTGAGGTTGTATCGATCTGAGGAATCTGGTTGGATGAGTTGTGACTGAGTCGACTCACTGAATGGGTCCGGGTCAAGTCCATTCTCACGACGTGACCAGAGAACAAGTCACGATGTAAGGGTGAACTGATAGGAATGTAGACCATTGACCTTAGGCGTTGACTTTTTATAAGAGTTGACTTTTGGTCAACTCTTGGTTTTGAAGGGTAGACTGAAGGTTTTCCTTGTATGATTATCTAGGTGTGGTGAAGCACTAGTGTAGCTGACCGTGAGAGCAGTAGTAGTTGATTATCGATCGAGAGTTGAGTTCCCTTCACTGTACTAGTGGGTCGAAGGCACCAATGCCGAACCACTAGATTATGTTTGTAGGATGATGATTGTCTTCATGAAAATTACTTGTGATGTCTTTGTAACTCTTACTATTATGATTATATGCTAGCTTTAGGGGTGAAATAGACCCGATACCAGTTGAAAGAGACCGAAAGGGTTGAAATATACCCAATACCAGTTGAAAGAGACCGAAGAGGTTGAAATATACCCAGTACCAGTTGAAAGAGACCGAAGAGGTTGAAATATACCCAGTACCAGTTGAAAGAGACCGAAGGGGTTAAAAATAGACTCAGTGCCGGTTGAAAGAGACTGAAGGGGTTGAAATAGACCCAGTTATGCTTGAATGTTAAATATATGTATGGTGTGGGGTATTTTGGAGGAGCTCACTAAGCTTTGTGCTTACAATTTTCAGTTTATGTTTCAGGTACTTCCAACTCGAAAGGGAAGGGCCCGGATTGATCGAACTGCATCCACCCATGTTTTTTCTCATTATGTGAATTTGGGATTTATACAGAGGATCTGATCGGAGAAGTTGATCAGAAATGTGTTGTATGACAATGTTGTAGATGAGGCTGGTGATTTGTACCTCACCATTGGGGATTTTGTTAAAGAGTGGCTACCTACGGTTTGCATAGGGTTGAAATCTTCGCTTTCCTCTGGTATTCCACCTTCCTCCATGTGAGAGAGCTTTTGCAACGTTGCTTCAATTTCCTGCCACAAAAATGCTCTCTCAATTTCACTTTCTCTCTCTAGATCCTAGCTCTCATGCTTATCTCTCTACAAAACAGGACCTGATGTTCATCATCATTGTCTTTATCGCCATTGTCAACCCTAGCCTTGACAAAATCTCATCGAATCCTCTCGATGACTACAACGAGGTCGACACTCTCAGACGGATTTGATGCGGTTACGAGCGTAAAACATAGTGGTTATGAGACATCTTCTAGTTTTACGCAGGTTATTTATATATGAGAATTCAAGTTTTTTGTTGTTACTTTTATCAATTTTTTTGCTTTCTAATTGATGTATCTCCATTTCATCGTTGTGCTTGGTCATTTTGATCGTAATCTATTTGACATTAGCGATTGCACGCCAACTGTTCAACAAATCGTCTAATGTACTCTGTGAGTCGGTGATGTTAGGGTATCTAATCTACTAATGGAATATCAAGCTATGGTTCTTGGTAATTGACAACTTTTTCATATATGGTACAGGTTAATAATCGATTTTTTGATATGAATTAGGATGATTGATTGTTTTACATGCATATTGATATCGAGTGTACATATGCTTTCCTTCGTGTGTAGTTTTACATTCAAATTGATATTGGTCTGTAGTTTTGAGTTTTTAATTTTGTTGATTATATTAAAATTTATTTTAGGTACTAAATATGTCACATCGAAGCTACCCTTCTTGTCATATGACATTTGCCTTCAATGTTGATGGGACATGCGAGATGGAAATCTTCAAGGAAACAAAGAAGAAGTTTTCATTAAAGTCAAAGATCCAGGTCCTGGTTATTTATATGGAGGTAAGCCCCTTGAAGTCGTTACTTAACAGCTAAAGGCATTGTAGAGGGCTCTCATAATCTTAACCTTGCATTTGTGGCTCATATTTTCCTACACAGGTGAGTTTTTTATTTCATAAAACAAAAAACAGAATTAGAATTTGTTATTGATTTAACATTGCAATAATTGTAATTTGTAGGAATGGTCTATCAACCCTAGAAAAACTAGTATCTTTCCGTGAAATTTCACCATATGAAGCCCAAATCACTAGAGAAGAAAGTGTTTTTTGTTTTTGCATAAATAGTCTTGGAGTTGCATCTTATATAAACAATGTCTTTGAAGATATCATAAATGGGTGAGTATCAAATCTATAACTATTATTTATTACCATATACTTAATAATAACAGTGTAATTTGACTAATTTCATTGATTGTTTCCTTTATGTGAGTATTACTAGAGGCACTTGACAAAGTATCACTAGAAATTGTTAATTTGAAAGTTGCAAATAATCCTCTGATTGAAATGCCCTTCAAAAAACTAGAAAACTGTAACCAAGTTGTTAAAATTGGGAAACAGATGAAGTTATCATTAGTCAGTATTGTTGGAAATGATATTGGTCAGGGGAATAAAAAACTAATACTTGGTAAGTTTACTTCGAACCGATGTTTTATTTGTTAGACCATCAACATCGGGTCTTTCAAGTATAATTACAATGTTATTGCGCAATAATTTAAGGCCACCTAGGACTTCATCTTCCTATATATGAAAGGCTTGCAAATACTTTTATAGTGGCCCACTAGTTTCTCTTTCTAAAAATGGATGAATAATGATGAGTTGTCCACCATTAACATGACCTTAATATGGCACCAGTGTGGGTGCTCTTAGCTTTCGGTGATGAAAATGGTAAAATGGTAACTCTACTTTCTTTTCAAGCTTATTTATGGCAATTGATGCGATTCAACATCCTACAACTTCTCAAGTACTTAAGATCTTATTCACTTGGTAAGGAATTCAATAATGTTGATATTTTAAACTGGGCTAATACCAAAGTCAGAAGCACTAGAAGCCAGAGCTGTATGAAGAGCTTCAAGGTATTATAAAAATAAACTCTATATTATAAATTTATAATTAAATATATTTATATAATATATAAATTATATTAATTTTCATTGTTCGAGACAAGGGTTTATCAGATGGCATATTATTCAATGAGATACTTAGTGTTGTGTGGCCTTGTGTTATTAATTGGCGCCTCGTTACAAAAGGCCATACTGGTATATATTGTTTTCATCATTTTTTTTTAATTTTATAATTTAAATTACATGTGATTCATATATAAATCACAATTGAATCACATATAAATTACATTTGTAAATCACAAGTGAATCTCATATAAATTACATATGATTCACATGTAAATCACATATAATTCATAAATGAATTACATGTGATTCATATGTAAATCACAAGTGAATCACATATAAATTACATGTAACTCACATGTAAACCACATATGAATCATATATAATTCACATGTAAATCAGAAGTGAATCACATATAAATTACATGTGATTCATATAAATCACAAGTGAATCACTAGGGTGAGCAAACTCGAACCAAGAAACCGAGAAACCGACGAAACCGAAACCGAAAAAACCGAAACCAAATCAAAACCGATGGTGTGGGTTTTAAATTTGTAAAAACAGACTTTCTAGGTTCGGTTTCGGTTTTGCCCCCAGAAACCGACCCAACAACTCAAGAAACCGACCCCTCTTTAAAACCGAGAAACCGACCCAGCAAACCCGCAAACCCGATGCTTTTTACTAATTATTTTATGTTTATATATATATATATATATATATATATATATATATATTAAAAGATAAAAATAAATAAAAGAAGCTTAGGTGTTTTTTTAATTATTTAACTAATTGTTACATTTCTGTAAAATGGGTTCAAACCCAAAACCCATGGGTTTAAACCCAGAAACCGATGCTTTTTACTAATTATTTTATATATATATATATATATATATATATATATATATATATAATAAAAATAAATAAAAGAAACTTTAGGTGTTTTTTAATTATTTAACTAATTGTTACATTTCTGGAAAATGGGTTCAAACCCAAAACCCATGGGTTTAAACCCAGAAACCGTAAGTGTATGGGTTGAACTCAAGAAACAGAGAAACCGCCCAAACCGATATCAGAAACCGAGAAACCGAACCGACCAGAAACCGACCCTATTGGGTTCAGAAAACCAGAAACCGATTATTTACAGGTTGGGTTGGGTTGGGTTGGGGTCCAAAACCGACCCAAACCGACTCATGCACAGCCCTATGAATCTCATATGAATTACATGTGACTCACACGTAAATCACATGTAATTCACATATAAATATTAGAAGATATAATCACATGTGAATATCATATTATATAATCACATATAGTATATAATCACATGTGAATCTTACATTATATAATCACATGTGATTCATATAAATCACAAGTGAATCACATATGAATTACATGTGACTCACATGTAATTCACATATGAATCACATGTAATTTACATATAAATCACAAGTGAATCACATATGAACTATATATGATTCACATGTAATTCATATAAAAATATTAGAAGATATAATCACATGTGAATATCATATTATATAATCACATATAGTATATAATCACATGTAAATCTTACATTATATAATCACATGCGAATCTTACATGATATATACATATGTATTTTTGTAAGTGTTTTTGTATTAATCAATTTTTTATAATATTCTTGTAGATTTGGAAGAATTTGTAGAAAATATTGAATATGTGAAAAGCGATAAATTGAAAAAAAATATATGAAAATCTTAACACTAAAACATGAAAACTTTTCGAAATTTTGTAACATTTTTTTATATTATATTATTTTATCAAATATAATGCGTGTACTATTGTCTTTATTGATTAGTAAGTAAAAATGAGTTTTTTTTTATGATTTACATAGAAATACTCACTAGAAAAAAAAATATTCATATATGCACCTAAAATGTAGATTTTTTTGGATAAAAAAATTATAGTGTTTTTTTTAATATTCTAGTTTATATATATATATATATATATATATATATATATATATATATATATATATATATATATATACAGACTTTTAAAAATTTATAATTTTTTAAAAAAATGTAGTTTTTTAATTAAATATCAATTTTTTGTAATAAAATCCATGTTTTCTAAAAAAATTTAAAAAATCAGAATTTTTTTAAGAATCGAAACTTATTATATTTTTAAAAAATCCGAAAATTTGATTATGATGTTACTTTTTAGACATTTTTATTAATATTTCCAATAATACAAAAATGAAACGAGAATGGTAACATGACGATCATGTCCCTAATGAGTTAATTTTGATCTAACGTTTCGCCGTTAGTTCTCGAGTTTTTCGGAAACTATGAGTTCTCAATAGATCTCACCCATATAATCTGGTGTATGTGTGTCCAATGTACAAGTGTACATCTATTTCTTTGATCGTTGATCATTATGATTTTTGACGCTCACAATTGGTTCATTGGTTCCTTGTTAATTATAGTTCTGTATTGAACCTCACTATATATATATATATATATATATATATATATATATATATATATATATATATATATATATATATATATAAACTTAACGTATACATTTGGATTTTTGAATAAAAAAGGATTAAAAGAGATCGTTTTTAGAATAAAGGAGACTAAAAATAAATAGTGGGTTTTAGGTATAGTAAAAATTTAAATAGATGAATTAGGAGGATTATATTGTAATAACTTAATGTATACATTTGGATTCATTATCATACATCATACATACTTATAAAGCTAGCATTTTTTCTTGAATCTCATGCATTTGAAACTCCCATGCATTTTTCCTTTCACCACATTCATTTGAAACTCCCATGACTTTTCAATTTCTTTCTAATAATGATTATAAATTGGTTAATAAGGTTAAATAAATATCAAACCTAAAGTGTAATCATATATAAACTAAATTTTAATATTAAAAAATATCTTTACTTCTACATATAAAGTTATGTTTTTTTAACTTTTAACATATTATACTTAATTTATTAATTTTAATATATTGTTGGATGTAAACCATTATCATTTTAAAGCTATAAATTTTAAACAGTTTGTATAAAATACTTAAATTATTAGTTTAAATATCATATTATATGGTCAACTTAAATATAAATTTTAGATTAATTTAAACAACCCAAAAATATTTTATAAATAATTAAAAGTAATAAATTGTAATGTCTTTCTAATAATGATTATAATTTGGTTAATAAGGTTAAATAAATATCAAACCTAAAGTGTAACCTTAAATAAACTAAATTTCAATATTAAAATAATATCTTTACTTTTACTTATAAAGTTATGACTTTAACTTTTAACATATTATACTTAATTCATTAAATTTAATCTGTTATTGTATGTAAACCATTATTATTTTAAAGCTAAAACTTTTGAACAGTTTGGACAAAATACTTAAATAGTTAATTTAAATATAACATTACAGTGTCAACTTAAATATAAATTTCAGTTCGACTTAAAAAATCCAATTAATATTTTGTGAATAATTAAAAGTGATAAATTGTAGTGCTAAATGCAAAAACTAAATTGTAATCTCAATTTAACTAAAATATTTCCTAAAAATATTTTTATAACCGTTAAAAGTTTTCAAATAAGTAGTTTAAAATAACTTATAATAACAATAGTTAAAAATAACACTATATAAATGATTATATTGTTACCTTTAAAATCAAAAAAAAAATGTTTGCTGTTTTAAATAATTATAATGATAGAAATTAAAACGTTAAACAAATAAATTTTAAAAAAATTAATTAACAATAACAACAACTATAAATAACATTAAACCATATATTATATTTAATTTTATTCATGAGTAACTCGCAGGTAGAAGTCATTCAAATGATTGAGATTATGCAGTTATAATAGATGTATATGTTAACATATAATTCAAAATAGTCAATATATTATATGAATTTAGTATACAAATTATTATATCAAATTTAACAACAATGTTATTGTTATATTTAAAAAAAATATATATTTGTAAAGATTTCAACTACATATGTCTTTCTGCGCAACGCGCGGGCATTCGCCTAGTATACTTATAAAGCTTGCATTTTTTCTTGAACCACATTCATTTGAAACTCCCATGACTTTTCAATTTCTTTTTAATAATTATTATAAGTTGGTTAATAAGGTTAATTAAATATCAAACCTAAAGTGTAATCATATATAAACTAACTTTCAATATTAAAAAAATATATTTTCTTCCACTTATAAAGTTTTTTTTTTAACTTTTAACATATTATATTTAATTTATTAGGTCTAATATGTTGTATGTAAACCATTATCATTTTAAAGCTACAACTTTTAATCAATTTGTATAAAATACTTAAATTGTTAATTTAAATAGAACCTTACATGATCAACTTAAATATAAAATTTAGTTCAACTTAAACAACTCAAAGAATATTTTGTAAATATTTAAAAATAATAAAGTGTAGTGTCTTTCTAATAATGATTATAAATTGGTTAATAAGGATAAATAAGTATCAAACCTAAAGTGTAATAAAAAATAAACTAAATTTCAATATTAAAATAATATTTTTATTTCTACTTATATAGTTACGTCTTTAACATTTAACATATTTTACTTAATTTATTAGATTTAATAAGTTGTTGTATATAAACCATTATCAGTTTAAAACTACAACTTTTGAATTGGATGGACAAAATACTTAAATTGTTAATTTAAATATAACATTACAGGGTCAATTTCAATATAAATTTTAGTTCCACTTAAAAAAACTCATAGAATATTTTGTGAATTGTAAAAAGTGATAAATTGTAGTGCTAAATGCAAAAACTAAATTGTAATATCAATTCACTAAAATATTTCCTAAAGATATTTTTATAATCGTTAAAAGTTTTGAAATAAATAGCTTAAAATAACATACAATAACAATAGTTAAAAATAACTCTATATAAATAATTATATTGTTACCTTTAAAATAAAAAAAATATGTGATGTTTTAAATAATTACACTGATAAAAATTAAAAACGTTAAACAAATAAATTTTAAAAATTAATTAACAATAACAACAACTATAAATAATATTAAACCATATATTATATTTAATTTTATTCATAAGTAACCGTAGGTAGAGGTCATTCAAAAGATTGAGATTATACAGTTTTAATATATGTATATATTATCATATAATTCAAAATAATCAATATACTATATCAACTTAGCATACAAATTATTATATCAAATTTAACAACGACATTATTGCTAGATTTAAAAAAACATATATTTGTGAAGATTTCAGGCTTATAGATGTTTCTGCGCAACGCGCGAGCATTCGCCTAGTTTTGAATAAAAACGGATTAAAAGAGATCGTTTTTAGAATAAAGGAGACTAAAAATAAATAGTGGGTTTTAGGTATAGTAAAAATTAAAATAGATGAATTAGGAGCCTTGAGCATCTCCAATGGTTTTTGTTTTTTTTTTGTTTTTTTTTTTTTTGTAGATAATTACTATTGATTTTTTATAAATGCGCACTTATTCCTATTGGAGTATACCATTTTGTTGCTTATTTTTATTGACCATTCAATATATATTGAGTGGTCAATATAGTTTAACATCTTGTATATTTTACCCCTTCATCTTCTATTAATATTTTAATTTACTCATTTATTATATTTTAGTTTTCAATTTATTTATTTATTTAGTAGTTAATTTGAATTGTCACTTTATATAATTTATCTGTGAAATATTTTGTGACATTTTACGAACTTTTAGAGGTATTATAAGAATACGTTTAATACTATGTGTGTTTAAAAATAACTAACTAAATGGAGAGGTTATATAGAACATTTTAAATAGATAAGGATAGACTAGTTAAATTTAAAGAAAAAATTAGTGGAAAAAGTTAACCATTGAAAAAATAATTTATTTAGGAGAAAATGACAAAAATAGCCAATTACACTAATTGCATTACAAAAATAGCCAAAAAAAATCGGGATTACATATTTAGCCACCCATTTCGCAGATGAGAAGGTCCCATCTGCGAAATGGGTGATTTTTAGGTATAAAAACGTTTTTTTTTTTTTTTTTTTTTCATTTTCACCATTCTCTACACAAAAACTCTCTCTAACTTTGGGCTTCTCTCGGAATTTTGGCTAGTTTTTGAAGAAAATGGAAGATTATGTCAACAATCCCGCAAATATGGTTAGATTTTAACTCTTTTAATGTTTAAAGTTTTTTTTTTTTTTTTATCAATTGTTGTATTATTTAGTGTTAAAAAAGGGTAATTTTGTTGTGTTTGATTGATAGTTTTAGTATATTTTTAGTATACTTGAAGTTTAAATGCAAGTAGAGACAAGTAGAGACTGCGTAGATAATGTTTACAATTTGTTATTTTTGTAGTTTTTTTAGTTGTTGTATAACCTGAAATCTTGTAAGTTTTTTTAGTAGAAACTGCAAAATAGTTGTTTGTATATATATTTGTCGTATAACATTTGTATAAGTTGAAAATTTGTCGTATATATATTGTTAGAAATTGTTTTTATTTGTCGTATAAGTTGAAAAATTTGTATAAAGTAGTCGTATAACTTGCAAAATTGTTAGTTTGGTTGTCGTTTTATTTTTAAATTTTTTTGTTTATATGGTTATATAATGTTAGTTTTAATTAGAAAGATAAAAATTGTTTATATATTTGTCGTTTAAGTTGAAAATTTGTTTAAGTTGAAAATATGTTTAAGTTGAAAATATTTATATATGATATTGTTTTGTATCGTAAATATATTTGTTGTATAACTTGGAAAATTGTTTATATATGTGTATGTTATTGTTTTTTATCGGGGAAATATATATATTAGTAATTAAGAAAGTATTTGCAGTTCGTAATCATATATTTAAAAAAAAAATATTTTTTAGTTATCTAATTTGTTTTTGTGTTTTTTTTTGCAGCATGATTTTAGTTTAATGAATACGAAAGCCTTTGCGAACCTAAAAGGCTCTGGCGGTAACATATGGGAAGTCTTTGAAGTTTTAGATGATGTCCGACGTGCTATTTTCAGAAATACCGTCTTTGGCTATTTTATTGATGTCCCTCGTTTACAAGGGGACGCTTTATTGTTTCATAAAATGTTCCTTCATCAGATCCGGCCGGACCCTGTTTTATCTCCAGATGGAATAAAACGTTTATATTTTCGAGTAGGCAATACCAAAATGGTTTATGGGCCGGAAGAGTTTTGTTTGATTACCGGCTTCAATTTTGGGGAGTATCCAAAAAACATTGGGAGAAAAGGGTCGGAAAAATTAATAAGCAGTAAAAAAAGATGTTTACTGCGTGAACGGCTATTTCCGGACCATACTAATAGTTCGGTGAAAATCGGCGACCTGAAAAGTTTAATTTTAAATCAAACATTCTTAGCACTTGACGACCTTGATGCAGTTAGAGTATGTTTGATATACATTTTGTGTGAAGGTTTTTTGGGCAAAGAAGTTAACGATCGGGTGCCACAAGATTGGTTTTTTTTGGCTGAGAATTTGGATCTCTGGAATAGGTATATTTTCTTTACGTTAAAAGTTCTATTTTATTAAAGTTATAATTTATATAATAATCAATTTTGTTTTTTTTTGTTTTGTTAGCTTCTCTTGGGGTAGCTATCTATGGGATTTTACTTTTGTTGACCTTGAGGATATGTGGAATAAGATACATCATTATTTATCACTTCCTCAGCGTGGTCAAACTTTAAAGTATTCCGTCTCAGGATTTACGGCTCCAATTAGGGTATAAAAATTTTCTTATATTTAAATTGTTTTATTGTTATATTTTTTATTTTAATTTTAACTTTTATTACTGTTATTGTACAAAATTGTAGATATGGATATATGAGATGATTCCGACTGTTCGTGCATGTGGATTTGCATTGAGAAAAAATAAAGACTTGCCTCGGATCAAAAGATGGAGCGGAACAAAAAAATTGAAATGGGTTGACGTGAACAAGATTTGGTCAAAGATGCAGGTTTAAAAATATTTCGTTTATTATTAATAAAGTTGATTATTATAGTTTTATATGCATTTTTAATATGTTTAATTTTTTAGGAGGGGCTACCACCAAGACAAAACATGTTACCGGGTGATGGTGAGATGACATCTTTTTATTATATGTCATTTCAAGAGTATGTATATGGTGAAGGGAAAGCAGTTCCATCCCCAGTACGGGACCATTTTAGGAGACAAGACGAATCTTCGTCTAGTATGTCGTCCAGTGGTCGCTCTCATGGTAGAGGTCGGGGCAGTGGGAAACACAAGCTAGACGAGTTGTTGAAACGGGTACATGCACTGGAGCAGCATGTGTTTATGAATCAACAAAAACCTACAGAGGTTTTTTTTGAAGAAGTGAATAATGAACAATTTTGGAACGACATTATTTTTGAGGATCCGACAGTGTCACAAAGAAATTATGATGAACAAGTTAGTTATACGCTACATTATTTATTAAATTTTATTAACATATATGAATACCTGTGTTCATATTTTATATTTGAAAATATAGGTTGTGCAAGATGAAGTGATGAATAAAAACAATACAACTCAAAATGTTTTTGGTGATACTCAAGACGACAAGGTTGTTATAGATGTTAGCTTTACGATTTTAATAATTACTTTTTAATAAAGTGTATTTTGTTATTAAGTAAAAAGTTATATTTTTAATGTAGGTGTTGGAGGAGAGTACTCAGTATGCGGGGAACAAATTTGATGATGATGTGTGTGATGTAAACGATTATAGTGAAGTTAAAGAGGTTATTATATAGTTACATTAATATTAATATTTTGTTTATTTAGATATTATTGCTTATTAAATTATGTGTATTTCGTTATTAAGTATAAAATATTATCTTTAATGTAGGAGTGGGAGGAGAGAAATGACAATGCAGGGAACAAATTTGATGATGATGTGCCGGATGAAGACGAACTTATAATAATGGGAAATGTAGATTATTTTCATGATGATGATGATGACAAAGAAGTTACACCCGATAAACGTAGGAGTCGAAAACCATCACAATTTTTATACACTCCTTACACCGAGGTATTCGTTTTATTTATAAACTGTTGATTTTATGTTTATGTGAATTATCTGAAAGATATACATTTAAACATTTGAATATTGTTTTTAGTTGCACACGACACCGAAACAAAAAAGAAGAACAAAAAAGAAGGTTGGTATGAAATCAACAAGCCCCGTTCCTCCTCCAGTTTTTGGTGTTGCTCATGACTTCTCCAGGTTGCGCCTGCAACCTTACGTAGCAGGCGGTGAGGATGTCATCCAAAATTATGTATTGCATTCATACGATGTGCAGCATCGTTTGTTTAATTTCATGTTAGATAGAGATTTTTGGAGCTCATTGTTTGGGCATACACACGACGGATGGTTGGAGTCAGCGGTAAATAAATTGTTAATTAATTCTTTTAAAAGTTAATTGTTTTTTAGTCAATAACAAAAGTATCATGTGTGCAGCATATAACCATTTGGTACCGACTTTTGATGGAGAGACGGTTTGAGAGCGACCGACATACAATAATGCCTCCAAATTTTTTTGTTTCTCATGCTTTGGAAGAAGGACAGGACTGGAGGGCGTTTATGGCTGGTATTGCTACATACCCTAACTTCATGGTTGCTTGGTGGGATGTTGATACGGTAAACTTAATAGTTTATATTGAAAATAATATCGTTTTTTTGTTATGTTTTTGTATTGTGATGTTTTTGTATTGTGATGTAAATAAACATAATTTTATTTTCTGATCCTTATACAGGTCTTATTGCCGATTCATTCATCCCCTAATCATTGGCTATTTGGGGAACTACGATTAGCGTCAATGGAAGTGCATATTTATGACAGTCTTGGTAGAGGTGCTTATGAAAAATTCCAATCCGAAGGAATCTTTTACAAATTTGAACGTCGGGTGGCAAATTATTTGGACAAGATTAAGTATTGGGCGCGGAGGAACATCCCAAGGATTCCATTGAATATGCAATTCATTTATGAAGAAAACGTTCCCCAACAAAGTAGTCATTTGGGAGATTGCGGTGTTTTTCTTTGTATGTTTATGGAGCAATTGGTTTCAGGTCAACCAATACGTGTTCTTATTGACCCAAAGAACGCAGCTTTAGAGTTCCGTCTCCGGATGGCAAAAATTATTTGGGGGTCTAGTCTTGCTCCTCTGTAGTTGGATTATATAAATGTATATACAAATTAATGTTGGATTTCATTATTAGTTTATCTTTAGAGTTTACTCAACGGATGACAAAAAATATAACGTTACGACAATTACCACAATTTAATGACCTACTAATTACTTATCAATAAATTCAAAACATAAGAACGACCACAACATTTGTTTTAACGTTACAAATACAACAATTTATTGACCTAACAACTTCAAAACCATAAAAACAATATTGAAAAGCTTACAACTTGTAAACAAGAACTGCCAAGAACAACACCCAACTACAAACCAACGCTATCTTTAACTTCTTATTTTCTGATTGAAAGAGCTTATTAGAGTTAGCTACTTTAGCTATTACCATAGAAGATTGGTCCTTCTCTTCATCAACCCAACTGATAAACCCGCATTTTGGTCCCTGTTAAATTTAATATCCACAGTAAGAAAATTAATTTGTGTCATGTAAACACGAGGGTTTAAATTTGAATGACGGTAAGAACATGATACCAAATACGGGCAAGCGTAGAACAATCTTCTTGGGTTTTTAGCTGTACCCGAAATCCTAACGATATGTTCTCCTCCACTACTCTTAGCACTTCGCAGTGGCTTTAGATGGAAATCATGAGCCACTACTCTTAGCACTTGGTTTGGGAACCTTACAGTGTGAAGAATCATGGAGATGGTTCATGATGAGGTTAAGAGATTGTTTAGGTGAGGACACAGAGGTTGGTTTCATAAGCAACATGTGTGATAACATAGACTTTGGTGTTGACAGTGCCTACCCGGATTCCTATCATGGATATTGTCCTAAAGATATAGCTCGAAAGATACGTGAGTCTATCGGACATAACAATACGGAAGTCGAATCGTTGTTTTGGAAGTCATGCAATGCATATAGCGTTGATGATTTTTACTTGTGTTTCGAAAGGTTGCAAAGTACATGTAGGCAACCACCTTTCTGCACCTTGCTTATGAGTCCAATTTACTGGCTTGACGATATACCGATTTCAAAATGGACAAGAGCATTTTTCCCAAAAATACGTTACAATGTTAAATCGATTGACGTCCCTGAAATTTTGCAAATTATATCCTCACGTGAGTTTCCTATAACAACGATAATTGAGTTAACCACCACGTCGATAAAATCAAAGTATGCTGAACGGGCCGAACTGGCTGGTAAGGGAGATTGTTATGTTTTGTTTTTTTTATTGTGCTGCTATTTTTATTAAAATATCAAATTTTACAGGGAGATTGTCTGGTGGGTTGACCCCTTACGTTGAGAGTAAGGTTCAAAAAAGTCTCAGCAAGTCTTACAATTGTAATGCAAAACGTTTGTATGGGGATACATTTGAAGTCCATGACACTTTTGCCACCAACAACGTACAACTTGAACGAAGGGTATGTAGTTGTGGTAAATGGCAAAAAAGCGGTATACCATGTGGCCACGCTATAGCATGTCTAAGAACCCGTACATCTGAGTCCATTCAGAGAATGGTTGAATACAAGTTCACTAATTATGTGTATCGAGTTGCATATGGATCTGAGTTGGTGAATGGTATACCATCATATGAGCATTGGGAAATACCAAATGAAACGGTGGTCCTGTTACCTCCCTCAATGCAGTAGTTATTCATGTAGCACATTTATGTTTTATGTAGTATTATGTATTAGTTTTTTATGTACTCCGTTTTTATTTTACTGCTGTGTTACGTATTAGTTATCCATGTACCCAGTTTATTTTTTATGTCGTATTATGTGTTAGTTATTTATGTACCCCGGTTTTATTTTATTGCTCTCTAAATATTGGCTATTGAGGGAACAACATACATTAAAAGAAATGGACGTTTATTAAATAGTAACGACTAGACACATATAACAAAAAGCAACTTAAATAACGAAAAACAATTAACTTAACCAACATGCATATTAAAAATAAGAGACATTCTTTAAAACATTCCATGCATCTAAGTGGGTAAACTCGCTACCATCGTATTGAAAGCGGTATAGTTCCAAAGCCACCTGCCGTAGAATGTCTTCATCCGTATTTGCATGTTCATTATCCAACTCGTTATAAATACGTTGAAATTGTTTCACCTTCATTTTCATATTCAGAAACTTCGCTTTGACATCTCTTCTTCTTCGATATTGAGTGTGGTTCATTAAATGGTGAAACAAATGACAGACACGAGACCAAAATGATCCAGCACGAACTTGTGGGGGACCCGATGGAAAATCCACCTCTACAGTTGTAATCCAAGCTTGAACCAAAGCGACCTCCTCTGCGTTCCTCCATATATGTGGTGAGTCCATAATTGCAAGGAGGGAAGTAATAGAATACAATTACAACGGATATTGAAATCTATTTATAACGACTCCTTACTTTCCTGGTGCAATGAGTTGTCAACTCAAACAGCAATGTATTGTGTTGTCATTCAACCGGGGATGAATTGTCAACTCGAACAGTGATCTGTTGTGTTATAAGTATAGTACACTGCATTCGTCAGTTAATTTTGACTATGAATTGCAGACATATTAGAAGTTTGAACTGCGATTTTGTGTAGAAACTACTATAAATTGACCCTAAGTTACACGCAAAACGTTATTAAATTAACCAATATAGTTGTTCAAATATTGTTTTTTAGATTCTACCCTCTTTGTTTCAATCCAAATGACTTCTATATCATGGAGCAATGAAGAGTTCTTGGTTCTTACACATGCTTATATTCATGTGTACGAGACAAGCAAGTTGAATGATCCAATGTTTTGGAGCCGTCTAACAAATATTTTCAATGCTGCAAACCGAATGGCTACAAGAAACGATCGTGACGAACTAGACATCTTAGCAAGATGGTATGAAATGAAAACCGAAGTTCTATTATTCAACGATCTTTATACCAAAATTGACGACGCCCGTCTAAATGCTACTGAGGATGTCATCTTGGAAGCTGCTAAGGAGGAATACAAGTCATTAAGTAACGGGTTGGAATTCCAGTTTGAAGCCCCTTGGAATATTTTGAAATATATCCCGTTTGTTTAAAATCTATTTTAGTTTATTATTTGAGTACTAGGTTATTTTCATGTACTAGGTTATTTTCATGTATTTCTTATGTATTTCGTATGTATTTCGTTTGTTTAAAATCTATTTTAGTTTATTATGTGAGTACTAAGTTATTTTCATGTATTTCGTATGTAATTCGTATGTATTTCATATGTTTAAAATATATTTTAGTTTAGTATGTGAGAAACCCGTATGATTAAGTTGAGTTAATATATATATTTTACTTTATTATGTGAGAAACTCGTATGATTAACTTGAGTTAATAAATGGCCATTGCATTAGTTATCAAAATATATTAGAATACATTAGTAACAAGATTCCATGAACCATTAAAACATCACAACAATTACATGAAAAAAACGACATAATACGAACAAAGCATTAACGTAAAACACAAGTCCATGGCTTATTCTTAACACAAATTAGAGCGGTCTACTTGAAATACTGTTTATCTCTAACAACCTTCCAAACTTCCTCATATTCGAAGTCTCTGCCTTCATGCTCAAAGATGTAAAACTCTGTAACAACTTCCAAGAACTCTTCTTCGTCACGACAACGAACATTGTTACGTTTCGCATAACTACATGCTCGATTGAACCATGTCACTTCCTCCTTTACATCCGTCCACTTAGTAACAACATCTGATTTTTCTCTTTTTTGCCCTTCTCCCATCTCATGGTTAAACAAAGATGTGATGCGACTCCATTCATCACCAATTAGGCAATGCGGGGGAGCAAGTAACGGTTCACCATCCTTAACACTTAGCCAGCACCGTGTTAGAACTAACACCTCGTTTGTCGTCCATGGCCTTTCAGAATTGGAACCAGGTAATTCATTCGAAGAACTTGCTGCATTCGACGACATTTCTAATAATGGGAATTCGTTTCGTTTAGGTGATTTGGGTGTTTGGTTTATAGATCTTAAACATCTATTTATATAAATAAATAGACTATGAAATAATACTTTGACTACGAAATGGTTATATTTGGACTACGAATTTCAGCTTTATGCAGTGTTTTGTCATGTCAAACTGTCATTTATCTCTTGTCACTTAAGGGACCCACTGGGATGTGCAGGTTACTACAGTGACTTGTCATTACTGTCTAGTCATTTCAAAGTTGGACTTCTCATTACTGTCTAGTATGTATAAATACCACTTATTGCTCCAGTTTAATACAACATCGATTTTATTATGAGTTCCTCACACAAATTCGAAATTTGCTCATGCAACGTAGTAGATTGTTACTACTGTGATTCGGTAGACCCTTTTTTTACACCCTCTTCAGTCGGGTCATATATGTCACATGAAAATTTTGAAGAATTAAAGAAGGCTGAAGCACAACAAGAAGAGGACAAAGAGTCATCCCGACTTCTCACTCAACTTGCTAATGATATAGGTTCGGAATGCAAACAAGCTGAAGAATGGATTGACCTCAATAAAAACAAAATCAAAGAGCATAAAGATTGGATAAAAAAGAGTAAGAAGGCAATCAAAACGACTGAAAAACGGCTTGCTGAGAAGGATGAGCAGTTGATACACATTATGGTAAAAAAGGATCGTTTCGAAGACAAAATGAGAATTAGGGATGACTATATAACAATGGAGAAAGAGAAGTACCTGTTGCAGTTCCCTGAGTTTAAAAATTAGTTATAAAGTTGTTGTAATATTATCATGAAACAGATTAGGTTGCCAAAGGATCGTTTGTTGTTTTTTTTAAATAACATGTTGTAACTGTTAAAATAAATCTGCAAACTATATTTTATAATATAAAGGCTTCATTCATTGTTATAATCAACAAACTTAACTAAAATATGAAAGCATAGCAATGTCTTGTAAGAGTTAATAAAAATATTACAATACATAATAAGCTAACAACTCGTCATTACTCTTAATTTCAAGGTTGTTTTATATCAAAATCAGCGTTATGGGTTTGTGAGCAACCCGCTGAACCACCAATATTATATGCCATTTCTGCAGTAGAAATTATGTGACCTACTCTGCTACCAGACGCCCTTCCAGTACAATTATTTCTCGTGTGTCCTAGTTGACCACATGTAGAACACTCTTTTATAATTGGACCCTCGCCTTGGGATGGAATGCGGTCTGTGTTTCTTGGCCTGCCTGGCTGACGTTTATCCATTATAGGTGGCTTAACAATCATCAAATCATCGGGGATCTCCCATTCGGATGGCTTCGGCAGAGGGTTTATTGATTCCTCATATGTTTTCCTCAGTGTTTCGGTAAAGTAAGCATTTAATGCAAACCTCGAGCAGTCTTGGTAATTGTTCACTGTTAAACATCTTATGACATGACCACAAGGTATCCCATCAAGTTGCCAATGCCTACATGTACATGTCATATGTTGAAAATCAACAATCACATTTTGTGCCCCCTTTTTGACCTCGCATTTCGTATTTGAGATCATGCGAACATCCCATTTGGTAAAAATTTTCTTGTTTTCTTTTACAACTTCATCCGCCCAAGGGGTAAGGGTTGTTGTTGCTTCCGCTAAAAAAACAGCCAAAATGAAGAAGTTAAAATCAATAACATCGAAACTAATAAAACATTAATATTACAAATTTACGTAATACCTGCAAAGTTACGTCTTTGAAACCACCATTGTTGCATTGTAGCACGAAAAAAATCAATCAACATAAGTATTGGCACCTTACGTGCGTGTCTAGATAATGCATTTATAGACTCCGCACTGTTGGACGACATAAGATTGTATCGGTTCCCTTTAAAATGTGCCCTTGACCAGGTTTCTGGATTTATACTTTTTAAGTACTCCCATACTGGTTCTTTTGTCTTTTTCATAACATCCATGGCAGCATCAAAAGCATCAACTGTGTACGCCCTACACGCCTCCCAAAAAATTCCTTTAACCGTCTTACTCTTGCCGAATCTAGATACTATGTTGAAATACAAATGGACACCACATATTCCATGATGAGCGTGAGGAAAAATGTTGGCAACGGATGTTGCTATAGATGGAGACCTATCAGATATAATTGTAAGCTCCTGCATATTTCCTATGCAATCACGTAGTTTTTGAAAAAACCATGTCCAAGAATCAGTACACTCATTTTTGCATATACCATATGCAACCGGTAATATTTGATTTTGTCCGTCCTTAGTAACTGCAAGTAGCATGGTACCTTTGAACTCGCCCTTTAGGTGAGCTCCATCTACTACTAGGGTCGGCTTACAAAAATTGACAAAAGCTCGTACCTACAATACATTGTATATCTATTCAAATACACCAAAATAAATATTAAAAAAAAATTAGGACATGATAATACTAACCGAGCAACCGAGTGCGACGTACAAAAACTCAAACCGATCATCAGCATCTGTTTTAATATGTGTGACAGTACCCGGATTATGTTTGGCCAAGTTGTGACAATACGCCGGAAGTTTGGTAAAAGAATCCTCTTTCGTACCCCTTAACGACAACAATGCATATTGCTTCGCACGCCATGCCTGATGGTATGAGATATTGATATTCAATTGAGCATTCATATCATTAACAATTTCTTTTCCCTGATAAACTCTACTATAGTCTTCCGCCAAAACATCAGCAACATATTCACCCAAAACATATTTGTTTGCTTGTCGATGATTAGGTTGCAACAATGTTGAAGAACATGTGTGTACATCAACAAATTTATTCACTTGGAAAAGTCCATCAGTATTTTTAATTGCTTTTGCTCTTAGTAACCAAGAACAATTTTTCGAAACACACACAGCTTCATACCTTGATTTGGTGGATCTACTTGTCCTCGTCTGGAAACCTTCTCGAAGACATTTTTTACCAATACACCGCTTTAAAAGTTCTTTGTTTTTAAATATACTCTCACATTGAATCTTTTGAAGATTAATGTCTACCATCTGTGTTGGGATATCTTCATTATTATCAACTGGCCATGCTGGTACAGGGGGCATACCGTAAAAAAGGTTATCGGGATACTTAGCTTTAACTTCATCACCCAACTCATCTCTATCGGAATTACTTTGTAGCTCGGTTATATCTAAACATACATCACCAACATCAACATAATGCCCGTAAACATGATTTTTTTCATTTTTTTGAGTTGAATTTTTTTTCTTTTTAGTTTTATCTACCACACGCCTATTCATAAGTTTAACTTCTTGTTCGACAACATCATCACAACGACCACCAACATGATTAAGATATGTACCAACATCATCATCACCAACATACTTGTAATTCTCGGGATCCACATATTGAATAGGTGAATAACTAACATTAACATTTTCAGCAACACTGTGAAACTGAGGTACACTAGGAGTATTGAAAGTACCTATCGGATCGTTGCTCCCTTTAAAACTGCATAAATTACCAACAACTTCGTTTCCAATTTCACCGCCCCCATTAACCTCCTCAACTTCATCAACCACCACAAACACTTTCACAGCCCTTCCTCCACTACATTTGATTACGTTTATCAACATTCTAACATCCACGTCTTCAACTATAGCTATATAATAATTTAATTCAGGATGGTGGAAACGAAGACTAATTCTATATTTGTCTAACAAACCAATTTTGCTTCTTACCATAGATACAAAATCACTATAACTAATATACTCATAAAATATCAAAGCAAATTCAGAAATACCTCCCTGTGGACATATGTATTCCAGATTAGTTCCATTAACTTGCCATCTCCCACCGGTTACAAGACAAACCAAATATTCAATCATTTTTTGAGCAAATTGTAGAGATAGAGAGTATTTCACAAACCAAATAACAACCAAAATGATATTTTTTCTACAAAAAATTTTATATAGCAAAGCCCATTTCGTAGTCAAACCAATTCATTTCGTAGTCAACCTTAAAAAAAAAAAAAAAAAAAATCATCATTTCGCAGATAGGATCAGAGGATTTCGCAGATGGGACCTATTCCATCTGCGAAATTACCCCTATTTATACCGAAAAAATTTAAAAAAAAAAAAAAAATTCTCATCTGCGAAAGTACAAGTGCCTGAAGCACAACTGTGCTTCAGGCACTTGTACTTTCGCAGATGAGATGCCCATTTCGTAGATGGGGCCTTCTCATCTGCGAAATGGGTGGCTAAATATGTAATCCCGATTTTTTTTGGCTATTTTTGTAATGCAATTAGTGTAATTAGCTACTTTTGTCATTTTCTCTTTATTTAGAGGTTAAAGTTAATAGAATAATAAGGTGACGATAATTTAAGCTATATGATAACTCAACTATCGAAGATACTCTCAGTTAGCATTAACACCCACCTGTCATTCTAATTGCTCCACCACTAAATGAAACCACATGGAATTGAAACCCTACATCATTTAGTTTTTAACTTATTTTTATGTTTCTTTTTTCAAGATACTTGTTACGTGTTATTGTCTTTTACGAAAAGATTGATTCAAGCAAATCTAATAAAATTGGTATTCATCAATTTGAGATTTTTATGTTTTAAACCAGTCAAAATCATACCGTTTTAACCCCTTTACGCGTTATATTTACACGATAGTGTTAGTGTGGGGAAAGGTACAACTCATAGTAGCGTAAAATGGCAAAGGAGCCAGCTCATAGCATTGACTAGTAAACGAGCAAACCAAACTCTCAAGGACCAAATAATCACAAAAATACAAACATATCTCTATCAATATTCAAAGCCATGCTAGTTTGCCACACCTCTACTTTTATTTCTCTCAATTTTGGTATGTAGGTCCTGTTGTATCTTATGCATAAGAACTTGTAACATTGGTATAGAAGTTTCAATATTTTATCATCAAACATAAATAACAACTTGTTTAATTATCCGAACAATATAACATTTCATGTGTTAATGGCATTTTATTCTGTGTTTGACGTGTATTGAATTGAACTATAAATAAAAAAAATTTGTAGTTTTTTTTATCCAGAAGGTGGGATAAAGATTCGCTATCTTGAATGTGTAAAATATATAAAATAGAAAATTACCTCAAAACTTATTCAATTTTTCTACAGTCATACAAAAAAAAATGTAACCTTAAAGTATTTGTAGCTTAATTATGAAACTCTATAAAAGATTCATCAATCATTTCATGTTTGATGATATCATTAACGTATAATTTCATTCTTTTTCAGACACACACTCCACCATATTTAAAGGTTTTTAAACGGTCCTACTTTTTTTATATTCAAACATGAGGTGTCATTCGAGTACAACTTGTTTGTCTTTAAAAGGAAAGTTCTTGAACAATTGCGTTTGTATAAAAGTGTGAGCATGTGATATTAGGGTTGTGCATTTGCTTGAAACTTGACTTAACGTAAAATCAATATATATATATATATATATATATATATATATATATATATATATATATATAACATAATCGAAACTAAGTCGATGTAATCTACTTTGGTTCTGGTTTATAACAAACTAGGTGTAAGACCCATGTATTACATGGGTTCATTTTAAAAAAAAAGTTATTAAATTATAAATATTTGATAAATTTGAATTTATAATAAAAAAAATAGAAAAATATTGAATTATTAAAATTAATTTGTCTATTTTTTTAATTAAAAATGAAACTTTAATTTATAAAATTTGAAATTAGAAGGAAATCAATTAATGAAATTGATATGCATTTATTATTATATTTATTGTAATTATTACATTTAAACATTATGTGGAAATTAATAAAAAAAACCACAAAATGTCATGTGGAAAAAAAAATTAATTGAAAATAACCACAAAATTACATGTGGCCAAATCAATAATAGTATAAGTATAACATGTGACAAAAAGTTCTTTATTTATTAGGGAGGATTCGATACTAAACCACCCTTGAAGCAAATATAATTCCAAATGTAAATACATTAATATAATTTCATTGTAATTATTGTTTCCTTTAATAATAAATGTGAGCCGTTTTCTCTATAAATTGTTACTCCCTCCGTCCCAATATTATTGTCCACAGACAAAAAATACACAGATTAAGAAAAGCATTAATTGCCACTAACTTTATATAATAAAATGACAGTTTTGTCCTTACTTTGCATTTAATGTTCCATTAAATGCTTAGTTGGTTAAGTAATAATAAGGGGTATTTTGGTAAAAATGTTATTTATTTTTAGAAGTGGACTATTATTTTGGGACAAACCAAAAAGAAAAGATGGACTATAATTTTGGGACGGAGGGAGTATTAGTTTACAAGTTTCAGTATAGTTCAGACTGAATTTTGCACACCCTTTTATTTCCTGTCATCTGTATTTGACACATTTTAAAGGATCGATTATAAAACCATTAACCAGTCTACTAAGGGGAAATATCCAAATTTTTCCATACAGTTTTTAGCTAAAATTTTATATACTTTAATATTATACATAATTCAAAATAACCCAGGATAACATTTTTTTTTATTTTTTTTATTTTTTTAAAATTTTTTTAGTTAATTCAAGCTCCGAAAGTAATATTTAAAAAAAGAATTTTTGGATTTTCCATTTATTTTTCATTTTAAAATTATTTTTTAAAATATGTACAGCGTAATATTCTATAAGAATATTTCACGTATTTTTCAAAAAAAATGGAATTTATTTTTATTTATCTTTTAGTTAATTCAAGTTTCAAAAATAATATTTAAAAAAAGAATTTTAGATTTTTCCATTTATTCTGCATTTTAAAATTAGTTTTTAGAATATGTCAGTGTAATATTCTATTAGCATATTTCACGTATTTTTCAAAGAAAATAGAATTTATTTTTATTTATTTTTATTTTTTTTTATTTTTTTAGTTAATTCAAGTTCCGAAAATAATATTTAAAAAAAGAATTTTTAGATTTTTCCATTTATTCTGCATTTTAAAATTATTTTTTAGAATATGTCAGTGTAATATTCTATTAGAATATTTCACGTATTTTTCAAAAAAACAGAATTTTTTGTTATTTTTTTATTTATTTTTTATTTTTTTAGTTAATTCAAGTTCCGAAAATAATATTTAAAAGAAGAATTTTTGGATTTTTCCATTTATTTTGCATTTTAAAATTATTTTTAGATTTGGTCTCACGGTCTCACAAAATTAGAATGGTCTCAAATGAATATATATATATATATATATATATATATATATATATATATATATATATATATATATATATATGGGTAATGATCAAATAAGAACACCTAAAAGATTGAGAACGCGAGAACAATTCTTGACCAATCAATATATACGGGCATATTAGTAATTTTATATTTTAATTAAATTAAAATTCAATCAAATTCCCTAAAATTTAGGGTGAGTTACCAAAAAAGAAATAAATATTCGATTTTTTATTTTTTTTATTAATGGAATATAAAAAACAATTTTACCAATTTTTTTTTAAAACTAAAAAAAAAATTCTTAAAAAATTAAATATTTTTCTCCTATTTCACGTTTTTTTTTCAAAAAAATTAATAGAAATCGAACCCAAATTAATACATTTGTATTGACAATTGATTTTTTTTTTCAAAAAACTTGATACTACTCCAATCACAATTTAATACACATCAATTTACAAGTAATCTAATTCCTTTTTTTAATCAATCGAAAATAAAAAGAGTATAAAAATTATCATTTGTTCATAAAAAAATACCTCTAATCATAAATAAATACACTCGTTAACAAATGATTACAATGTTATTCACAAATGAATACACTATTATTAACAAATGAGTAACTTGTTATTCACAAATGAATAAATGAATACATCTAATCATAAATAAATACACTCATTCACACATGAATGCACTGCTATTCACAAATGAATATAGTGTTATTCATAAATAAATACACATTCTAACATAAATGAATTCATTAAAAATAATATAACTTACATCTAAAAAATAAAGAACATAATACAATTTTTCATTCTCCTCTAGCTCCAATTTTTCACATTTCATCTTCTCAAACAACTCTAAAGGACCTCCAAGAAGTACTCTCAGAACCTTAATAGTCAACCAACCAACATATTTTTGGGTCAAACTAACATAAAATTGATAAAATCACACACCAGAATAACAACTCGATGTTTAAAACTACAGAAATCAATGAACACAAACAAATGAGAACTTTCATAAATAAATACATTCATTCACACATGAATGCACTGCTATTCACAACTGAATACACTGCTATTCACAATAACATAATATTATGTTTGAAGATCATGGAAAAAAACAAAACCTTTCGTGGAGTTGTAGAGTGAATAGATCCATCTGCTTCCTTTCCTTGCCAAAGCTTAAGTTTGTGTTTCCCTGTCTTGAGTTGTTTTTCAAATTAAAGAGATGAATGGTAGCCCCACCAATTAATCCCTCATTTTTCCCACAGGAAACATCCCAAACCTAACAATAAATGAAACTAAACAATAAAAAATTCGGGAATTCTTTGTTTTACTAATATGAAAGTCATATAAATCTTGAAAAATGGTGAAACTAGTAGCTTACGGTGCATAAATATCATAAATATTTGGTCCCTTCAATTCGTACAAAATTGATTGAATAATGAACTCTAATAGATACCAAAAATCGTATTAGGGATTCGTAAACAGTAACTCTAAGTAAATGATTGGAATTGCAAGGAAACTAACCTGGGTTAGTGGAATTAGTCGAAGGTAGACGCCCTTATAAATTTTCGATTTTGAAAGTAACCGGAAGATTGATATCGCACGATAAAAAGAATCGAAACACATTCCAATAATACGTCTTTGTATTTCGCTTTCTCTCAATTGATCTCTACCCATCTGTTGTTTCTCTCGATCGATCTACATCCTTTTTATGCATATCTGCCATGGATTCTCATTAAACATGAGATGGGTAAAAGAATAAAATGAACTAAGAGGATGGCGAGGTTCGATGATGAGAAAAGTAGAGTGGTGGCGTAGGGATTAGGCGGTGAAAGGATGAATATGTTGATTGTTCGTTCTATAAGATTAGGTCAACAAAATAGAGGGACATAGAGTAATTATAGGAGTTTACAAAATTAGGGTAATGCTTATTTACCTTAATTGCCTTTATAATTTTCTTTAATTTAAAATTTAAAAATTAAATGTGTTAATAATAAGAAAAATAACAATTAATTATAGTCACACATCTTAAAAATTAGATGGTCCAGATCTGTTCTCGCGTTCTCACCTTTTAGGTGTTCTTATTTGATCATACTCCTATATATATATATATATATATATATATATATATATATATATATATATATATATATATATATATATATATATATATAAAGAGTATCCAGGACATTTCATTCCCCCCCCCCCCCCCCCCCAAAAAAAAAAAAAGATTGATCTTAATCTTTTGGCTCTGCTCCTAGAAATAAAAAATTTACAATTTGACATGCAAATGAGTAATTATGAGATTTTAAATAACTAAAAGAAACCAGTCTTATAAACACGAACTTTTAATAATAACACATCGTTATGATGTTCTTCATTTCTAAAATTACACTCTTCATAATCTCGTTTTTCTTTAATGTATCCAATCCGAGACATTCCAATAATATCACATACTTTCTACATGTTAACTCCAATCCGAGTTTAACATAATTCATTCATATTTCCTTTGACATAATCAACACCAATACATCCAGTGGCGGCAGAAAAAATGGTAACCGTTGTCCATTATATAATCATATTAGTGAAAAGATAAAAATAAAAATAACTGGAAATTTGTATTTATAAAAAAACTATATGCAAAATCACAGATAAAGCATTGTGATGCCTTTGTTTATTATAATAGCATCATGTACATGCATTTAATTTGGTTTTTCATATATGTAAACCTTGAATAAGATCATATGAGTGATAAGGTGGATTTTTTTGAAATGTAATTGCTCCTTCTTGGGGTTTTTTTCATAGAAAATAGATGATAGGCAGTTTTGTTTAGTTTTAGAACTGAAGAAACAAAGAAACAAAGTTTTATATGTTTAAAGGGTGCCAACAAAAAACAAGTGGGGACTAGCTGCAAAAAGATATAAACAAATGACTTTTATAGAAAATATATAAGGTGGAAATTACAATCAATTGGGTCCATGCACGCCACTTCCAATGCTCTACATCCGCCACTGAATACATCACACTATTTATGTAAAATATAACAAGAAATTCAGTAATTTAACTTATAAGTAAAACTTAGTTTACTTACCTTGCTTTAAGTTTTGTTTGGATTGTATCTCAAGCTTACTTCCACCTTGCTTGTACCTTCTCTTGCTTCCCTAATAATAGTTATCCCATAAACATTTCTATCATGATAGATTTCATAGTTTAACTCATATGCATCATTTCTCATTTAATAAACCACATCCTCGTTTCATTTTGGATGAATTCCATATATATTTTTTAATCATTAATTACTCATAACAAGTTTATTCTACTTGTTGGATCATTACAAACATCATAATTTACTATTTAAGGACTTAATTCATTAAGTCACTTTTCTTTCACATATATATCTTAATCCTCATAGATCAAGAGTAACATACAAGGTTCATAAACATTGAATTAGACTAAAATGAAGTTATAATATATAAATTAAGATCCTAATTTCATCAATTAGACTCAAACCCTTCGTCTAGGGTTTCAACCAAAAACCCTCATATTTCACCCAAAATTCAAAGAAAATGGTGTTAGAAGTGTTTATCCATACCTTGATTCAACAAATTGAAGCTTAGACCCGTTTATTCCTTCAAAATCGAACTTGAAATGGATAAGTGTGTGTAAATCGCACCTTAAAGTATATTTTAGAAGTGTAAAGATCAAGAATGCCTTGCTTATGGACATAATTTAATTTATGCTATGATTCGTCCTCACGACGTGACACTTTTGTTGTCACGTTATGAGCTCTCTCTTTAGTGACATATTCCTTACACAACAAAATAAGACCCGTCGCGTAAAATATTAGGCGATATATTTTCTCATGTGGTGAGGTGTCCTCCCTCACGTGATCACATTGCCAAAGTACAATGTCGTCACTATTCATTTATGTAACTCAATCACCGTTCTCACTCACGTCGTGAGACCCAAATTTTGATATAAACTCTTCTCATTCACTAATTTATGCCATGTAATTTCGTAATTTTTAATAGCTATTTCAAATTAACATTACACAACATAATTACTCCATAACTATAGATAAAACCTTAATTTATAAAATATACTCATTATGTCGCGTCCTTTACCTACTCGATCAAATTAGTTCATTATAGGTTCATCCACCCTTCAAAGATTTTGTCCCCGAAATCAATTAAAACAAGTGTGGGTATTTATCTTTTATATTTGATTCCGTTTCCTATGTAACATCCAATCCTTTATGATGTCGCCATTGGAATTTTACAAGTCTAATTTTCTTATTCTAGAGCATTTTCTCTTTATAGTACAAAATATTCTCACCTTGTTCTTGATATCTCAACTTTTCGTCAATTTGAATTTATGATCACAATATTCTTCACTTTTCATCAAATAATGTTTTTCGTAGTTGAGATATATGAAACTTATTATGTATACCTTGCATTTTAATGGGAAGATCTAAATAGTAGATGACGACCCCAATACATTGAAAATGCGAAATGGTCCAATAAATTGAGGACTTAATTTTCCCTACTTTCCAAATTGAATTAAACATTTCCATGGTGAGACCTTTAACATTACCATATCATCAATTTGAAATTCTATCGGTTTCTGACGCTTGTATGCGCATTGCTTTTGTCGGACTTGAGTTATCTTCATATTTTCTCTAATTTCTTTAATTTTTGCTTCTGTTTCTTCTCCAACATCCAATTTAGCAAGTGACTTCTCTCCTGCCTCAGTCCAACACGTGGGGTCCTATACGGAGCCCCATACAAAGCTTAGTAGGGTGCCATTTGGATGCTATCGTGGTAAGTGTTATTATATTTGAATTCTATTAAAGGTAGATAATCGTCCCAATTACCTCCAAAATCAATAATACACGCATGTAGCATATCTTCCATGGTATGAATACTGCCCTCACTTTGTCCGTTCGTCTGTGGGTGATACGATGTACTCATCAATATCTTAGAACCCATTTGATCTTGAAAACTTTGCCAAAATCTTAAAGTAAACAAGCTATCACGATCTGAGATTATCGAAATCGTTACACCTTGTATTTTAACTACTTCATCACTATATATACTGTTGGAACCTGATAGTGAACCTCTAGCAATCACTAACATTTTTGGAGTTCCGAAGTCAGTCTTAGTTCCGAAACAGAAGTTGGTGCGAAGTAAATGTGCAGTCCGGAATAACAACTTGTGTCCGGATGAGAAGAGAAGAGTGTGTGTTAGTGTTCCAAAGCAAATGAAGGCATTCCAGAATAGATGTTATGTTCGGAATGTTAACCTATCTGAATCAATGTTTTTTCTAGTTGTATTAATGATATTTGTCACTTAGCTTGATTTAACTTGTCATAGGACTTAGTCTTTTTTGTCAAACGGATAATCAGAGTGTCAGAAGTAACTCTATTATCCAGTCCTATGTATGTAATCAGTTAGTACGATGTATCATGTTCTCTTATTTATAAGAGCATTCAATGTTAAATCAAGTGACAGATTATTCAAATATATCTAGCAATATTTTAGTTAACTTCACTTTCTAAATTATTATCTCAAACATTCTTCTTGTTCTTCATTTATTGTCTTTACCTTGATCATTATCTTCACTCTTCATTAATATCTTGAATACTTTGTTGATTGCATTAACTCAGACTTGACTGGTCTTGCCAGACTTGACTGGAACATTCCTTAGCAAGCAGACATTGATCTTAAACATTAACTCAAGGTTTGAGTTTTCAAACCTTGTCCTTGCGCATCAAATTGTTTGTTCTCTGAATTGGTATCAGAGCTTAAGTGGTTGTCCTTTGAATCCTGAAGATCAGATTATAGTTGGTTTGAAATTAGCTTGGTATTTTAACCATTTTTGTGTTCAGGATAAAATTTCTTCTTTATACCACTTTTTCTTGAAGAAATCTTAACTTCAATGGCTGCTTCTAATCCTCAACAAATGTATTCAATGCAAATCGAAAATAGCGTGGGTTGCCCTACTCGTTCCCCACTGCTAGTTGTTGAAGAATATGATCATTGGAAAGTCATAATGGAAAGATTTTTACTAGATAAAGAGAAAGGTGAAGCTATCTGGAGATCCGTCAAAGAAGGTCTTCATGTTCCAGTTAGAACTGATGGGTTTTAGCCATAAGAACTTTCCTATGTGCGCATGTAAAACCCTAATGCTTGGATCTAGGCTTTCTAATTAAACATGCTTTGAATCCAAGACTTCTAATGGCTAATTAGGTTAAATAACAACATTGAAACAGATCTAGAACCATACCTTTGAATTCCTTGTTGATCTTGTTGTCTTGGAGCTTCTAGAGTCACAATTGTCACTCCTCTAATGGCTTACAAACACCAATAGCAAGAAAGATGACTTAGGAGAGAGGAGAGGGGAGGAAATCGGCCAGGGTTCTCTTACTTTAGGTGAGGTGCCGATTTCCCTTGCCTATGGGATCTATTTATACTTGTAGACTCCTTAAGGGTTACAATCTAAACCCTAATTGGATAATCTTCTCTTAAGGCTATCCAAATCCATTCCATAGATAACCCCTTGGACGATTTTTGAAGCTATCCTAGCTTCTAGAATCCGTCCCTTGTATATCTATATGGATTTACAGTCTAAATCTTAACTATCAAACAATTGACCGTTTATACCCCTTTATTTAATTAATCTCTTTAAGTCACCAAATTAATTCAAATTAATTCTATGACTTATATTAATCAAATAACAATATATTATTCTTTATATTATTCCCATAATATATTAATAATATTCACTCTCTCTTGATAAATCATCCTGTCAAGTTGCTATGGTGAAGGCAACCCAAAAGGACCATGCACAACCGGGTCAAGTACTTGCCTAATATAGTTGCAGCCTTAGACACTATTCCAACAGTCTCCCACTTGGATAAGTCTAGTAACTATATGCACAAGTACAATTTGGTTTGCAATCGTAGCTCTCAAAGACGCTGTCAAACTCTGATCTAATCAATCTTGTCCTTCAGATAAGGGATCGTATAGTCCTCTGTTAGATATCATGCTGACAATCCTATGGAATGGTTAGTCAAGCATTTAGGTTTCTCGATCTCTGATTTATTCGACATAGAACTTAATCGAACACATCAATTCAGTTCTGACCGGGCCCGGCACATAAGTCAAATCAAATCATCGAGCGGCCGAGATATCACTTTTACCTTCTTAGATAAAAGTTACAGATAAACTTCGACTTATATGCATTTACTTATTCAATAATCAACTATACACAACAATGCGTTTTATAACACCGAGTTACTGATGCGTTTTCGCATTATCAATGTACAATCAATTAACAAATAACAAACCATATATCTAGGTTTTAAGACTATATGATATTATCGTCTTGCGATCACCTTTTATATCATATTCCATAAGGTGATTCCAGCAAGCGCGGGTTTGTTCCAATGCTCAAAACTAGCTCATAAGCACTCATGAACGTTGCAGCAACCCTTTGCTATGTCTAAAACCATTTAGACAATCTACACACCAATTCATGACAATCTTCATTCATATCTACTTCGAACATATGAACAATTGTGGATATTTTGAACAATTCGATTATTCTTAATAAACTCAATTATTCTGGAAGTCAAAACATGCAAAATGAAACAATAGTTAAACAATTAACATAAGACAGTAACATTACTCATAAATAAAACTCCTTTATTTAATCATCAAATGTTAATTACATTTATCTATTACACGTTTCTAATACTATCTAATCTATGCTAATATCATCCTTCAGCCCAATACTCCTAGCATGCTGCAAGTGCTTAATCCTACTCAGTCCCTTCGTAAGCGGATCTGCTGGGTTATCTTCTGATGATATCCTCTTCACTACGAGTTGTCCTTCTTCTACACGATGTCTAATGAAATGGTATTTTATGTCGATATGTCTTGATCTACCATGACCCCTCGGTTCCTTGGTCAAGGCAACCGCTCCTTCGTTATCACAGAAAATCTCCATAGGCTCCTTTATGGCAGGTACAACTCCAAGATCACCGATGAAGTTCTTTAGCCATATTGCCTCCTTCGACGCTTCTCTCGCTGCAATGTACTCTGATTCGCACGTTGAATCAGCTACGGTCTCCTGTTTGGAACTCTTCCATGTCACTGCTCCTCCATTTAGGGTAAAGACCCAGCCCGACTGCGAACGGTAGTTGTCCCCGTCGGTCTGAAAACTGGCGTCACTATACCCTCGCACCTTTAAGTCATCACTCCCTCCGAGGACTAAGAACCATTCCTTCGTTCTCCAAAGGTACTTAAGGATATTCTTCACCGCAATCCAATGTGCTCTGCCAGGATTCCCCTGATATCTGCTAACCATGCTCAAAGCGAAGGCTACATCAGGGCGAGTACAAGTCATAGCGTACATGATTGAGCCAACTGCGGAAGCGTATGGTACTCGGCTCATTTCTGCTATCTCAGCTTCGGTACTCGGACCTTGAGTCTTACTCAACTTGGCATTACTCTGTATCGGTAATTCTCCCTTCTTCGAGTTTTCCATACTAAAACGTTTTAGTACCTTCTCCAAGTAAGTGTTCTGACTAAGTCCAATTAGTCTCTTACTTCTTTCTCTTACTATCCTTATTCCCAAAATGTAAGAAGCCTCTCCGAGGTCCTTCATAGCGAAGCACTTCCCGAGCCAGGACTTAACCTCCTGCAGAGTCGGGATGTCGTTTCCTATGAGTAATATGTCATCGACATATAGAATGAGGAAGCTTACTACACTCCCACTGGCTTTGACATATACACATGATTCGTCTTCGTTTCGTACAAATCCAAACTCTTTGACTTTCTCATTGAAGGAAAGATTCCATCTGCGAGACGCTTGCTTAAGTCCATAAATGGACTTCTCAAGCTTACACACTCTATTTGGATGCTTCGAATCTACAAACCCCTCTGGCTGGGCCATGTAAACATCCTCAACCAACTTTCCGTTAAGAAAAGCGGTCTTGTCATCCATTTGCCAAATCTCATAATCATGAAATGCGGCAATCGCTAGCATCACTCTAATACATTTTATCTTCGCAACTGGTGAGAAGGTCTCATCATAGTCAACTCCGGGAGTTTGAGTAAAGCCCTTCGCAACCAATCGTGCTTTATATGTGTGTACTTTTCCATCCACGTCGGTCTTCTTCTTGAAGATCCATTTGCACCCAACGGTCTTACGTCCGGGCACATAATCAACCAAATTCCAAACTTGGTTATCATACATGGATTGGATCTCGCTATCCATTGCCTCTTTCCACTTTGCAGACTCCGGGCCTGCCATGGCTTCCTTATAGCTGTTAGGTTCATCAAGATTTATTAGTGTACCATCACTAATATACGTGTCCCCTTCGGTAGTAATATGAAAACCATAAAACTGGGGATGAACTCTAAATCTATCGGAACGTCTAAGAGGTAAGGATTCGTCAATCGGTTCAACCGGAGTTTCCTCCTCGGGTTGAGTGCCAGCGGTAGAGGTTCCTTCATCTATCGACTCTTGAATCTCTTCAAGCTCGATTTGCCTCCCACTGTCTCCTTGGCTTATGAGTTCTCGCTCTCGGAAAACTCCTCTCCTCGCAACGAAGACAACATTGTCCTTCGGTCTATAGAAGAGATATCCAAAGGATGTCTGCGGGTAGCCGATGAAAATACATCGCTCACTTCGAGGTTCAAGCTTGTCGTGAGTATCTCGTCTTACGAAAGCCTCGCAACCCCAAACCTTGATATGTGCCACGAGGGAGCTTTCCCTGTCCATATCTCGTGAGGTGTTTTGGCAACCTTCTTAGTAGGGACTCGGTTAAGGATATGGGCGGCAGTCTCTAAGGCATACCCCCAAAAAGAGATAGGTAGTGAAGCACGACTCATCATAAAGAGAACCATATCCAATAAGGTTCGATTACGCCTTTCTGCCACACCATTCAACTGCGGTGTCCTAGGAGGCGTCAATTGCGAAACTATTCCACACTCCTTGAGATAATCGTGGAATTCAAGACTTAGGTACTCTCCTCCTCGATCGGATCGAAGCATCTTGATTTTCCTGCCCAATTGATTCTCCACTTCATTCTTGAACTCTTTGAACTTTTCAAAGGTTTCTAACTTTTGCTTGATTAAATAGATATACCCATATCTACTATAATCATCGGTAAAGGTCACGTAGAAGCGGTTTCCATCCTTCGTGGTTGATCTAAACGGTCCACATACATCGGTATGTATTAGGTCCAATAGACCTTCACCCCTTTCACATGTACTCGTGAAGGGTGATTTAGTCATCTTTCCAAGTAAACAAGACTCGCATGTGTCATCTTCCCTAAGGTTGAATGACTCCAACACTCCATCCTTTTGGAGTTGGGCTATGCATTTCTTGTTGACATGTCCAAGACGACAATGCCACAAGGATGCTTTATCCATACTAGTGGAAGAATCTATATTCAAAACATCATTTCCTAAGTTATCAACAATCATAACAGTTTCATATATTCCATTACACGGTATAGCTTCAAAGTAAAAGACACCATTTTGATAAGCCAAAATAGAACCATTCTCATTATTAAAAGAAAATCTAAATCCTTGTCTATATAAACCATGAAATGAAATGATGTTTCTAGCCATTTCTGGTGAATAGCAACAATTGTTCAAATCTAAACATAAATTATTCCTAAGCACTAAAGAATACACTCCAATCTTGGTCACAGGCGACGATCTTCTGTTCATGTTGTAGGTCATCCTAAATTGGTTGTACATCGGAGGCAAAGAGTGAAGCACCATGTCGATCGCCAAGTCTTCCCCAAAGTCAACATTTAACTTGCGAAGGCGGTCGACATACCTTTGCATCTTTTGCAAGTGCACGGTAAGAGATTCTCCATGACCCATCTTAGCGGAAATCATGTTGGTGAAAATCTCATAACGCTCTTGTCTCGGGTTTTGGTGGTATCTCTCCAATAAGTCTTTGTGCATCTCGTACGGGTACATGTCCTCGTAGGACTTTTGGAATTCGGAGTTCATGGTAGCAATCATGATGCAATGTACCTTCGTTGCATCTCGCTCATGAGTCTCAAAAGCGGTGATTTCGGCTGGAGTAGCGATTTCGGGGTTGATTTTCTCGAGCTTCTCATCAAGGACATACTCCTTATCCTCATAGCGAGCAATGGTGCGAATGTATCTTATCCATTTGCTAAAGTTCGTTCCATCGAAGGTGACCTTTTGGCAAAGGTTCATCAACGTGAAAGAACTAGCAGCAGCGTTGTTTGCGTTCGACATCTACAAAAGAAAAGGACAAAGATATATTAGAATAAGAATCCCTAATTATCACCCATTAAGAAAATTAGGGCTAGGATCCAACAATAACATTTACATACTAGAAAAGGGATGTCGTAATCTAACATGCAAATAAATTGAAGGTAAGTGAATGACGATTCACTAATTCTCCATCACATAACTTAACTATTAGTCCTAAGTGTATTGAGAATTCCTAGTTTCGAATGAGATTCATTGAAACTATTCAATGGCATGTTTAAATTTCGATATGCCCTTCTTGTTTGTGACTGGGATACCGAGGATCACAAAGCGGGTGTGAATTACCATGCAAATTCACATGGTGCCTTCATTGTGACGATCACCTATTCGATGTGCCGGTAAACCACACACGCTCCATCAAACTATGATAAACAATGAATCACCCTTTGCCACCTTTGCTTAGAACCAATTAGTGTGCCGGTAAACCACACACGCTCCACTAACTTCTTAGCAAGGGTGCAAAGTGTAATTTCATGGGATTGCATCAATTCACTTTTCCTAAAGTAACTAAGATTGAGAAATTTTAAAAAAAAATGTGTAGTTACTTTATATCACTTATTATACTTTTAATGAGAGGATGAGGTTGCCCTATCCTACCCGTTCGGCTAACGACCCTCCACCAATCAAGCAAGCGGTGGGTGTGAGTGTACACCCATTAAGCGCCATTTTATAGGCCGCAACCTTATACCCACCTTATAGATCGGCTTCGTGAATGAGGCCTACTAACGGTAAGACTAGCATTTAGTTATACATATATATATATATATATATATATATATATATATATATATATATATATATATATATTATTCTAGTAATATCATATTAGTATAGGGTTGTATTTTAAACCTTTTAAAATCTAGGGTTTGAAACTTAAGTTGTCTAAATTAAAACTTTTAATCACAAATATAAATTTCAAAACTTGAGGGCAAGTTTTAAACATTTAAAACATAGAGGATCAAATAACAAATAATTCCAATTAACAATTAATATCCTAATTATCTATATTTGATTTTATTCAAGATTTCTTTGAAAGATAATTACCAAAATAATTAAAATAATTAATTAATTATCATATAAGGAAATCAAATATTTTATTAGTTGATAAATACCTTTAACTAGATCAAGATAATAGCCATATATATATATATATATATCAAAAAATCGGATTTAGATTGATCTATTATGATTAAGGTAAGTTTCCATAAGATAACTATGAAAAAATCCCGAATCTGGCCATTCCTGACGCCTGGACTCGCCGAGTGCACAAAGGGACTCGCCGAGTCCACTTTGGAAATTGCCGAGTCCATGACTCAGAAACCAAAAAATCGAATTTTGCAGGTTTGTTTCAGTTAATTAAGCAACAATTTAAAGAAAACCAAGCAAGGCTCTGATACCACTGATGGGTTTTAGCCATAAGAACTTTCCTATGTGCGCATGCAAAACCCTAATGCTTGGATCTAGGCTTTCTAATTAAACATGCTTTGAATCCAAGACTTCTAATAGCTAATTAGGTTAAATAACAACATTGAAAAAGATCTAGAACCATACCTTTGAATTCCTTGTTGATCTTGTTGTCTTGGAGCTTCTAGAGTCACAATTGTCACTCCTCTAATGGCTTACAAACACCAATAGCAAGAAAGATGACTTAGGAGAGAGGAGAGGGGAGGAAATCGGCCAGGGTTCTCTTACTTTAGGTGAGGTGCCGATTTCCCTTGCCTATGGGATCTATTTATACTTGTAGACTCCTTAAGGGTTACAATCTAAACCCTAATTGGATAATCTTCTCTTAAGGCTATCCAAATCCATTCCATAGATAACCCCTTGGACGATTTTTGAAGTTATCCTAGCTTCTAGAATCCGTCCCTTGTATATCTATATGGATTTACAGTCTAAATCTTAACTATCAAACAATTGACAGTTTATACCCCTTTATTTAATTAATCTCTTTAAGTCACCAAATTAATTCCAATTAATTCTATGACTTATATTAATCAAATAACAATATATTATTCTTTATATTATTCCCATAATATATTAATAATATTTACTCTCTCTTGATAAATCATCCTGTCAAGTTGCTATGGTGAAGGCAACCCAAAAGGACCATGCACAACCGGGTCAAGTACTTGCCTAATATAGTTGCAGCCTTAGACACTATTCCAACAAGAACAACAGTTAGAGATGCTGCTGCTCAACTCATGGGTCAAGATGAACAACGCCCAGCTCCTCTCAATGCTGATGATGTTGAGAAGTTGCATGCTAATCAAGTAGCATTCTCTAAAATGGTGTTTGGCGTTCCACCATCTCTCTTTGAACACATTAAGTTGTGTAAATCTGCTAAAGAGATTTGGGACACTCTTCAAGATTTGCTCAAAGGTTCTGAAAATATGAAAGACAAGCATCTGAAATCTGTTGTAAACGAGTTTGACACCTTTACAATAACTCATGGTGAGTCAGTTCCCTTAGCATCTAACTGATACCGAATCATAGTCAACAATATGACTGCTCATGGGATTGTCCAAACTCCTTTGGAGTACAATCTCAAGTTCATAAATAGTCTTGGTAAAGGATGGGGAAACGTGAAGTCTTGTCTTCAAGCAATGGATATCTGAAAAAGTTGAAGCTTTATCAACTATTTGATGAATTGTAAGGTCATGAATCAAACGTTGCTCATACATTAAGAGAACTCTCCGGAGGTCCTTTTGCTCTTGTCAGTTCCTTTGAACCATCTGTTTCAAACCCATCCATCTCGGACCCTATCAAATCTGTTGTTCCACCTGTTTAACCCTCCTTACCTGTCCTATCCTCTCAAAGCTATCCTATTGATGGTACTCTTGATTCCGAAGCCATGGACTCTGATCTCCGTTTTCCGCAGGAGTTCGCACTGATCTCCATGAAATACAAATGTCCATTCAATCTATATCATAAACCTTATCACAATCGTTTTCATGATCCTCATCAAAACAATCCTCAACCTTACTCTCCTCATCACAACAATCCTCAACCTTACTCTGCTCCACAACAACAACAAACCACTCTCGAAAACCCACCAGCCTACAAACCAAACATCTCTAAACTCAACTCCACTTCGGAACCTTAGCAGATTCCGAAATCAGACAAACCAAAAATTATGTGTCATAAGTGTGGACATGCAAACCATTTTACAAAAGATTGTCTATCTGATATTCCACAAAAACCAAAAATCAAGGATTTTGCTTACTATGCCCGAAAAGCACAAGAGATGGATGAAAGTGAAAAGGCGTTTGTCACAACTGTGTCTAGAGATGTGGAAGGATATTGGTCATCCAGAGATGATGATGATATGACTACTGGAAGAAACATGTGTTTGATGGTGAGACAAACCATTAAGTGTGATGAAGTCTAGTGGTCTGTAGGGTTAGAAGATGAAGATGAAGAAAATGTTGCTAAACCAAACTACTGCTACATGGCCACCAACGATCCACCAGGTCGAAGCATCGTTCAACAGGTAACATCTATGATTACTGATAATAATTTTGATATGACTCTTTGTGAATCTTATCTGACCCATATCCAAATAAATATGAACTCCATCTATAGAGCCTATAAGTCAGCCATATAATCCAGTGAGAAGAAGGACTGTGAATTGAGTCGTCTTAGGTTACGTTTCATGGATAAGAAATTAAAAATAGAGTCTTTAGAGTGAGAACTTGTAATTTCATAAGATGAATGTATCATTCTTAAAGATAAATGTGAAAATAACTTATTTTGAAAGAAATGTTTTGTTTTCGAATAAAAAACGTCTTAATGCCAAAATTGATGCTTTACATAATTCCATTGACTTTCTCGAAGCAAATTAAAGGATGACACATAACTTTCTTCATCCTTGGTCTAAAGCTCCTAGTCTCGGAAGTGAGTTTCCAAAACCCATAGTTAGTCCCTTGAAGGAGTTATAAAACCTGACTTTTATGGGATATGTTCAGAACCGCAAATATTCAGATACTCTTGTTTCTCCTTTATCGCCCCTTCCTGAGATATCTGACCATTTTGCATCTTTGATTCCTGAGTTTAAGCCTCTAGTTGTCCAGTGTCCTGATTCCATGCTATTTCCGCCTCTGACAAACCTAGACCTGAATCAGACCACAGAATTCCACCATAGTGTTTCAAATTGTGTAGATAATGTTCCAAAACACAATCCTCCTAACAACTGTGTTGTTAAGGAAATTCCTCTAGTGAAAACTAAACCTTTCACCTATGAGTTTGCATGTATATCTTTAGATGATAACTTTGAAACTACAAGCCATGTCTCCTATGATTCTTGTGAATCAAATTCCTTGGTAACCTGTAAAACAACCTTAGTGCCCATGCAGACCAAGTTTGGCAATCCTTCAAATGGTCAGACTTCCAAGTCAACATTTAACCAAAGAAAGAAACCCTCCTTGAACCGAAAAGATGTCATTAGTCCTAAACATGAAGCCAAAAATGTTCTAAAAAAGGATATTAAGTCAAGAAAAAACTCTAGATTCATATAGAACTCCAAAAAGAGTGTATCTCAGAATTGTCAATCTTCAACTCCCAGTCAAAACTCCTTCACACTTACTAAGATACTCAAGAGGCCTTCCAATCCTCTCAGTCCTGTAGAAAAAAAAAAGAAAGTGGTCAGTCCCATTCCAAAAAGGTCTAGTGTGACCACCAAATCTGCCCAAAACAACTCACTTTGGACTGTTTCACCCGTTTTCATTGCTAAAGCTGATGACATAATTTTTAAACCTAAATCTACAAACCCAAACATGCCATCAATCAAAGCTAAAAGTGTTATGAAAACAATTTTTCCAAAATCTTCAAAACAAAACTTTTTTTGGAAAGTTAAAACACACAAATAGGTGACAACTCCGAAAGATACAGTAGTTACCACTACTCCGGAAGTTCAAAGTTTGAAGAAAGTTGTTTCGAACTCTCATGTCATTGAGTATGACTACTGGATAGATGAAAGGACCATGACCTTCTGTTTTTTTCCTAAGGAATCTAGGAACAAACCTTCCAAACCATTTGTTACTCAAAAGTCACTACCAAAACCTAGGACCCATGCCTTTGTTCCAAAACCTAATTTGGAGCCTAAAAACTCCACGTCTCACTAATTTTTGCAGACACTTTGTGCTTCAGAGAAAGAGACAATATGGTATATTGATAGTGCTTGCTCCATGCACATGAAGGGGCAGAAAGAATTTCTATGAGATCTCAAACTTTCTCCTAATGTTGGTTACGTGACATATGGAAACAACTCCAACTCACAAATTTGTGGTTATGGAATCCTCACCAATGAAAACTTCTCTCTTTCAAATGTAGCCTACGTAGCTGACCTGAAGCACAACCTAATAAGTGTAGCTCAACTCACTGACTCAAATCGGCATGTTGAATTTTCCAAGAAACATAGCTACGTAATGACCGAAGACAGAAAAGAATGTTTGATTAAGTCAAATTGCAACAAGAACATGTACCCGCTCGACATCAACATGATCATTGGCAAACCTCAACTGTGGCTTCTTTCCAAAGATATTCCTGATGTCAACTGGTTATGGCATCGAAGGCTTGCTCATTTAAACTTTCGCTACATGAATGATATTGTGTTTGGTGAAATGGTTAGAGGACTACCGCTCCTCAAGTTTGAAAATGATCACTTGTGTGCTACATGTGAGTGTGGTAAGAAGTCAAAGAAGGTTCATCATGTCATCATTGAAAAATCAATCTCAGAACCATTGGAACTTCTTCACATCGACTTATGTGGACCCTCAACTATAGAGAGTCTTCATCACAAGAAATATATCCTTGTGATTGTTGATGACTTTACAAGGTTCACTTGGGTGTTCTTTCTTAGGATAAAGTCTAAAAAAGCCTCTGAACTCATCAATTTCATCAAAGGAATATAAGTTCTCATCAAGCTTCTGGTTAGAAGAATCTTAAGTGATAATGATTCGGAATTCACCAATGGAACCATTGAGAAATTCCTCCCTGAGAAATGAATTGAACACAACTTCTCTGCTCCTTACACTCCATAATAGAATGGTGTCGTCAAAAGACGCAACAGAGCGGTTGTTGAAGCTGCTCGATCTATGCTCAATTTTGCAAATCGTCCACTCTATATTTGGGCTGAACTGTCTCTACGACATGTTTTACTCAGAATAGGAGCATCATCAATCGACGCCTTAACATGACACCGTATGAAGCCATGAATGGTCGAAAGCCTAGCATCTATTTTCTTCACATCTTTGGATGTCGATGCTTCATAAAAAACAATCGTGATCATCTTACAAAGTTTCAACCCAAAGCTGATGAAGCAATTTTTCTTGGTTATTCTACATAATCAAATGCATATCATGTACTTAATCGCTGTACTCGAGTTATAGAAGAAAGCTTTCATGTGACCTTTGATAACAATTTCGTTCGGAATTCTGGCCCAATTCATGTTACAACCCACATCATGGAGTCTGATGCTCCAACGCCAAAATGTCTGAGCCAACAAATAATCTTTGAAGTTGACTTTGAACACTCTTCAGACCATCAGAAACAACTCTTGATTCATAATTTCAATCAATACCAACAACATCCAAAGCTCTGGTCTCCTAAAACATCTCCGGTCATACTCCTAGTCTTCTTCCATTTGATTCTGAACCATTTCAACCTTCTCAGGTTGAGGGGGAGAATAGTCACTCTTCCCTTGAATCAAATATGGATGGATTTCAAGATGCAACTGCTGATTTCGATGATTCCAATCCTATCAACACCGTTGATGATGCAAACTTCTTTGAATTCCCACCTGAAGATGATATTAACCTATCCGGTTCAGAAGTTCTGGGGGAGCATCATCTAAATGTTCAAACTATTCAGCAGGAGAAACACAACCCCATTGTTGATATTGGATCGTCTGCTGCATAAGAACTTCCAAGGTTACATGTTTAGACCAAGGATCATCCTCCAAACCAAGTTATTGAAAACCCAAAAGCTGGTGTACAAACTCGCTCTGCCACAAGTATTCAGAATGAATGTCATTTCTCGGTATTTATCTCAATGGTTGAACCTAAATCCATCAAAGAAGCACTTGAACATGCTGATTGGATTACAGCCATGCAAGAAGAATTAGCAAAATTTGATAGAAATGAAGTCTGGACTCTCGTCCCTCCTCCTCGGAATCATCCCATTGTTGGTACTAAATGGGTGTTTCGAAATAAGTTAGATGATGTAGAAGTTATCATTCGAAACAAAGCAAGATTGGTAGCTAAAGGATTCACACAGATTGAAGGACTTGACTATGATGAGACCTTTGATCCTGTTGCACGTCTTGAAGCTATCATAATCTTTCTTGCTTATGTTGCTCATAAAGGCTTCAAGGTTTAGCAAATGGATGTCAAAAGCACTTTTCTAAATGGTGAACTTGATACTGAAGTATATCTTCAACAACCTCCCGGTTTTGTTAATCTATCATATCCTAGCCACTGCTACAACCTCCAGAAAGCTATTTATGGCCTTAAGCAAGCTCCTCGCGCATGGTACGAGACCATCACTAACGTTCTCAAGCGTTCAGGCTTTCAAAAAGGAATTCTAGATCCCATTATGTTCTGCAGATCAAATGGAAAACATGTCATGCTGGTCCAAATTTATGTCAACGATATCATTTTCGGATCCACCGACTCTTCAATGGTTGCTGACTTTGGTAAGTTAATGGTCAGTAGGTTTCAAATGAGTATGAATCAGGAATTAAGCTTCTTTCTTGGTCCCCAAGTCAAACAGACCAACAGAGGAATTTTCATCTACTAAGAGAAGTACATTTCGTAACTCCTCAAAAAGTACTCAATGGACACCTATGCCTCAGCCAAGGTACCACTGGATTTCAGAAACAAAATCTTTTCGGACCCTTCAGGTATAGCAGTTGATGAAAAAAAGTACAGAGGAATGATTGGATCTCTACTCTATCTCACAGCAAGTCGTCCGGACATCATGTTTTCAACATGTTTGTGTGCCAGATTTCAAGTCAATCCAAAGATGTCTCGTCTTTTGGTTGTTAAGCAAATATTCAGATGCCTCAAAGGCACAAAAGAATCTCCGAATCTGGTACCCAGCAAATGAGAGTTTTCTTCTTCAAGCATATTCCGATTCAAACTATGGCGGTCTTCAATTGGACAAAAAAGCACATTTGGTGGCTGTCAATTTTTAGGTGGTCAATTGGTTAGTTGGTCATCCAAGAAGCAGAACTACATTGCTCTCTCTACAGTCGAAGTAGAATATATTGCTGCTGCTAGCTGTACCTCTCAAGTTCTCTTGATGAAATCTCAACTTCTGGATTATGGTTACCGCTTTCAACGCATTCCAATCTATTGTGATTCTCAAAGTGCAATTAAAATCTCGCACAATCCAATTCAGCACTCCATGACGAAGCACATCGATATACGATACCATTTTATAAAAGATCATGTTTTGAATGGAAATATTGAACTTATTTTTGTTCCATCTGCTGGTGAAATTACTGATGTCTTTACTAAGGCATTAGAAGAAACCAAGTTCAATGGTTTTCTGAACAAAATGGGTATGATGATGCCTGATCCTCAGTTCTTTCAAGAAACCTGCTCTCTTTGATGGAAACATCAGATAGAAAATTTGTTCCAAATTCAAAATTATTTTTCATCTCGGAACTATTGTCTCTTGGAATATATAGGATCATTTTACTTGTCTCTATCTCTAACCACCACTTGAATTTTAGTTGTATAGCTCCCAAGTCTTTTGAAGTTCAAAGACCAATATAGTCACATTGGTCACAATCTTGTCTCGGAACTTACTTCATAAAGTGTCTCCGGAATTCAATTCTGGAACGGTAAGGAATTCTCTACGTCGTTTGCTCTGAAATTTTATTTTTTGAAAGACTCTGACTCCGGAATTTTTCGAAATCTTTGCTTCGAAATGTTTCTTCATTTTGTTACGAAACTCTTTTCTTTGAATTTTTCATTCTTGAATGTTGTCTCAAAACTTTCTCCGGAATTTTTAAAAAGTATTTTGCTTCGGAAATCTTAAGTTTTTGGCTCTGGAACCTCAAATCCTTTGACAGAATCTCAAAGTTTCACTCTGGATTTTTTTATTTCAAAAGCATTCCGGACATTTTTTTAACTCACCATGTTCCGGAATACACTTCATTACCTTCCGGTATTCAAACTGTCCGAAATCAATCATCCGGAAGTCCAAATGTTTTTAAGGTGATATTCTTTCACACGGTTACTTCTAAAATATGCTCATCGTGTTCCTTGAAATCTATTCCATGTTTTCACGTCCTTTAAAACAAACATCCCATCGTCGTTTGACGGTTTCTATTCCTCACTTCATTCCATAGAAACCTTTCATCATCATTAGTCAACTCACCCCCAAAACGGAAACATATTAAATGCGACCAATTTCCATTTCGGATCCTCATCATTACCCTTTCTGAACTGACCCGTTTCCATCACCTATATAAACCCCTTTAACCCTACTTTATCCCTTTATGGGCTAAAAACTCTCTAAAACCCCAAAACTTCTTATGTATTCTTGTGTTCTTCAAGCAATCATCTTCCATGCAACAATGGCGTCTCATTCAACTGTCCAAACTGCTCCTGCAACCAAGAAATCTGTTGCTAAGAAGAAATCCTCTAAGGAATCATCATCCTCACATTCGTCGAAACCATTCCTCCGAGACACAACACAAATTTTATCCTTAAACCCCATGGATTTCGATGAACCCATATGCCGCACCTCTTCCACTCACTCTTCTACATATGACGTTTACAAGAATTATGATCCATGATGGGGTTGTCGAAACCAAAATCACTGGTAACAGGATTCACAAATCAACTTTTCTCATGGCAATAGGCATCAAAGAAAACCCTAAAGGTTTCAAGGTTCAAGAACCAACAAACAAAGAATTCCAACAATTTCTGAATCATATTAGGTATAATCAAGACTACAAAGGCAAGGAGTTCAAAAAATCAGTGGTTTCAGGTCTTTGGACCATGCTCATGCACTTCATCATCAGAGGGCTGTCCGGAAAGCATGGTGGTACGGACACCTTGAGCAAGGATTGGCTGCATGTGGTATACAACATCTATTCAGGACACGACAATGCAATTGATCTTCCGGGAGTGCTGTGGCAAGATTTCTAAAAATTCGCCATCAAACGGAAGAGCGATGATGTACTTCTCAGTTTCTACAATTCTGAAAGAGGTATATGCTTCTTTTAAAATTGTTAAACATTACCGCATTCCGGACCAATCTTCCTTTGGACCTGTAAGACGTCTACCAGAACATATGTTGGCCTTAATACCTTCCGGATCAATTTATTTGAAACACCACCTGGAGACTTCAGTTGTTTTCGACCCAACACAACCTACCCCTGTCTCCATTGAGCCTATTCCAAAAGAGGCCAATCCCACTGTGTCCGGAGGAAAAATAAAAAAGTCTGCCAGAAGGAAGACTTCTCCATCTAACTCAAAGCCTAAAAAGAGAACCAAATTCAGCTCTTCCTCTCAAAAGGAAGGAGCTCATGACATTAAAGTTGACTCTAGCCACCCGAACACCCCTCCAAGCTACTTATCCGAGGTACCCCTTGATGTTTCAAAACCACTTGCACACACTCACGGGGAGTCTGCTCATAATCCACCATCACCTTCCCCACAAGGTGATTTTGGTGTTGAAAAAAGTTCCTTGCACCCCCTGGAACTTACCCACGAGTCACATTTGATATCCCATCTCCTTCTACACACATACACACACACACACACTCTAGAACCCTTTTTTCCGAACCCCAAGCATTCCGAAGCGGGAACTATCCCTTCTGCTTCTGGTGCCCCAACTGATTTGATACCCGGTAAGGGTATAGGACGACTAGTACCAATGACCCACAATGGGAAGATTATGTTGACAGGGCCCATACAAGGCATCCGGAGCTCACTCGATCTCAAGTTGAAGCTACACTGATCCCAATGAGGAACATGGCCATTCAGAGCAGTCAACCCTATGTTTCTCCTTCAGACGATGTTATTGATCTAGAAATCACTTCCGGAGAAACTCCCAAGACTCAACCCCATACGTCCATTCATTCCACTTCAGATGACGAACTTTCTGAGGAAGTATTGCTAACCGACGATGGTGAAAATGTTGCTGATACTCATGTGCTTCCTTTTGTTCATTTTCACTCCAAGCCATCCTTATCCAAGTCTGCTTTTGATTTAAGATCCTCCGTATCTACTCTTGACAATGACTCTGAATCCACTCAGAAACTTCACGATGATGCTGCTACCAACAAGCATGGTCCTTCTGTTACTCTAATCAATCTGAAATCTCACAAGAACAAACCTCAACATTCCAACTCAGACACCAGATCTTCCATAGGAGACTACATTGATCCGTTTTCTCTTCTTGACATCCAAACCAATGTATCAGACACCATGAAGAAGGTCAATACCCTTGAAGCATCCATAGCAGGGCTTAACTCCAAGATTGATGATAAAGTCTCCAGAATGGATTCAAAGCTAGATGTCATCCATCAATCATTTTCCGAATCAAATAAGTCCGGACCTACCGTTGCTGAACATGAAGCTCAACTCGACCAGCTCATCTATTTCCGACTCAAACACACCATAGAAGAGGTTGAACACAAGTATGATGCCTCAGTTGATCATTACTTGGATACCATTACACAGATGCCGAAGGTTCACGATGACCTGGTTGCTGCCACCAATGATCTGATCAAGAAAACTCTTGTCCATCATGAGAAGCAAAGTCAAAGACTGAGAAAGAGATCCGGAAAAAGGATGAAATGAATCTAATTATGCAGCAAGTTCTCCTTAAACTTCTCTGAGCCTGTTGGAACATTGTGGATGTTCCGAACAATAAGTTCAATGAAATGTTGTCAATCTTGCAGGACCTCTTCAATCATCTCAAAGCTCAAGCCCCCACTACTGAAGCTTATGATACCCTCACCCTTCAACTCAACACCAACTTTCAGAAGGTGTTTGAAAAAATTTCAGATTTGAAAGGGTCACTTATGCTTGCTCTGGTTTCCAGGTCCACCGCTGCAAGAGGGGAAGAAGGTCCAAGTCAACCTTGGAAAACTGCCTCGGAATATCGGCTCCAAGATGAAGATGGAAATTCCAATGATGAAGTTCAAGTTCTTTCCAGACTTCTAGGAAATGATGACAATGGAAGTGATGAAGAGGAAGTGGATTATATCACCAATGCTATAGTTGGACTCCCAGCTCCAAAGAAATTTTCTGCCAAGGTGCTTACGGAGGAAGAGTAGAGAATTTGGTCTGCAGTCTCATAGTCATCCACTCTATCGGATGTGTTTCAAAGAAGTATTCAAATGGCCAAAGACAAAAATAAGTTACCGGTTGATGCTTTCCGGGCCACTCCATCCATGTTGCCTCCAATTCATGCTCCAAGGATTGCTCCGATTGATGGAGGTTCTCCCTTCTGGACTCCAGATGACATTCCGGAAGAATCTCTTCAATCTTCTCCTCCAAAATTCACCATTGACGAGAACATGATGCACGTTATCTCGGTTCTCAACAAAGGTAAGGGTAAGAAGCCCATCACGGAAAGTCATCAAGCTCACCACTCCGGACCTCCACCAAAGAAAAAAATTGGATGGTCTTAGGAGGAGGTCAACAAAGCCCTAGAGGATAGCATCCGGATCCAACCGCTTAAAGATAATCCTGATACGATGCGCGGTATCTCTCCTCTATGCCGAGATAGAATCCTTCATGATTCAGACATAGTAGCCTTCATGTACTATGACATTCCTACAAACGATTCGGAACAACTCGATCTGCCTCTCTCTCCATACAACAAGTTCTACATCAAGTTTGCTCCTCTCCACCCCAATGACAATCCGGAACTGATCATCCGGACTGAGCTTGAAAGACTTAAAACATTCTACTCCAAGATTGCACAACCTCAAAAGGAAGTGAGGACAAGGAAGAGGATAACAAAGATCTATGGGTTCGAAAGGAAGATCATGGCGAAATTTGACCTTAACTGTACAATGTCCCGTTATCACATCATCCGGAACAAACCAACGTACCGCACCATTACTGATGCTTATTTCCCTGAACAATCCGAACGAAGTTCTGACCATTGCTGCTCATCTCCAGAGTCTCCAAAAAGATGATATCAGCATGGGTGCTTATCATGAAGCCTTAAGTTTTCTTAAGGATTATGTTGTTTAATTTTGTCGATGCGACTAAGATCTGGCACACCTGTTCGGAACTGAAAGCTTCCTTGCCAAAATCGACTACGTTCTACCAGAATTCGAGCTGCTAGCAGAAGTACCCATCGATGATCCGGTTCTAGTGTTTGTTTACAAACCAAAGAAGACAAACAAGGACTTCTTTCGAGTCCTTGACAAACACCTAGTTCCTACTAGGGCTCTTCAAAAGTTCATCAGTCCCGCATCCAGATCTGATGCTCCTGAACATGTGAAAGCAAAGTTTGTGAGTCAGTTGCAGTGGTATATCGAAGTCAGAGGTTGGTTTTTCAGAGCCTACACATTTATCAAGGAAGAAGAAAACTAAGCTGACCTGGTTGCTAAGTTCACTTAGGGGGAGATTGTTGGAACCTAAAAGTGAACCTCTAGCAATCACTAACATCTTTGGAGTTCTGAAGTCAATCTTAGTTCCAAAACAGAAGATGGTGTGAAGTAAATGTGCAGTCTGGAATAACAACTTGTGTCCGGATGAGAAGATAAAATTGTGTGTTAGTGTTCAAAAGCAAATGAAGGCATTCCGGAATGGATGTTATGTTCGGAATGTTAACTTGTCTGAATCAATGTTTTGTCCAGTTGTATTAATGATATTTGTCACTTAGCTTGATTTAACTTGTCATAGGACTTAGTCTATTTTGTCAAACACGGATAATCAGAGTGTCAGAAGTAACTCTATTATCCAATCCTATGTGTGTAATCAGTTAGTACGATGTATCATGTTCTCCGATTTATAGGAGCATTCAATGTTGAATCAGGTGACGGATTATTTAAATATATCTATCAATATTCCAATTAACTTCACTTTCTAAATTATCCTCTCAAACATTCTTCTTGTTCTTCATTTATTGCCTTTACCTTGATCATTATCTTTAATCTTCATTAATATCTTGATTACTTTGTTGATTACATTAACTCAGACTTGACTGGTCTTGCCAGACTTAGCTGGAACATTCCTTAGCAAGCATACATTGATCTTAAGCATTAACTCAAGGTTTGAGTTTTCAAACCTTGTCCTTGCGCATCAGATCGTTTGTTCTCTCATATACTTGCCAATTTTTCTACTTAACAATTCTCACATATAGGGATTGAATTGGGCTGAATTTCTTAGTTGATCAACAACCACCCAAATAGAATCATAACCACGAGATGTCTGTGGCAGTTTAGTCACAAAACCCATTGTTATTTCATCCCATTTCTTCATCGGAATCAGTAGTAGCTGTACTTCTCCATACACTTTTTGTTAATTCTATTTAACTTGTAAACAAGTCAAGCTTTTTTGTACGTATCTCAGACATCTCTTTTCATTCCAGGCCACCAATAAAATGGTTTCAGCGTACGGTACAAGATTGTACTACTTGGATGCATTGAATATCGGGAACAATGAGCATCTTCCAATAGAAATTTTTGGGCCTCTCCATATTTTGGAACCCATAATTGGCCTCGAAAGGTTCACACACCTTGATCGTTTATTTGTAATTTGTTAATATAAGAATCCATTTTCTCGCTTTTTATTTGCTCTAGTTTTATAGCTTCTACCTATGCTTTTCAAATCATATCCGACAACCGGCTTAAAATTCGCATAGGTGCTGAGATCACACAGATTGTCGGATCCTTTCGACTCAAAGCATCCACTACGTCATTAGCCTTATCGGGGTGATTTAAACTTTCACAATCATAATCTTTTAGCAATTCCATCCACCTCCTCTATCTCATATTAAACTCATTTTGGTAAAAAAAAATATTTTAAACTTTTATAATCCGTGAAAATTTGGAATTTCACTCCGTATAAGTGATGTCTCCATATTTTTAATGCAAACACAATTGCCGCTAGCTCCAAATCATGAACCAGGTACAACTACTCTGTTGGTTTTAACTGACGAGAAGCATAAGTAATCACTTTTCCCCGTTTCATAAGAACGCAACCAAATCCCACTCGAGAAGCATCACTATAAATAGCAAAATCTTCTTCACCTTCAGGTAAAGTCAATAATGGAGCTTTACACAAGTCTTCTTTTAATTGTTGAAAAGCTATTCGTTGCTCTTTAGTCCACTAAAATCGCTCTATCTTTCATATCAATTTGGTTAACGAGGCTATTATACCTAAAAATATTTCACAGAGCGTTGATAGTACCCTGCTAATCCCAAAAAGCTACAAATTTCTGAGGGATTCATTGGCGGTTCCCATTTCATCACGGTTTCGATTTTTGATGGGTCAAATTTTATGCCATCCTTTCCAATTATATGACCAAGAAATTGAACTTCTGTCAGCCAGAACTTGCATTTTGAAAATTTCACATATAACTTTTCGTTTTGTAAAAACTCTATCACCTACCGTAAATATACTTTTTGCTCCTCCCAATTCTTTGAATAGACAAGAATATCATCTATAAACTTAATAATAAACTTGTCCAAAAATGGTCAGCACACTCGATTCATCAAGTCCATAAAAGCAACAGAGAATTTGTTAATCCGAACGACATCACAAGGAATTCATAATGCCCATATATTGTTCGAAATGTTGTTTTCCTAATATCTGATTGTCTTACCTTCAATAGGTGATACCCCCACCTTAAATTTATTTTTGACAAATATGAAGCTCCTTGAATCTGATCGAATAGATCATTGATTCGTTGCAATGGGTATCAGTTTTTTATGGTAACTTTATTAAATTTTCGATAATCTCACACATACACATCGTTCCATCTTTCTTTTAGATGAATAGAATGGGAGCACCCTACGGGGAAATACTAGGTCAAATGAGGACACGATCTAACAATTCTTGTAACTAAACAATTAATTCTTTCATTTTTGATGGTGCTAACTGATATGGCGAACGAGCAATAGGTTCCACACCAGATACAAAATCGATGGTAAACTCAATTTGACGGTCAGGAGGTAAGCCTAGTAATTGTTCTGGAAATACATCTTGAAATTTCATTAATATATCCACATCACCAATCATTCTTCATAACCTAACATCATTCACATGTGCCACATATAAAACTCCACCTTTAGTGAAACTTTTTCAAGCTTTTTCCATTGAAATTATAGAAACTTCTTTACCCTTTCTTTCACCTCGAATCACGAGTAAAGATCTATCGGGGGCTTCTACAATAACAACTTGTTGAATACACATAATTTTAGCAGTATTTGGAGACAACCAATCCATTCCTATAATAACATCAAACTCTCTGGTAGTGATTGGTTTGAGATTTATAAGGAATTCGTTCTCATAAATTCCAAGCCGACGCTCACAATATTCCTCTTTGACCAACACATATCTCCCGTCTACGACTTCTACTAAAATATGTTCACTTGTCGGGGTTAATTTTGTTTTTAATTGAGAAGCAAATTTAACCAACACAAATGAATATATAGCGGCATATTCAATATCACATAAACTAGAAATGAATTTAAGGTAAAAGTACCTGTCACGACATCTGGTTTCCTCTTTGCCTCTTTCGCGGTCATTTGAAAAGCTCGGCTTTTAACCACATTAACTTCTGGTTTTTGTTCCTCCTGGAAGTTAACTTGATTATTTTTATTAGCTACTTTTTCTACTCCTTTCAACATTTTTGGGCATTCGGAGTGGATATGACCGCTTTCTCCATAACCATAACATACAAGCTTAAAACTTCGGACTGGTTCCCGAAAATCACGTGTTATATGTCCCGTCTTCCTACAACTATAACAACTTAACGAAGTCAAAGATGTTTCACAATGTCCATGATGTTTCTTATGACATTTTTGACGCCATTTGCCTTCATTTCTTTTTTACATCAGTCTGGGGTTGAGATCTCGAACCTTGAAACTTCTTAGAACTGGCTCCTAGTTTCTCGTCCCACCTACTTTCCCATTTACGTTTCGAGTAATTTCCTTCTTTTTCCACGTCTTGTTGTCTCACTTTAATTTCTCGTTTCTGTATTGCGTTCACCAACTGGCCAAAAGTACATAGGAGTTCATTTGAACAAACTCATGAATTTTTTGGTAAGTCCCCAGGTATAACGATCCATCCTCCTGGCTTCTGTGTTCACTTGATGATGAGCAAATCAGGCCTTTTTCATTAAATCCGATTGTATATTTTTGTATCACCTTCGTTCCTTGTTGTAAATGCATGAACTCGTCTTCTACGTGTTTCATTGCAATTTGAGAACAATACTCTTCTTCGAATTTAGCTCAAAATTGTGTCCAAGTCAACATATGGGTCAAACTCTCCCCAAGTGTACTCAAAACCATGTCCCACCAATAATGAGCATCTCGTAACAGTAAATTAGAAGCAAACTCCACATTGTCCTATTCCTTACGTTTATTCATACAAAATATCTTCTCAATATGAGTTAACCTTGTCATAGCAACCACCAGATTGGTAGTCCCTTCAAACTCCCCTGGTTTGCAATCAGTAAATTTTTTATACATACATTCCCCTTGTAACACCTCATTTTTACCGTTCCATATGATTCAATAGAAACCATTGTTTATAAAATTTGAAGTAGAAATATATTACTCTTGAACCCATGTAATCATCTTAAACATGTAGAAAACATCGAAGTTGAAATATATTACTCTTTAGCCCAAGTAATCATCTTAAACATATAGGAAACATCGATACAATTTCCGTAGATACATAGAACGCTTAGATCCAACCTCGTATGAAGAAGTTGTTCTTCTTCGAAGTTTCACAATTAAACCGGCACGACTCTGCATATCGTAAAAAGTAAATTTTTGATAAATCACTTTTAGCCTAAGAGATCAAAATGAAAGTCATAGTAGTCATTAAACCAAGAGAGTACATATAAGAATGCCCAAATCCGACCCCGTATGGAATAAATATGATATTTCGAAGTTTTTGTGCAACCGAGTATAGAAGTGAGCGACATAGAAATCAAATTTTAGAAGAATAGATTATTAGGAAAAATAATCTAAATGAGAGTTTGATAGAGTGAGAATTAGTTGTTGGGATCTAAATAAAAGTTGTAGATCTCGTTGAGAACTTTCCGGCAATATAAAGAACGTCGAAAACGAATCTCATATGAAGAAGTTACACCGTCTTGAAAATCTGGAAAAACACACGCGCGAAGTGCGTGATGCGTGCAATGACGTGGCGTCGTACGCAGACGACGCATGGCAAGTTTAGGCAGCTAACTCTCTCAGGAGACAAGGCCACGTGGCCCCACAAGATCATGACACACGGCGCCACAAAATGGGTCACATGGCAAGCTTCTAGAGAGTGCCAATGTGGACAAACCTAGAAGCGACATGGGCAAAAGAAGGCTGGAGCCAACACCCCTATAGTGTGTGGAGCGCCCCTATATGTGCGCGACATAGAACACTTTTCTTGGCTATATATAGAGCTCTCTGTATATGCTCCATTCCCCACACACTTACACATCGTTTTTTCTTGAGTATTCCATACTTTTAAGCAATTTTCCTTATATTTCAATATTGCGGTGAAGCCCTGTGACACCATTGAGTGCTCATCTAGTTGTAATCTTCGAGTAGGAGTTCCCAAGTTAGTGATCTACCCTCTTAGATCCCGATTCTCATCAATTGTACTTTGTAAGTAAACTACACCTACTTTGCCCCCGTGTAATTTATAATTACAGTTATAAGTTGTTACTAGCAAACTATAAATAAGAATTCTCAATAATTCTAAGTCGGTATACTGATTAATATAGTTACGGGAGAGGTTGTGACATCCCCATTTTCACGGCCAGAAAAGACCGATTTGTTTATGCTTTGTTTTATAAAATCAGAGTAATCTTTTAAAGAAAACAGGTTGCGGAATTTGTTCCCAAAACAAGATATGATAATAACTTATCAAAACATTTCTCAAAGAGAATGTATTTTCATTTAATAATAAAACCTCGGGATGTCATGTTCCGATACAGACATATAAGCATCAACAGAACTTACATTCAATTACACTAATGATTTACATCTCCTTTAATCTCTTAGTGCAAAACAACTTCGTATCGATACCTGTGATACAATTAAACTGAGTGGGTCAGGCTTGGGAGCTTGGTGAGCATATAGGGTTTTCAACCCACAATAATATAATTATTATATTCAATCATCAAACAATCAACCCAATTACCCATCCCCATTATCTTCTTTTAATCTTCCCTAAAGATATTATCCTAAGGTTCATCTCCTATATCATATTTACCTCTCATCTCCTTACATCTTATATCCTTATATGCTTGTTCCTAAGAACTTTTCCTAAAGATCATCGCCTATATCATATAGACAATGCTAATTCGGGGATCACTCCCTCAATATATGTCTAGTAAGGGTTAGGGTATCATCGCATGATTTCACAGCAACAACATCGCCTGGACTCGTAAATCATAATAAGGGTTAGACTATCATCGCATGAATACGCAGCCACAACATCGTCTGGACTCGTAATTCATAATAAGGGATAGACTATCATCGCATGAATACGTAGCCACAACATCGCCTGGACTCGTAATTCATCACCTATCTATCATCACCTAATTATCATCACCATTATATCATCACCTTTCTCTTATCACATTCTTTCGACACACATCAACTATTTCATCTACCCATGTTCTACCCAACATATTTGTAGATATAAATTACATATACAACTTATTTAAAAACTCGTATAAAACATTCATTTAGCATCCATCTCAAGTAAACAAACAATTTATAAACACATAACATGTATTTCATAGCAACTACTTCATGTCTATGTGTAAGATGAAAGTGACTATACACTCACACATATAAACAACTTTATATTATACATATAACACGTATTTCGTATAAGATACTTCATAATTATGCGTTAGAAGAAAGTAACTACACACTCACTTGATCAGAAGATGATCACACAGCACTACGGCTTGTAGAAGTAGTATTCTTCGGTAGATCTGGAAGATCTTCACAAAAACCGGACTTCTCGCGGACAGAGCTTCGGCTCGGGAATTGCACTTCTCGGGATCTTCGGGGCCTCGGGACTTGCTTCGGGGCTCGGGAATGATACCAGGGCTTCGGGATATTTCTTGCACAAAAAACGATGCAAAAACGCGAAAGGGAAGAAATGAGCAAAAAAGTCGGTTGCCCTCGACACCCTTTTATAGGGGGCTGGAAACCCATTTATGCTGGGCGTAAATCTACATTACGATGGGCGTAATGTGGATCAGATCGCTGACTCCCCCCATGGATAATATCGATTAATTTATAATTAAATTAAATATCGAAAATATTTAATAAACTTCAAAAATTCATATCTTCCTCATACGAACTCCGTTTTCGACGTTCTTTATATCCCCGCGTAGGTGAGACTATGCTCTACAACTTTCGCTTAGACTCCGTCGGCTAATTTTGACTTTATTTTTATTATTTATTTTTAGTAGGCCGGGACAGGAAAACACCGTTATAAAATCATAACTTCTTCATCCGACGTTCGTTTTCGCCTATCTTTTTATCGTTTTACTACAATTAATGAGATCTTTGATTCTCATTTAGATTGTTTCGACTAAAAACCGCTCGGTCTCAAATCGAGTATTCGGGCTGCATACCGCTAAGTCGAAACTTCGAAAGATCATAACTTCCTCATACGAAGTCAGATTTGGGCGTTCTTTTTATGCACGCTCACGGTTTAACGTATTCTACGACTTTCATTTAGATTGCTAAGGCTAAATATCGCTCTAACATAAATTCACTTTTTACGTCGCGTTGTGTCGTACCGGTTCTGTCGCGAAACTTCGACAGGTCATAACTTCTTCATTATAACTCGGATTTTGGTGTTCTTTATATGTACATAATCCTTGTAACATATACTACAACTTAGTTAAGATTATTCATTCTAAATAATCTTTCATCAAAAATTCATTTTTTGACGCCTATCGTCTGTAAATTGACTAGCCTTGATCTACGGGCGTTACAATTATCTCCCCCTTAGGATGATTACGTCCCGAAATCTTCAAGGAAAATAGAACTTGTATAATGATTCCATACGCTATCTCTTCATCCTAGGTAATAACCGTAAATTCTATGTTTCCTCGAAAGAGTGTTTAACTCTATGGCTTTCTTGACCTCAGACGATGCCCAATCTTGCATCTGCTTATCGTACTATGTTGTACTTTCAATCATAACCCTCGAGTTACCAAATAAGTCGTTATTATGGACTCCTTCTTCTTCTTAGGATAAATACTTTCCTTTATCTATTGTAACAAACCGATGGGTCGTGCTCTACTGACCTCTCATCGAATGATGCAATGCTTAGACTCAGGTCTCTTAGAGTTAAATTCCAAAATGGAATATACCTTCCTTCATATTATAATGTGATATAATCACATTTCAGCATGTAGCATTTCTACCTACAAACTTCTTTTAACAACGAGCGTGACACTATCAATCGCATTAACTTCAACCTTATGACTTAAGTCAGATGTTACATCTAACTTGGTCCTCCAGACCACGTAACATACTCCTCGTAGTCGAACTCAAATTTAAACATGACCACTAGGGTCGAAACAAGAACCATCTTATTAGTCATTACCAAAACAATGGTAATGACATACCAGAATAAATGGAATCAATCACTAGCTTCTTGGTAACCTTACGACTTTCCCTGATCCAAGTGCGAGTCCTGTGCTTCTGGTAGTATAGATCTCTACTACCATTCACACCTACTCATACTCGTCCCAAGTATTATCTCACAGTTAACCAAGTCACCATACATAAATCATATAATCATTCAACACATCAGATAACAAAACCAGGGTTTATATTAATTCTTGAAACTATTACACAAAAGTTCAAGTTCACCCTATACTATGCCTCTAATAGGCTACATCATAAGTTACTATTCGCACTGTTACTTCATAACTTGATCGTTGGATATAAAATCCTCATCCTTGATTCGCTTCGTCGAGGATCATGTGGAATGCCCTTGGCTGTGGCGGTACGTTTTTCTTTGCAGCTTTGTCCTTCTTTGGGCAGTTCTTCGAAATATGACCACCATCTCCACATTCGTAACACTTCCTATTGTCGAACGTACAATCTATGGAAGAGTGACCAGTCCTACCACACTTATAGCAGGTCACTTCTCCATCGCATCTTCCGAAGTGCTTCTTCTTGCACTTTTCACACCACTTGGTTTCATCTTTTCCTCCGGATTTCGAGAGTTTGTTTTCTTTGTCGATCATTGAAGATCCCTCGTGTTTCCTTTTCCCTCCAACTTCAACTCTCTCTAGACCCTTTTCCCTTATTTGGGTCTCAACATTCCTGGCTGCCCAGATGGCGGCTTTCAGAGTGGTTGCTTGCTTGACTATCGGACCAAAGTCCGCTGGTAATCAATTGGCAAACTTGTTGACCTTGGAAAGTTCAGTTGGAATTAGGTATCGAATAAGCTTCATCTTCTCCGTAAAGCTTGTAGCGTATTCAGTGACGCTCAATTTTCCCTTCTTTAAATTCTGGAACTCATTGTTGATTTCCAGAAGATCCTGCTCAGAGCAGTATTGCATTTTCATTTGCTCAACGAACTCTTCCCAAGACATCTTGCTAGCTTCCCCCTTGGGCATTGAACCAGCCAGTAACTTCCATCAGCTCAGTACTCCAGATTTTAACAGAGGGATTGCAAGAGCGGTCTTCTGTTTGTTGCTACACTCACAACGTTCAAACATTGTCTCCATCTTGGAGATCCAGTCCATGACTTGCACCGGTGTCGGGCTCCCAGAAAGACATGGTGGTTTGGATGCCATGAAATCCTTGTACTTGCATCCACGTCCATCATTGTCTCCATCCTGATTGTTTCGGTGAACTATTGGTGGGTTGGATTGACCAATGGTCCCACTATAGTTCCCTTCTTCTGACTGCCCCTCATTCAGCTCAGGCTGTTCAACTGGTATTGAGGGTTCACTCCTGTTGTTCAGCAAAAATTGTCTCATTTCCTCGTTTTGTTCAGCCATCATGGCTTGAATCATGGTTCACACTCCAGCCAATGTAATTTGTTCAGGTGTTGCTGCTACAACAGCCACTCGCTCAACCACGGGTGGTTGATTCCTATTTTCGTTCACGTTTCCAGCTCCACTCCTGGTTCTTGTCATTTTTGATCTATACACCGAATAAGGTGAAATTAGATCCTTATTCACGATAGATATTCAAATCATCCTTATCACTCTGAAACGTTTACATGCTAGTTCTAATATTGTAGACGTACGCTTAGAATCCTACACACATAAGGTTTCCAGATCCGGTCGGCAACAGACCATAGATCCGAACAAATAATATCATATATGGCAACATATAACATTTAGCACATAAAAGCATTTTAGGCATCACTCCTAAAATAAACTGGTGCTTGTGTCAATTTAGGTGTACTACCTAACATATTTTAGACACACTCCTCCCAATCATTACTTAGCATTCTAAGTTTAAGTCTAGAAATTTCCTACAAATTCCTATTTTGCTTAAGCTAATGCTTTGATACCAACTGTGACATCCCCATTTTCACGGCCAGAAAAGACCGATTTATTTATGCTTTGTTTTATAAAATCAGAGCAATCTTTTAAAGAAAACGGTTGCGGAATTTGTTCCCAAAACAAGATATGATAATAACTTATCAAAACATTTCTCAAAGAGAATGTATTTTCATTTAATAATAAAACCTCGGGATGTCATGTTCCGATACAGACATATAAGCATCAACAGAACTTACATTCAATTACACTAATGATTTACATCTCCTTTAATCTCTTAGTGCAAAACAACTTCGTATCGATACCTGTGATACAATTAAACTGAGTGGGTCAGGATTGGGAGCCTGGTGAGCATATAGGGTTTTCAACCCACAATAATATAATTATTATATTCAATCATCAAACAATCAACCCAATTACCCATCCCCATTATCTTCTTTTAATCTTCCCTAAAGATATTATCCTAAGGTTCATCACCTATATCATATTTACCTCTCATCTCCTTACATCTTATATCCTTATATGCTTGTTCCTAAGAACTTTTCCTAAAGATCATCGCCTATATCATATAGACAATGCTAATTCGGGGATCACTCCCTCAATATATGTCTAGTAAGGGTTAGGGTATCATCGCATGATTTCACAGCCACAACATCGCCTGGACTCGTAAATCATAATAAGGGTTAGACTATCATCGCATGAATACGCAGCCACAACAACGCCTGGACTCGTAATTCATAATAAGGGATAGACTATCATCGCTTGAATACGTAGCCACAACATCGCCTGGACTCGTAATTCATCACCTATCTATCATCACCTAATTATCATCACCATTATATCCTCACCTTTCTCTTATCACATTCTTTCGACACACATCAACTATTTCATCTACCCATGTTCTACCCAACATATTTGTAGATATAAATTACATATACAACTTATTTAAAAACTCATATAAAACATTCATTCAGCATCCATCTCACGTAAACAAACAATGTATAAACACATAGCATGTATTTCATAGCAAATACTTCATATCTATGTGTAAGATGAAAGTGACTATACACTCACACATATAAACAACTTTATATTATACACATAACACGTATTTCGTATAAGATATTTCATAATTATGCGTTAGAAGAAAGTAACTACACACTCACTTGATAAGAAGATGATCGGACAGCACTACGGCTTGTAGAAGTAGTATTCTTCGGTAGATCTGGAAGACCTTCACAAAAACCGGACTTCTCGCGGACAGAGCTTCGGCTCAGGAATTGCACTTCTCGAGATCTTCGGGGCCTCGGGACTTGCTTCGGGGCTCGGGAATTGTAACGCCTGTGTTTCTGGGCCTGTCATTAATGTTGATATAATAGTCTAGGTTAACCTTTGTAACCCGTTTTGAAATAATAGAAGTGTATTATTTGAGTATTATGTGTTTTGTGCTTAATTGCTTAATTATGTGGTTTGATTAATTAAGAATAAAAATAAGCATCAAAATTAAAGTGTAAAATAAACTTGATATCTTTGGTTAATGTTGTAGTAGTTGAAACGAGGTTTCCAAATATATAAAGAACGCCTAAATCTGACTTCGTATGAGGAAGTTACGATTTTCTGAAGTTTCGACTTAACGGTATGCAGCCTGAAATACTCGATTTGAGATCGAGCGGTTTTTAGCCGAAGCAATCTAAACGAGGATCGAAGGTCTCGTTGTGGGTATCGAAGCGATGAAAAGTTAGGCGAGAACGGACGTCAAACAAAGAAGTTATAAATTTATAACGAAGTTTTTCTGTCCCAGCCTATTAAAAATAAATAATAAAAATAAAGTCAAAATTAGCCGACGAAGTCTAAACGAAAGTTGTAGAGCGTAGTCTCACCTACGCGTGGATATAATGAACATCGAAAACGGAGTTCGTATGAAGAAGATCTGAATTTCCGAAGTTTATTAAATATTTTGTATTTAAATTTAATTGGAAAATCCGGCATTATCCGAAGAGGAGTCATCGGACTCATCCGAAGTACGCCCAACGTACTAGCGTACGCCCTGCGTACAGCGAAGCATGACACGCCTCGCACTCAAGTTCTTCGGATACGTAAGCAATGACGATTCTGAGGCAGTACGCCCCGCGTACTCCGAGGCTCCAACCTCCTATAAATAGGATGCGAGGGCAGCCGACTCCTTTGCTATTTTTCTCTCTTCTCTCTCCCGTTTTGCATCGATTTGCGTGCCAAAAGTACCCCGAAGCCCCAGTATTATTCTCGAGCCCCGAAGCAAGTCCCGAGATCCCAAAGATCCCGAGAAGTGCGGTTCCCGAGCCGAAGCTCTGCCCGCGAGAAGTTCGATTTTTGTGAAGATCTTCCAGATCTGCGGAGAGATACTACTTCTACAAGCCGTAGTGCTGTCTGATCATCTTCTGATCAAGTGAGTGTATACTACCTTTCATAAAGACGATAATAATACAAGTATGGTTTGAGTGTATTAAGTATATTGTGGTTTATACGTGTGAGTGTGTAGTTACTTTCTTCTAACGCATAATTATGAAGTATTTTATACGAAATACGTGTTATGTGTATAATTTTGTTGTTATGTGCGTGAATGTATATTCATTCTCTTCTATCTCATACATCTGATTTACTTTCTATGAAATACGTGTTGTGTGAGTGTGCCTCATCTGTTATGTTGAATATGTATTGAATGAAAATGATATATAGGTTTTAAACTATGTATGAAAATATATATTTTTATCTACTAATATGTTGGGTAGAACATGGGTAGATAGTTGGTGTGTAATAAACAGATGAGAGGCCTCGATGTTGTTGTTGTTGTTGTTGTTGATCTAGTTATTCAGCGGAGTATGGATAACGACCACAGACTCTTTCTAGACAGTCCAGTGGAACGCTAGCAGGTTCATAACCTGTAGGTGTTGTGAACGATGTGTTCACCGGTGTACTCTATCCCCCTCATGGTTGCCTTTAGGATATCTATTATTGAGGAAACCCCTTAGCAGTAATGTCCGTCCCGATGAAAATGCTAGATTAGGTCCCTTGAGATAGATGTTATTTTAGGGATGTAAAGTGAGGATAACGGGAGTGGGTAATCGGGATAGTGATTGGTTGGTGAAATTAAATATAATGTATTTATTGTGGGTTGAAAACCCTATATGCTCACCAGGCTCCCAAGCCTGACCCACTTAGTTTTATTTGTATTACAGGAAGTGGCACAAGGGCGTAAGATGGATGAATCATCGAGTTGTTTTGTTTACAAGTCTGTATATGTATATATTTGTTGAATGACTTGTAATGTTATCATTTATGCTTTATGGTCTGTATCGGAACATGACATCCCGAGTTTTGATTATATAATGAAAATGCATCTCTTGATGAAATGCTTTGATAAATATTATTTTATCCTGTTTTTTTTTTGGAACAAATTCCGCAACACTTTTAAATCAAAAGGATTTACTCTGAAATTATTTTAAAAAGCATAAATGAAATCGGTCTTTTTCTGGCCGAGATTTTGGGGATGTCACAGTTGGTATCAAAGCATTAGTTTAAGCGAACTAGGAATTTGTAGGATTTCTAGACTTAAACTTAGAATGCTAAGTGGAATTTTTAGATGTGTGTCTGTTGGATTTTAGACACGAGCACTAGTTTATTTTAGGAAAGTTGCCTAAAATGCTTTTATGTGCTAAATGTTATATGTTGCCATATATGATATTATTTGTTCGGATCTACGGTTTGTTGCCAACCGGATCTGAAGGTTTATGTGTTTAGGATTCTAAGCGTATGTATACGATATTAGAACTAGCATGTAATCGTTTGGAGTAATAAGGTGAAATTATTCGGTGTGTAGATCAAAAATGGTGAGAACAAGGAGTGGCGTTGGAAACGCAGATGAAAATAGGAATCAACCGCTAGTGATTGAGCAAATACCTGTTGTAGTAGCAGCACCAGAACCAATAACAATGGCTGGGGTGCAAGACATGATTCGGGCTATGCTAGCCGAACAAAGGGATGAGATGCGACAGATGTTGCATGATAATAGGGACGAACCTATCATACCTATTGAGGAACCCGAATTGATTCCCGAGCAATCGGAGGAAGGGAACAATAGTCACATTATGAGTCAAGTTGGGACTCAAGGAGAACGAAGGAACGATCCGGAAAGGAGAAACAACAAGGATGGGCGAATGTACAAGAACTTCTTGGGCGCCAATCCGCCAAGTCTTTCTGGGAGCTCAAAGCCTGTTGAGATAATGGATTGGATCTCCGAAATGGAGATGGTATTTGAAAGTTGCAACTATAGCAAAAAACAGAAGACTGTCTTTGCAGTCAGATAACTGAAGACTAGAGTATTGAGTTGGTGGAAGTTGTTGGCAGATACTATGCCACGAGGAGAAGCCCTGAAAATGTAATGGGAGGAGTTCTTGGAACAACTAAGGGTGCAGTATTGTTCAGAGATAAATCTGATTGATCTGAACAATGAGTTCCAAAACTTGAAGAAGGGGAAAATGAGCATAAACGACTATACTACTGCATTCACTGAGAAAATGAAGTTATTTCCGTACCTAGTGCCAACGGAACTCTCCAAGGTTGAGAGGTTTGCTAATGGACTGCCTGCCTACTTTGGTCCGACAGTCAAAATGGCAACTACTCTGAAAACAGTTGTTCGTGCAGCTAAGAATGTGGAGGCCCAACAGAAGGAAAAGGGTCTGGAAAGGATAGATGTTGGTGAAAAGAGGAAGTTCGATGGAACTTCAGGGTCCAATAAGAAAAACAAGTTCTTGAAGTCTGGTTCAAGAGGAGGAGGAGGTGAAGCGAAATGGTGCGACAAATGTAAGAAGAAGCATCATGGGAAATGTGAGGTAGTGGCCACGTGCTACAAATGTGGAAATCCAGGGCACTATGCCAATGAATGTACCCTCACTAAGAAAGTTTGTTATGGTTGTGGTGAGGAGGGACACATGTCGAGGGACTGCCCGAAGAAGAAGGAGGCAGCTAGACCCAACATTCCACCAAAGCCAAAGGCGAGAGCATTCCAGATGACACTGGAAGCTGCTAAAGATGAAGCTGATGTCGCTTCAGGTACCTTTTCGTTAACGAATTGCCTGCCCAAATTTTGTTTGATTCTAGAGCCAACTACTCTTTTATTTCGCATGAGTTTGGTAGAAAACTAGCTTTGTCTGTTAATAGACTAGATAATGCTTTATTAGTCGAAGTTGCTAGTGGCAAGTTTGTACCTGTTAGCCATCATATGAAAAACATCTTAATCGACCTTAATGGGAATAAGTTCCATGAGGAATTATTGCCTATCAAACTTAATGGTTTCGACATCGTGCTTGGAATGGATTGGCTTAGCGCCAATGATGCCGAAATTTTATGCAAGAAGAAGATAGTTAAAGTGAACCCGCCTGGGAAAGATTCGTTTATGGTGTATGGGGACAAACGCAGAGTGAATTCTGGAATCATTTCCCTAATGAAAGCCAGAAAATGTTTGACCAAAGGGTGTACATCATACTTAGCATTCGTGATCGATGCTAAGAAGGAAAAGAAGGTGATGCAGAATATTCCTGTTGTGTGTGATTATCCGGAAGTATTTCCCAAAGATCTTCCTGGATTACCGCCTGATCGACAAGTGGAATTCCGTATTGACTTGTTGCCCGGAACAACGCCAATTGCAAAAGCACCTTATCGATTAGCACCGACGGAGATGAAGGAGCTGATGATGCAACTTCAGGAGTTATTGGACAAAGGCTTGTTAGACCTAGTTCATCGCCCTGGGGAGCTCCGGTGTTATTTGTGAAGAAGAAAGATGGAAGTATGAGAATGTGCATTGATTACCGAGAGCTGAACAAGACAACAATAAAGAATAGATATCCGTTGCCAAGGATTGATGACCTGTTTGATCAATTGCAAGGTTCGAGCTATTTCTCGAAGATCGACCTAACGTCAGGATATCATCAGCTGAAAGTAAGAGATCAGGATATAGAGAAGACTACATTCAGAACCCGATATGGACACTACGAGTTTTTGGTTATGTCGTTTGGACTAACCAATGCTCCAGCGGCATTCATGGATTTAATGAACAGAGTTTGTAATCCGTTCCTAGATAAATCTGTGATAGTGTTCATAGATGACATTCTGATTTATTCTAAAAGCCAAGAGGAGCATGGCAGACACTTGCGAGAAGTGTTAGAAGTCTTGAAGAAGGAGAAGTTGTATGCAAAGTTCTCCAAATGTGATTTTTGGATTCGTGAAGTCCAATTCTTGGGTCACGTGGTCAACCAAGAAGGGATAATGGTTGATCCAGCGAAGATCGAAGCTGTGATGAAATGGGAACAACCGAAAAGTCCTACAGAGATCCGAAGCTTTTTGGGATTAGCCGGATATTACCGAAGGTTTATCCAAGGCTTTTCTTCGATCGCTACTCCATTAACAGCTTTGACCCACAAAGGAGCTACTTATGCTTGGAGTGATAAGCATAAAGAAGCATTCGAGAAGCTAAAGAAGAAGCTATGCGAGGCACCGATACTTTCTTTACCCGATGGAGTTGAAGACTTTGCTGTTTATAGCGATGCGTCTGGGGTTGGATTGGGTTGTGTTTTGACCCAAAGAGAAAAGGTGATAGCATATGCATCTCGACAGCTGAAGGAGCATGAAAAAAATTACCCGACTCATGATTTGGAGTTGACAGCGGTAGTTTTCGCTCTGAAAATATGGAGGCATTACCTCTATGGCACGAAGTGCAAACTTTTTACTGATCATAAGAGTCTCCAATATCTCTTTAATCAGAAAGAATTGAATATGAGGCAACGACGCTGGCTGGAATTACTTAAAGACTACGACTGTGAGATACTTTACCACCCCGGTAAGGCTAATGTTATTGCTGATGCTCTCAGTCGGAAAGTTAATCTTGAAAGGAAAAGGCCAAGAGCGTTGAGAATTGAAGTTGTCTCGACCATTGTGGAAAGTATAAAGAAAGCTCAAGAGGAAGCTTCTGAAAAGAATGACCGAAAGGAGGGACGTTTGGGCAAAACGTTGGTGTTCGGTGTAAACAGTCATGGACTGAAGGTGTTCCAAGATCGGATTTGGATACCTAAGACAGGAGGAGTCAGAGATCTTCTGATGGAAGAAGCTCACAAGAACATGTACTCGATTCATCCTGGTAGCACTAAAATGTATAGGGAGCTGAAACCCTACTACTGGTGGCCGACGATGAAGCTTGATGTTGCAAAGTATGTGGCTGAGTGTGTGACTTGTGCGAGAGTAAAGACGCAACATCAGAAACCGTATGGGAGTTTAGAACCATTGCCTGTGCCTATGGGTAAGTGGGAAGACATTGCTATGGATTTTGTCACTAAACTGCCCAGAACAAAGAATGGTCACGACATGATTTGGGTGGTCGTTGATCGATTCACTAAGAGTGCGCATTTCATAGCAGCCAAGGAGAAATGGTCTATGGAAAAGCTTGCAAATTCTTACGTGAAGGAGATTGTGAGGCTTCACGGTGTTCCGTTAACGATTGTGTCGGATCGTGATAGCCATTTCACCTCAAGGTTTTGGAAAAGTCTACAAGAGGAATTGGGTACCAAGTTGTGTTTAAGTACAGCTTACCATCTGCAGACTGATGGTTAGAGTGAAAGAACGATACAAACACTTGAAGATATGCTGAGAGCATGTTCCTTGGAATTCCTACGTAATTGGGATGAACATTTACCTTTGGTAGAATTTTCCTACAATAATAGTTTCCACTCGAGCATTAAGATGGCACCTTACCAAGCTTTGTATGGACAGAAGTGTCGTACGCCATCTTGTTGGCTTGAGGCTAGGGAAAAGCAGTTTATGGGACCGGAGATGGTTCATCAAACTGCTAAAAAGTTGAAAATAATTAGGGAAAGAATGTTAGCAGCTTAGGATCGTCAAAAGAGCTATGCTGACAAAAAGCGAAGACCGATGACTTTTAAAGTTGGAGATTCAGTTTTGCTTAAAGTCTCGCCGTGGAAGGGACTTATAAGATTTGGTAAAAGGGGAAAGTTGAGTCCAAGGTTTATTGGACCGTTTAAAGTTCTTCAGAGGATTGGGAACCAAGCTTACAAGCTCGAACTACCAGAAGAACTGAATGGAATTCATAACACTTTTCATGTGTATTATTTGAGGAAGTTCACAGGAGAAGTTCCCGACATAATTCCAATTTCTGAATTGAGAATTGATGAGAACAAAAGGTTGATTGAAGAACCAGAGGCAATCGTTGACCGAAAGACTAAGAAGTTGCGACGCAAGATGGTCGAGTTAGTGCTTGTCTGATGGAAACACACGAATGGGCCGAATCTCACCTGGGAGACGGAGAGTGACATGATGGGTTGCTATCCGCAGTTGTTTGTTGATGTGTGATTCCGGGGATGAAATCATTCTAAGGTGGAGAGAATTGTAACGCCTGTGTTTCTGGGCCTTTCATTAATGTTGATATAATAGTCTAGGTTAACCTTTGTAACCCGTTTTGAAATAATAGAAGTGTATTATTTGAGTATTATGTGTTTTGTGCTTAATTGCTTAATTATGTGGTTTGATTAATTAAGAATAAAAATAAGTGTCAAAATTAAAGTGTAAAATAAACTTGATATCTTTGGTTAATGTTGTAGTAGTTGAAACGAGGTTTCCGAATATATAAAGAACGCCCAAATCTGACTTCGTATGAGGAAGTTACGATTTTCTGAAGTTTCGACTTAGCGGTATGCAGCCTGAAATACTCGATTTGAGATCGAGCGGTTTTTAGCCGAAGCAATCTAAACGAGGATCGAAGGTCTCGTTGTGGGTATCGAAGCGATGAAAAGTTAGGCGAGAACGGACGTCAAACAAAGAAGTTATAAATTTATAACGAAGTTTTTCTGTCCCAGCCTATTAAAAATAAATAATAAAAATAAAGTCAAAATTAGCCGACGAAGTCTAAACGAAAGTTGTAGAGCGTAGTCTCACCTACGCATGGATATAAAGAACGTCGAAAACGGAGTTCGTATGAAGAAGATATGAATTTCTGAAGTTTATTAAATATTTTGTATTTAAATTTAATTGGAAAATCCGGCATTATCCGAAGAGGAGTCATCGGACTCATCCGAAGTACGCCCAGCGTACTAGCGTACGCCTCGCGTACAGCGAAGCATGACACGCCTCGAACTCGAGTTCTTCGGATACGTAAGCAATGACGATTCTGAGGCAGTACGCCCCGCGTACTCCGAGGCTCCAGCCTCCTATAAATAGGATGCGAGGGCAGCCGACTCCTTTGCTATTTTTCTCTCTTCTCTCTCCCGTTTTGCATCGATTTGCATGCCAGAAGTACCCCGAGGCCCCAGTATTATTCTCGAGCCCCGAAGCAAGTCCCGAGATCCCGAAGATCCCGAGAAGTGCGGTTCCCGAGCCGAAGCTCTGCCCGCGAGAAGTTCGATTTTTGTGAAGATCTTCCAGATCTGCGGAGAGATACTACTTCTACAAGTCGTAGTGCTGTCTGATCATCTTCTGATCAAGTGAGTGTATACTATCTTTCATAAACACGATAATAATACAAGTATGGTTTGAGTGTATTAAGTATATTGTGGTTTATACGTGTGAGTGTGTAGTTACTTTCTTCTAACGCATAATTATGAAGTATTTTATATGAAATACGTGTTATGTGTATAATTTTGTTGTTATGTGCGTGAATGTATATTCATTCTCTTCTATCTCATACATCTGATTTACTTTCTATGAAATACATGTTGTGTGAGTGTGCCTCATCTGTTATGTTGAATATGTATTGAATGAAAATGATATATAGGTTTTAAACTATGTATGAAAATATATATTTTTATCTACTAATATGTTGGGTAGAACATGGGTAGATAGTTGGTGTGTAATAAACAGATGAGAGGCCTCGATGTTGTTGTTGTTGTTGTTGTTGTTGATCTACTTATTCAGCGGAGTATGGATAACGACCACAGACTCTTTCTAGACAGTCCAGTGGAACGCTAGCAGGTTCATAACCTGTAGGTGTTGTGAACGATGTGTTCACCGGTGTACTCTATCCCCCTCATGGTTGCCTTTAGGATATCTATTGTTGAGGAAACCCCTTAGCAGTAATGTCCGTCCTGATGAAAATGCTAGATTAGGTCCCTTGAGATAGATGTTATTTTAGGGACGTAAAGTGAGGATAACGGGAGTGGGTAATCGGGATAGTGATTGGTTGGTGAAATTAAATATAATGTATTTATTGTGGGTTGAAAACCCTATATGCTCACCAGGCTCCCAAGCCTGACCCACTCAGTTTTATTTGTATTACAGGAAGTGTCGGAAGGGCGTAAGATGGATGAATCATCGAGTTGTTTTGTTTACAAGTCTGTATATGTATATATTTGTTGAATGACTTGTAATGTTATCGTTTATGCTTTATGGTCTGTATCGGAACATGACATCCCGAGTTTTGATTATATAATGAAAATGCATCTCTTGATGAAATGCTTTGATAAATATTATTTTATCCTGTTTTGTTTTGGGAACAAATTCCGCAACACTTTTAAATCAAAAGGATTTACTCTGAAATTATTTTAAAAAGCATAAATGAAATCGGTTTTTTCTGGCCGAGATTTTGGGGATGTCACAGGAATGATACCGGGGCTTCGGGATATTTCTTGCACGAAAAACGATACAAAAACGCGAGAGAAAGGAAAGAAATGAGCGAAGAAGTCGGTTTCCCTCGACACCCTTTTATAGGGGGCTGGACACCTATTTACGATGGGCGTAAATCTACATTACGCTGGGCGTAATGTGGATAAGATCGCTGACTCCCCCCATGGATAATATCGGTTAATTATATACATATATTAAAAGTCCTAACGTTTGTTAACAGTGTTTTTGTGCATTTCATAATTTCGCCTTATCATTTTTTAAGTTCAGATTTTGGCCACATTAGGTTTCTCCAAGTTCTCTAATAGTTTCTCCAAATTCTCCATAACAATCAACACTTTTATAATTCTTACCCCCATGTTCGATTCCATAAGTTTCTACCATTTCTTCAGACTTCTCTTCTTGACATCTCATACGCTTCTCACTCAAGAATTCTGAATATGCTTCTCAATCAACAATTCTGATTTTCTTCTATTCGATTTTGAATTTCTGTCTAAGTTTGAATTTCTTGCCAAAAACCGGTTGTTGTTGCCGCCTTCAACCATCTACAATCAATTGAAATTTGAAGTCTGGGTATGTTTTTTTATATTCGATTTTGATTTTCTGTTTAAGTTTCAATCTCGATTTTGCTTTTTTTCTTACATTCCTACTCTGTCAAATTGAAGTTACGATTGCTGCCTTCAACCATCTACAATCAATTGAAATTTGAAGTCTGGGTATGTTTTTTTATATTTGATTTTGATTTTCTGTCTAAGTTTCAATCTTGATTTTGCTTTTGTTCTTACATTCCGACTCTATCAAATTGAAGTTATGAAATCGTCTAGAAAATATTCCTCCATCATTGTTTTTATACGTTTCTCCAAAATCTTCAGACTCCTCTTCTTCTGTTTTCCGACTGTGTGGATTTGACATCTCCTACGACTTGTCGATCAATAAATTAGGATTTCAATTCTGGGTTTGACATCTCCGACGACGCCTTCTGTTGCCACCTCCAATAATCTACACTCAATTGCAATTAGAATTCCAGGTATGTTCTCTATCATATGAATTAATAATGTAAATAAATAAGAATATTGTTACCACTATGCAATTTCCTCTATTGACAACCTCCTTTTCTTCCTGGACCTCCATTATAAATATAATTCCCCCAAACATTATTTTTTCCTGCTTTTATATTGTAACAAGTTGGATGATCAACTAATACATGAAGATTTGTTAAAGAAAGCAAACTGTTGTCCAAATCAACAACCTGCAAATTCCTAAACTATGAAGCTTTCCCAAAACCTTCATCTGCAAAATGGCCACTTCCTATTTGTGTTGATGTGTGATATCTCCCTGATCTTGAGTTCACTATCTCCCCTCCAAATTGTATCATACTTGCTTCTTTTTGTAGATGACTGAATAAAAAAAGATGGCCAATATCCTATTAGCACCCCTGATCCAAATTGTAGCCACCAGTGTCCATCTTTAGCATCTAACATATAAAAACAACAACAATGTCAAAAGTTGCATTATTATATAACCTTCTATTTTGTTAATTTATTAGTTCAATTTAACAGTATTGTAAAAGTTGAGCTATAGAAATAGTTGTTTAGAAAAAAAAACAAAGATCATGGATCAAGGACATGAGAAAAAGAACAATAAAGGCTTTTACTTAACTACGTAAAAGTTAAAGGGAGTTAAAGGGAAGTCCACACATGGGAGACACTTCCTCAAAATGGAGAAAGAATTTTAATATTTATTATTTTATCATCCACTTCACAACTTTTCTGTATCCTGAAAAAAAAATCATATTTTATTATTTACTTTACTCTAATATTTGGTAAGTGAAATTAACTTTTTGCGTTTACTCTAATATTTGGTAAGTGAAACTCTTAAATCTTATTTCAGAATTTTCATTAATGATATAAGAAGGAGAATAGGAATATCTATCTATTGCTGTGACAAATTCTGGTATCTTGAAAGCTACGAATTTCTATCTGTTTTTGTGACGAATTCTGGTATGTCGTATAATGTATCAATTATATTGTGATTTTCCATTCAATTGCTATTCCTTCTAATCCTTCTGTGTTTTTGAGCGATGTCTTCGACTTTGTGGGTTTGACCGTCTGTGCTCAATTACCGCCACCAACAGCCTGTGCATCTGTTGTATTTTGGAATTTCGGTAGGTCATATATTGTTTTTATTTGATTTTGATTTTTTGTTTACATCTTTTTTTGTGTCATCTTTTTGTCTTTGTTCCTTCTATTGTTTTTCTTTAAACTTTTATAATTTGTAAAACATATCATTTTTCTTTCTATGTTTTTAGTTGATTTCATCATACAGTTAGTACTAAATTTGAACTTTATTCATGTTTTAGTTTAAAATTAATTAGTTATACTTCGTTTTAGAGCCTCTCAATCACTGTCTTTTTCTCCAAGCACTTACAATTTGGACTCAGACAATTACCACTCATAAGGTATGTCAATTGTGAACTCTTTCTTGCTCTCAATACATAACAACTTTCTCTAATCTTTGTGGATATGTGCAAATTCCCACCACCATAATATCAATTAATTCTTTCTTTGATTACAAAATCTGTGTTTGACATTTCCACTGTCTTTACCTTCGAGCACTTACAATTAGGAATCCAACAATTTCAATTAAGAAGGTATGTCAATTCAAAATTTTCTCTATAATATTACTGATTTTTGAAATACTTCTTCAGTCATACTCCTAGACACCTACCTCGTCTATACTATATCGCAATTATATCATATTGATTTTCTGTTCCATTTTCATATAAATTTCTTCCTTTCAAAGTCTATATGTTTAAGTTTGCATTCTAGGTTTGACGTTTTTGCCGCCAACAAATGGTTCTACTTTGTAGCCGCCTTCAACCGACTACACTCAATTGCAATTTGAATTTCTAGGTATGTTGTCTGTCCTTTGTATTTAATATTGATTTCTGTCCATATTCAATTTCAATTTTTCTCTCTTTCTTCCTTGCCTCTGCAAGTTAGACATTTTAACACTCTATGGTTTTCATGAATTTATGTTAATATAAAATTATAAACATTTTGTGATATAGAAATCTAATATTCAACTCTACCTTGGATCTTCATAATTGGGTAAGTTGTCTTTAACCCTTTCACTGAATATGTTTTGTGTACATAAGTTTACAAATTTGGTCCTAAATCAATACTCAATTACAATAATGGTCCTTTAGGCATAAATTTTAATAGAATAGTCCTTTTTTCAATTTTATCCTATTTACAAGCTTTAGTTGAATATATAGCATTGTCAATTGATTAATAACAATCATAGAGTACGCTATTAATCTCTTTTATATGTAATTTAATATATACTCCATAAGTTAGTTACTAATCATAATAGTTAATTTCAAATACACCTTTTTAGAATCTAATTTTCCATATTAATTACATAAAAAGTATGTTAAAGGTCGATGAAATTTGGATTTCCATTTCAGTAAATCCCTTCTTGTGATGCCTCCAAAACGACGACAAATAGCTTCTACTTCCAATACAATAGTCCGCCGTCGTTCACGTAGGAGTTCACTTTTAGAAGTGACACCAAGTTTGCCTGTTTATTATGATTGTGGGAATTGTTCCTGTGTGTGTGAGTATTGTGGGGCGTTTTTTGGTTCAAAAGAACTAACAAGTTCAACAAGAGCACATTTGTGTTTACTTTTTTATTCGTTGTTTTAAAAAAATTTATGTGTAAAAAATAGCAATATGTTTCCGGTTATATCTTTAAACAATAGCATGTAAATTTTTTTCTTATTAATTAACTAATTTCTTCTTATCTCATTTGCTTTTTAAAACATGAAGTTGTGTCCGTCTGTTGGACTTCGGGTTCTAAAAAACCACATTATAAGCACCCACATCCTTTAAAGGTTCTAATCTATCAATCTCTCTGTACATCTTCACATTTTCCATAGTTTCAGTTTAATTATATATTTATAAGCAAAAACAATTAAAATTTTAATGTAGAAAAGAATCATTATAACAGCAAACAATAACCTGACAGCAAAATCAATAGCCAACATGTATGTATCATTTTGACATAATTTTTGGAGCATTGTGACACCAAAAATGGTTCATAATGGATCAATTTCACATCATAAAAGACGTGACGACCAAACTCACGCAAAATACAAAAAAATATAACAAAAAAGTCACTCGTGGTTCACCACGGGTACCCTCACTAGTTTATAATTAAATTAAATATCGAAAATATTTAATAAACTTCAAAAATTCATATCTTCCTCATACGAACTCCGTTTTCGACGTTCTTTATATCCCCGCGTAGGTGAGACTATGCTCTACAACTTTCGTTTAGACTCCGTCGGCTAATTTTAAATTTATTTTTATTATTTATTTTTAGTAGGCCGGGACAGGAAAACTCCGTTATAAAATCATAACTTCTTCATTCGACGTCCGTTTTCGCCTATCTTTTTATCGTTTTACTACAATTAATGAGATCTTCGATTCTCATTTAGATTGTTTCGACTAAAAACCGCTCGGTCTCAAATCGAGTATTCGGGCTGCATACCGCTAAGTCGAAACTTCGAAAAATCATAACTTCCTCATACGAAGTCAGATTTGGGCGTTCTTTTGATGCACGCTCACGGTTTAACGTATTCTACAACTTTCATTTAGATTTCTAAGGCTAAATATCGCTCTAACGTAAATTCACTTTTTACGTCGCGTTGTGTCATACCGGTTCTGTCACGAAACTTCGACAGGTCATAACTTCTTCGTTATAACTCGGATTTCGGCGTTCTTTATATGTACGGAATCCTTGTAACATATACTAAAACTTAGTTAAGATTATTCATTCTAAATAATCTTTCATCAAAAATTCATTTTTTGACGCCTATCGTCTCTAAATTGACTAGCCTGATCTACGGGCGTTACAGATGTGTCTAGAATGGTCGCGATGGCTTGGTTGTTGGATTTCAGAAAAGCTATATGCCGAATTGATCATGCCTCCTAATTGTCCTACCTGGCTGATCCTTACTTGATAGATCTATTAATATTCATTGAGATTAGTGATATGTCTAGCCTACATTACCAGATCGTCGTAGAAATTAATAAGTTATAGTATTATAGCTTAATACTCGTTAGGCGTGCTACCCGTATGTTGGGTCACCAATCGGATAGCCCAAATCCTATCAATCGTCTAAGTAACTATCCAGGTGAGTTCTTCTTACTATATTATGTATTCCGGTATATATCCATGTATGTTAGGATATAGGAACTAGCAATGTAGAGCCCATAATATAGTTTTCTATGTGCCTGTAGAGCCGAATATGTAGTATCTATGTGTGTGATTATTGATATGATTATAAGTTATTACGAATTAGTTAGGGGATGATGGTGGAACGACAAAGAGGTCATGAGCCTATAAGCCCACCTGTTAATGAAATGACATGCAATTTGTAAGTACACATTGATATGTGTTAACGAAATGGCATGTAACTCGTAAGTACACGTAGACTCGTGTTGAAGACAACATAGCATGTAGGTCGTAAGTCTAAAATACGTATATTATTTGTATGCATGTATGTGTATTGTGGTATATTGTATATCGGGGGAACTTACTAAGCCTAACGCTTACCCAATTGTTATAAATGTTTTTTAGGAACTTCATTGGTTCTTGACTAGGGCATGGTTCGAATGTACTCATGCGCATTCGCAATCATGTTTTCTGCATTATACTCTGATGTAATTGAATATTTAATAAATAAAAATGAAAAATTTTGGTTTGAAAAGTTGAGACGTAACACCCTTTTATTTCTTTTAGAAGTCGTTCCTGTTGTTCTGACATTTCCTTTAGTATCCAAATTTTCTCCTGCTCCCTCAACAATAATGGGAGGTTGGTCTTGTGATGCCTTTATAATTGCTTCTGTCTATGGTATAATTAGAGTATGTAACAGTTCCTTGAGATCCTTTGCTACCTCTTCTACAATTATCTATCGAAGATTCGTCTGTTGTTCTTGAAGTACTTCCAGATTTGGCTGATGAACGAAACCTTAAGATCCAATATGTCTACCCCTTTGACCACCTCCCCTGGTATTGGTATTTTGGGTATTCACTATCTTCAAAACAAGATTTTCAATAATTTAGTTCATTCTGAACATGAACTTTCTTTCCCATTATATATCACATATCAAATGTCATTTAAAACTAGCACATGTCTAGTAGTCACACTACCACCTTTCAATCATACCACTTCAGATGAAAGAATTTCCAACTTTCATTCCACAGTCCATGTCTAGAATCCCTAATACAAGACCAAGTTCTGTTGAACCATTGCGCTGATACCAACTTGAAAAATCAAAAGATTTCCATACAGATTTTAACCAAAATTTTATTTAATTTTATATTATACATAATTCAAAATACCCCAGGATAACATTAACTAAAACAAAAGACTAATATATATATATATATATATATATATATATATATATATATATGTGTATGTATGTATATTTTACGTATAGAAAAAGTATCCAAGACATCTCATTACCAAAAAAAAAAAGATTGATCTTCGTCTTTCTGGCTCAGTTCCTAGAAATAAAAGTTGACCATTTGACATATAAATGAGTTATGAGATTGTAAATAACAACAAGAAATCAGTCTTATAAACTTAAATTTCTAATAATAACATGTCAACTTCACATCGTTATGGTGTTCTTCATTTCTAAATGTAACATTTTGTTTAAAATAAAATAAAATAAATAAATAAAGTTCAATAATATAAAATAAACTGAGTAAATATAAATAAATAAATAAGCCTAAAGCCTCGAGATGTATTTTATTTTATTTTAGCCCTAAATCTGTAATAATTTATCATTGTAAGCGTCAAGGAGTTAAATGGTATAATTTCTAGAATTTAGGGTGTATATTGTAACATTAGGACTTGAATTGTAAAGGATTTTGTGAAGCAGGGCTTGTTTGGTAAATTGTGGGCTTAAATTGAAAGGAATAGAGCAGAGGGGCCAGAATTGTCAAAATGGATTGAAGTTTGAATATTGACGGGGTCTAAAACCTGTCACCCCTCTTTCCCTTGCATATCAATCGTAAACCCTAACCCTACAACATTCTCACAGCTGCCACCCTTATACCCACTCACCTTTAGCCGCCGCCAGCCCCCTTGGCGCCGCCTTAAGCCACCGAAACCAACCTCCACCACTGTTGTTGTCAACGATGGTGGAGATCGACATGTGGACACCGTTGTTATGGGTAGTCGGAAGAGCGTGTCCAAGGTCATCGTTGTCTCCCTCCGGTAATGGTGCACCCACTTCCCTTCCTCCCTCTTCGATCATGTCGTCGCTACTTCACACCCGTCGTTGTCGTCGCTCCGGTGGTTGTCCCGTCGCCAACATCCTTCCGTCAATCGCATGCTACCATGATTGGGTAGCTGAGCGATGTTAATGTTTCGCGTGTGTGTGCATTACTGATGTAATTTCTCTCTCTTTCTTCTCCATTCCTTTTGAAACGTTGAGCTCGTCCGACCGCTGCAGTCGCTGCCATGTGGCTGTTGCCACATCACTTTCCAACCACCGCCTACCACCACGAGAGTGGTTGTGTTGTGTGGGTTTTTGTGTGTGTGAATGTGTTTCAGCCTATGTCGATTTGTGTACCCGTGTTTCAGTCGATATCATGTGTGTGTGTTTTTTGGCCGGAAACCAAAGAGGAACCACAGTGAGGTGGTGGTTTCCATCTCATATCCCTCCATAACAATGGTGGTTTTCGCCTCCTGCCGCCATGAACCGCCGCCGACCACCATTGCCCGATGTGGTAGTGGGTGGTGCCCGATTTATAAACACATGTATATTTATTTAATTAGCTGATTATCTAAATTAGGAGTTAGAAACCCTAATTAGGGTTTAGAAAACCCTAATGTCAAGAAACCCTAGTTTTAGGAGTTGGATGGGACACGCGTAAAACTATTAATTAAACTTAAAATAATACTTAATAATGCCCCTACAATTAACCTAATGCAATATTGGACTTAATGGATTAAGTCCTTAAGGGGTTAAGTGTGGAACACTAACCCTAGTTATCATTCTATGTGAAAAACCCTAGAATATGGGAACTCTATTTAGACAATGACCGAGCATGTATTTGAGCCATTGATTGGATTACTATTTCACCCGATAATGACTAAGTCAAACCTTCAATCAGTCATACCCTTAAGTGATGAAGTCCTTAATGGGTTAAGTGTTCTTACCAAACCCTAATCGTCATTTTATGTGAAACCCTAATTGTCATTTCATGTGAAGTGGTCACTGTTTCGAGTGACTATGACCTGTGATCGAGTATTGACTCAAGTATCTTCATGTAGGTGATTGGAGGCAAGCTGAAGCTGGTAGATTCCTTCATTGTTACAGTGGTTATCTACGCGCACATCGAGGTGAGTTTTGCCTCGCTGTACAAGTGGGTCGAAGGCACCAATGTCGGCGCACTAGTTTGGTTATCTGCTAGTAGAGGGATGCCCTAGGGGCGGTATATAGTCATGTAGGATAGAATGAGGACTCTTGATCTAAGATCTCTTACATGTTCCTTGTTTAGTTGTGGGTCTAGAGTAGGATCACCTGTCCGGGTGACTATCTTACCTCTAAGTATATACGGCCATGCATTCCTTGGATTGTTAATATTTAGTATGCTGCTATGTTGTAGTGATTAGTTAGATCTGTGTTCTGGTATTGGGTATGTTGATATGTTGTAGTGATCAGTTAGATCTGTCTCCCGGTATTAAGTATGTTGCTTTATGGTAATAACCTATAGAACTATATGTTATATGTGCTTGATGGTTATCATCTATGGAGTGCCCTTAGGGACTGTCTATGGTCATGTAGGATAGCCTAAGAACTCTTAGTCTAGGCTCTCTTGCTTGTTCCTTGTTTAGTTGTGGCTCTAGAGTAGGACCATCCGTTCGGGTGGCTATCTCACCTCTAGTTACTTATGGTTATGCATTATATGGGGTTAGCTGGTAGCGGGATTGTATGTTGTAAGAGGATTAGTAGGCAATAGTGAGTTGTATGATTATTGTTTGCCTATATCATGTGCCTACTTGATCCTAATTTTTTATATGTCGACATATTGAGTTTGGCTTGGATTGAGGTGGTCTTGCTTTGTGCGGTAGACCAAGATACTCGGTGTGGGCTGACTGTAAGTCGTATGCACAAAGGCTTGGAAAGAGAGACAGGGTTGAGGCGGTAGGCCAACAAACCCAGGGTATTACAACCTGATGGCTGATTGGACCTAATGTATATTGGTATTCCAACCTTGGGTATTCCATCCCGAAGATGACCGGACTCGGAGGTTGACTGGGCCTGGGGTATTCCATGACGATGGTTGACTGGACCTGACATGTTTGATTATATATGTGATTCGTTTATATGTTGGTATTTTGGGGGAAACTCACTAAGCTTTATGCTTAACCAGTTGTTTATGGTTTCAGGTATCATCGGTTATTGTTGGGAGGCGAAGGCGGGACTGTACACACTCATCAGCAGCATTGAGGATTCCGTATTTCTACAATACTCTGGTTTTTAATAAATGTAATTCGAAATAAACGGTTTTCTTAATTAATGAACTAATAAATTGGGAATTTTTATCTTAACAAAAATGAAAAAATTTTGTTGTAAAAATGGGATGTTACACTAAAAGTACCATGTTCAACAATCCCACTTTTCTTTAATGTCTCCAATCTAGGCCTTCCAATAATATCACATACTTTCCACATGTTAACTCTAATTCGAGTTTAACATAAATCCTTCCTGTTTCCTTGACATAATTAACACCAATACATCACACTATTGACATAAAATATAACAATAACAATTTCATTAATTTAACTCATAAGTAAAACTTAGTTTACTTACCTTGTTTTATGGTTTGTTAATTTGGATGGTATCCGAGCTTACAACCGCCTTGATTGTACCATCCTCTAGCTTCCCTAATCACAATTATCCCATAAACATTATGATCGTTATAGATTTCATATTTCAACTTATATGCATTATTTCTCAATTAATAAAGCTTATCTTCATTTCATTTTGGATGAAATCTATATATTTTTCAATTATTAAATACTCATAACAAGTTTATTTTACCTATCAGATCATCACACACATCATAATTTACTATTTAAGGACTTAATTTATTAAGTCACTTTTCCTTCACTTATATATCTTAATCCTCATAAATCAAGAGTAACATACAAGGTTCATAAACATTGAATTCGACTAAAATCAAGTCATAATATATCAATTAACATCCTAATTTCATCAGTTAGACTCAAACCCTTCGTCTAGGGTTTCAACCAAAAACCCTCATATTTCGCCCCAAATTCAAAGAAAAAGGTGTTAGAAGTGTTTATCCATACCTTGATTCAACAAATTGAAGCTTAGACCCTTATATTCCTTCAAAATCGAACTTGAAATGGCTAAGTGTATGTAAATCACACCTTAAAGTAGATTTTAGAAGTGTAAAGATCGAGAATGCCCTGCTTGTGGACGTAATTTAATTTATGCTCTGATTCGTCCTCACATCATGACACTTTTATTGTCACGTCGTGAGCTCTCTCTTTAGTGACATATTCCTTACACGACAAAACAAGATCCATCGTGAATAATATTAGGCTATATACTTTCTCACGTCATGAGGTGTCCTCCCTCGTGTCGTGACATTGCCAAAGTACAATGTCGTCACTGTTCATTTATGTAACTCAATCACCGTTCTCACTCACGTCGTGAGACTCCAATTCTCACGTTGTAAGACCCAAAATTTGCTATAATCTCTTCTCATTCACTAATTTATGCTATGTAATTTCATAATTTTTAATGCATGTTTTAAATTAACATTACGCAACATAATTACACAATAACCATAGATAAAGCCTTAATTTACAAAATATACTTATATATTATGTCCCGTCCTTTACATACTCGATCAAACTAGGTTATTGCATAAGGAGCCCGGAGTAGCACATGCTACTCTCAAATTTTTAGGCGCAGTGGAATTTTTTTAAGATATTTTTCGCTATAATTTAATTTTTCCAGTATGCTACACCTAAAGTTTACATGTGCTACTACATACCCTTGACATTTTGCTCTGGCTCCACTGTATAAAACTAGTTTGATGACTATCTTTATTTGGCCATTTTGATTCTTTTATGGGTGGACTCAATTTTAATATGGGAATACAATATTGTCAATATTCAAAATAGTATTTGCAAAGAATTTTTTTTATAAGCAGTCATAAATCATAAACACATAATATAAACAAATATTACATTTGTGTTCATCGAGTCTTCATAGGACTGACGTTCAGTTGGATTTAATTTTAGTAAATAGCAAAATAAATATACTCTTATGAGTTATCTAATTATCCTATCCTGACCTAAAAATAATACAATCCTTAAGGGTATAATGAAAAACAACATGTATACAAATATATTTTTTTATATGTAAAATGCAGAAGATATTTTTTGGATGAGTTAGTACCACCAACGTCCCTTTATAGCTACGTCACTGGTTATACTTATTAGTATTTATTTTATATTAGGTGTGAAACTCGTATATTACGTAGGTTAATTTAAAATTATTAAAAATTAAAAGGTAAACCTTTAATATTTTTTAAAATAAATATTCAAAATAAAAAAAAAACATATTTATTGCAATTTACAATCTCGTTTATTATAATTAATATATATATATATATATATATATATATATATATATATATATATATATATATATAACTAAGATTTTTAATTTTTAAAATTGAAAAAACCAAAAATTAACACGCGGATATTATTTATTTCAAAAATAACATAAAAAATCAAGTGTCAAAACTCATTAAAGATTGATATGTATCAAAATGAATATTCATTTATTAGAATAGATTATATTTGAAGCACTTTTCCTTCCAACATGATATTCCCAGTCAAGTTATGTTCAAAGGTTCGATTCGGAGGTAATGAGAAAATTCTTTATTCAAATATATTTTACTATATTACCATCTATAGGATAATGTAAAATATCATCGAATTAAATATGTAATTAGACTTTAATATTGATTGGTGAAACCTGTTTGACTTTAATAAACATTTAGTTTGACTAGAAAGTACAAATGTTGTTTATTTCTTAATGATAGGTTATGGGCATTAGATTCTATGAGAACCCAATGAGATTTGGACATGGTCTTAAAACCCCACCACATAATTTTGTACTTAGAAGCATGCGAAGAATATATCATTGAAGAGTACTAACATCATCCTCAATAATTGAACGACACCAATAATTTGAGACACGTATATATCTATTTATATAAATTTACTGAAGTAAAATAACAATAAATCATAGAGCATAAGTTATTTTGACATAGTCTATCATATCCAATATATTTACTAAAAAAGAACCAAATGAAAACGGAAAATATAAGCTATATTTGTGACAAGTAATTGCGTATACGTAATTGTACAACGTTAAAAAGTCTGTAACGGTTACGTATTTGTATGTTGATGTAGGATCTTGATAATAAAACTTGAACTATTTACATATACATGAAAATTTCTTTTTGTGGCTAGGATGTTCTAAGCATACGATACTCGAATAATTGGTAAATTAAAGTACATTGTCTTGTTAGATGCTTTTAATAGACATGTTTATTTCTAGTCTCGTCTTCCATTAATTAGTTTGTTAATAAAAAACAATAATTGTTTTGTCCGTTAAGTTGATTGGTTATAAAATCCTGTTTTTATTATTCCTTTGTAATTGTCTGATTTTTTCTCTAGCTCATTTGTATTTTATAAAATTCAGCTGTTCCAAAGAAAAATTTTATTTGAACTTTATATGGTTCTTTATGGTTCAAAACTTTGGTATAGATTTTTAAATTTTATATATATATATATATATATATATATATATATATATATATATATATATATATATATATATATATATATATATATATATATATATATATATATATATATATATAAAGTATGGAGATAAGAATTGAACACTCGAACATGAAGGAAAGGCTTAAAAGAGGTGTGGTAATGCACATGCTTTGTTTTGTTGGCCACAAATTGACAAATGTCATATGGGGGTGGATCCCTAAATTCCATCGACCCTAATCCAATTGTTATATCTTTATTTTTATAAGGAAAAAGTAAAATAAATTAAATAAAAATTAAAATACTAATCCTCTCTTTCTTTTTATATTTTCTCAAACATGAATAAATTTAAGATTTGAGTGTAGTTTGTGGGAAAGAAAACCAAACCATTTTATTAGGACCACCTATCTTTTTAAGCTACCTAATATTATTTATTTTTACGCACAAATAAACAGCTAATGGAGTAAAATAGTATCAAACCATCCGAATCAAGAGTTTATGCACGGAAAGAGTCGTCTTATTCATGAATAGAACTATTGGTCTAATGGAACAAATCTTGGACGCACAACACTTTATGAAATTAAGCATAACATCACTATTGTTGTTTAAAATCTTTGTTTGGTCCCATAAACTTTAAATAAATGAGACATATTCTTTTTCCAATGTTGTGATAAGTACATAATAAAAGATTTGTGCTATTAACCATTACTTTAAAACCTTTATTGAAACTCGATATAGAAAAGTTAATAGGCATAATTTTAGCATACTATATACTATAAAAGTTTAAACATACGAACTACTATCTCACCATGATTTCATTAAGTAGTTTATTTCCTTCTAGTAAATAAACAATTTTATTAATTTAACAACAACTAATTTATTTGTGATAATTTTATTCTATATTAATATAAGGTCTACTTAGTCACCCAAAAAAATCTAGCTTGGTTTTCTACCTTACTGGTAGACTCATTTCAAGATCTTGATAATGAGAGTTGCTTAGAAAGGGAGAAACAAAGAAGAAGATTAAAGATTAAGAACCGAGACTTTATTTGATTTTTTCCCTAATAAAGACCAAAGATGGGAAAAAAAGTATAAAATGGATTCGTAGTATGTTAGACTACATCCAAACCCATGAATAGTCACATGTTGTTTCTTTGTCAAAGAAGGCACATCACATATGTGACCACAAATAAATGTTTGATACTTTTAAGTATCGTTTGGTATATAGTAAATGACATGATAGAATATGTATAATGTGTGGCTCGCATTAGATTTTAACTGAATGAGACTAATATCAGTAGGATAAAAGTTATAATGTTTTTCCCCCAAGTTCTGTTAGATATGTGATTTCGAAATAATAATTAACAGTTGGATATTACTTGGATGGTGATTAAATCATTTTTTCGAAATCTGTAATTCGTCTGGTTACATGAATTCAGAAGTGGGGTAATCCAAGAAATTTTATTTGGCTTACAATCCTAATCCTAAATCATAAAAAACACAATATCTTGTGATGATTTGTATTCCAAAGAGCAAGATAGATGTTAATGATCAATTTCGAGTATGGAAAAACATCAAACCTCTTTTGTAACTTTCATTTCTCTTTTATACAAAGAAGAAAGTGGTTAATTAGTGGTTATATACCAAAATCGGCGCCAAAAGGTAGTTGAGGGTAATTATCAGACAAAATCGCAACCTACATCATCATGATGTCATCAAAAGGTTTTGGTCAGAAATAGCACTGCCAGGGATTCTGCTCCTTGGAACCCTATACCCAGGGGCGTTGCCTAAGGACCCCCATATACCTGAGTCAATATTTAACACTTCGAATGTGCACCTCGTACCTCCAATATTGGATAGTAAACTGATATGTCTCGATAGTATTTATAATCTACACTAAAATATGTTGATAACACTAAAATTACCAACAAGTCTGTAACATCCAATTTTGGGATGTTTCTTATTTTGGAATGGTAAGCATTAGTTTGATCAAGATAAGGTCTAATACTTTAAGGGATGAAGTTTGGACCTTAAAAAAATGAAGTTCTTGGGCTAAGAGTATTAGACTTTGAATAAAAGGTTGAGTTTTGGGCTGAAATGGCTGATTGGGCTTAAGCTAAAGTGAGACTTGCTAGATCAGGCTTTTCACAGCGCGACACATAAGGTGTCATGGTACGAAATCTGTGCAGCCAAGCCCATGTCGTTTTTAGGGTTTTACTCCATATTTAAAGAGATTGGCTCCGTTTTTTCGGTCATTTTCAGCCCCCGTCACTTTCAGAGAACCCTAATCATGAAAACTTAACCTCCATATTATTTTCTCTCTATTTCTTTTCAAGTTTCTAGCCTCTTTTGCTTGTTCATGCACTTTGAATGAGAATGGAGTGCATTGTGAATCAAGGAAGCATGAAGCAAACCAGATCCAACCTTTTGAGCACCTTCTGAACCATTGTAAGTCTACAAGCCTGAATCTTTATGTAACGCCTGCAACCTAGGGCTAGACATTTAAGATATAATAAGTAATAAATTATTATAACTTAGTAACATCCCAAAATTCATGACCAAAAATGTCATTATTAATATAACTAAAACACGTTTGTAACTTGGTTCACACATTGAAAAGCATTTCAAATAAAACATTTATCAGAGTTCATTCCCAGAAATCACATATTGAGGAAAACATAGGTGTATGCGATGCGATCGTCCCGAGCTCCTTTATTTGAAAACTGGAGGTACCTAAAACCAAAACTGAAAATTGTAAGCACGAAGCTTAATGAGTTCCCCAAATACCACATACCACACATATCAACTGATCCATACATGTCATACATAACCGTGATCCATACATATCATTCATATATCATAATCAATAAAGGTGTTATGTGTCGCACATAATCTTGTCATTATGCCACGAGCCACGACGTGGTCTTTCTTTCCATTTTGGGGCCACCCTGTGTGTCTTATAGACAAGTGCCAAGAGCTGCCTCCTAGTCTTCCATTCAAGCATCATAAAGATAACTAGAATACATACCACTCTACTTAGCTAATTAGCATACAATGTGCTGGGAGCCACCTCCTGGTATTTCATACATAATGCCTAGGGCTACCCCCTAGTCTTCCTACTATACATAAACCAAATGGTCTAGCATTGGTGCCTTCAACCCATACAAACAGTGAGGAGACTCACCTCGAATGCTGAAACTCCCTGCAAGAATTCCTTAGTTGCTGCCATGACAACTCACCGAGCTATCAATATCAAAATATCACCCAATTAGAAATTGGGTCCCAAACCATGATCCATAATCCATATTTGGGAGTAAAATGACCATTTTACCCCTGGCCCAACAAGATTCATAACTAAGCTCCAAGTCCAAAACCGACAAGGCCAAAAACTATAAAATCCAAAAAGCCCACTAATGGCCCAATTTTCCAAATTGGGCCCAACTCCTCAAATAGGCCTTCCCTTTAAGCCCAAACATATTCTTAGCCCAAATATATCCAATTTTTGATGGTCTATCAAGGCCCCAATTAAAGAAATCCAAGGAATGGCCCAAATCAAAGCCCACATGTGCGAAGCCCACTCTAACTGAGTACGCATGGCGTACTCAACTATGCGCAGCGCGCACTGGGTTCGTGACTTGTACGTTATGCGTACCACCTTGTACGCCCAACGCACTCTTCTGTTAAGCCCTTTTTGCTATTAAGCACTTAATGCTTCAAACAAATGGTCCATATCACAGATCTAATCCCTACTTAACGTCTAAGCCCATAAAGTCACTGACTTGGTGACTTTTCATGCCCTAAATAAGCTCAAACTCCAAAAATGGCATTCTACTTCCATAAAAATTGCCTTATCTCATGCATGAACACATCAAGACCTTTAAGATGGCAAATTTTTGTCTTAGGGACTTAAATAGCACCTAGGGTAGCAACCCTAAGCCTAGGAATTGGATTTGAACTATAAAGCTTCATCCTTGGGACCAAAAAGGTCCAAAAACCCAACACAAGAGATCTAAGGGAATAACCACCAAGTTTAAGACTTTATACCTCAAATGAGAGTTAAAAGTTGATGAGGTTCTGGATCTAAAAGCTCTATCTTCTTTAATGAATCTTCAAGAGTGAACACATTCTTCAAAAGCACCAAAATACTATTCTAATGGCCTTTTAAGCTCCAAGAACACACAAGGAAGGATTATGGTTTCGTGAAAGCTGTCTAAGGGTGAGAGGGTGGCTGATTATTAAGGACATAATGTTCTTTATATAGTTCTCATCCTTAAAATTAGGGTTTTGGTCTGAAGGGAGTACGCCTCGCATACCTCTTGGTACACTCGACGTACTCACAAACCACCGGCGACCAGTTGACCTTATACGTTGGGCATAACCCAGCTTACGCTGGGCGTACCTAACCAAACACGCGCATCCATTCCTTACATGCATGAGACTGCCTTGCTACTTATCTCCATTAGGGACTAAATTTGTCAATAACTTCAAAATGCCATAACTTCCTCATCCGAGGTTCGTTTCCAACGAACCTTATATCCACGAAAAGGTGGCGAGAAGCCCTATGCTCCTAATTACTCTCCTAATCCTTAAAACCTTCCCTGATTAAACCCAAAATCCATAAAAGACCGAGATATCCGTTTATAATCATACCCTTGGCGTCCGAAGACACAAACGAATACTTGGATCACTTGTGTCATGACTCCCATCTCCGAACTGGGCCAAATCCGTCTTTTCCCAAGCCCCTATGAATAATGATAATTGGGTCGTAGCCCCGAGCAACGAAACACTTTCAAAACCGAGTTTTACAAATTTAATCCTCACATATAATAATCGCTAGTCATGTGCATTGCTGACTATTTAATATAAGCATTTTTAGGGAATTTATCGATGAGGGAATAATTAACGTTTTTTATAGAATATTATTTAGGACAAATAATCTTAGTGAAAATCATTGTAATTATAAAAGAAAAATCGTTCATATAAAGAACACCAAAATCTGACTTCGTATGAGAAAATTATGATTTTTTGAAGTTTTGGTATAGTAGTGTGCGACACAAAAACTGAAATGAAAATCGGTTGATTGTTAGTCAAAAAAATCTAAACGAGAGTTGAAGATCTCATGAATTAAGAATTTGTCGATATAAAGACAGTTGAGAATGAATTTCATATGAAGAAGTTATGATTTTTATACGAACTTTAACAGTCTAAGCCTATAAAATATATAACTTAAAAATAAAGTGAGAATTAGCCGACGGAGTATAAATGACATTTGTAGTACTCGCCAATAGCTATGCGTAGATATAAAGAATCTCAAAACAGATCTTGTATGACAAAAATACGATTTTTAGAAAAATATTAAAATTTGGTGCGTATGGGGCATCGTGTGCTTCTAGAAGGGAAACGATAATCACCCAAACAACGACATGTGGCAACATTCAGGAGGGTCAGCGTTACCACAGGGTGTGGCGTGCCTATGGAATTGATGCGGCACTCCTCCCAATATCCCCTGTATATTGATGTGTTTCAATCCTCATTTATCACACAATTCAATATCATTCTATCTGAGATGTTTTATGCTCTTAAAATCTGATTTTTCCCAGCTTTTAGAATATTTTAGTGGACACTCCGGATCACTAGGAGCACGAAGAAAAGAAGTGTTTGGATCAGAGCGCCGCCCACTCAAATTCCTAGTTTTTGTCTAGGTCGTTCCTCCTGACCACTCTGGGTCTAACTTGACTCATAGTATGGTTGTAACCCTTCTTTGACAGTTCTTCATTCAGTTTGGGCTGCATAATAGGCACAATAGGTTCATCCCTAGTAAGCAACATTTTCCTCATCTCCTCCCTTTGTTCGGCCATCATAGCCCGAATCATTGCTTGTACTCCTGCTATCGAGATTAGCTCGGGTGTAGTTGCTACCTCTGGTGTACGCACAATCATAGGCCTCTGATTAGCATTATCATTTCTATTAGCGTTTCCGAATCCACTTTGAGTTCTTACCATGTTGATCTATACACCAAATCAGACGTCTAGTGTACAGTGACGAGAGTTAAGATAGGGAAAGTTTTATTTACGATTGACGTATAAATCTCATTATCACTTCGAAAACTTATATGCCAGTTCTAATACTATAATTAAAAGTTTAGAAATTTGAACACATAAAGTTTCTAGATCTGATCGGCAATAGACCATAGATCCGATCAAATGATAGTATCATAAAGCATCACAAATCATTTAGCACATAAAAGCATTTTAGGCATCTTCCCTAAATAAGCTAGTGCTTGTGTCTATTCAGGTGTACTCCTTAAATATAGCAAACACTCATCTCACAATCATCGCTTAGCATTCAAAGTTTAAGTCTAGAAATAGATACTTATTCCTAGTTCACTTAAACTAATGCTCTAATACCAACTGTGATATCCCCAAATTCACAGTCATTTTAAAATTTTATTTATGCTTATTTGAAAATCAGAGTATTTGTTTTTAAAGAATAATATTGCAGAACTTGTTCCCAGAAAACATGATAAATATATTATCAAAGCATTTATGAAGAAATTTATTTGTTTATATTAAAACATTGGGATGTCATCTTTAATACATACACATAAGCAAACCTTACATTCATTTACACCAGTGATTTACATCTCCTTTAATCTCTCATTGTAATGTAGCTTCGTATCGACACATGTGATACAAATAAACTGAGTGGTTCTGGTTGGGAAACCTAGTGAGTATATAGGGTTTTCAACCCACGATAATATAGTTAATTTGTTTCTTCACATAATTCATGTCAAACAATTAACCCAATTACCCATCCTCATTTTTTTCATTTAATCTTCCCTAAAGATCTATCCTAAGTGTCATCTTCTACATCGTATTTACCTCTTGTCTCCTTACATCATATTTCCTTATATGTTTGTTCCTAAGGACTTTTCTTAAGGATCATCGCCTACATCGCATAAATAGTACTGATTTGGGGATTACTCCCTCAATATGTGTCCAATAAGGGTTAGGGTATCATCGCATGAATACATAGTTACAACATCGCCTGAACTCGTAATTCAAAGTAGGGGTTAGAGTATCATCGCATGATTACATAGTTACAACATTGCCTGAACTCGTAATTCATCACCTACAGGTTATGAGCTTGCTGGTGTTTCTACATGACTATCTAGAATAATCTGTGGTCGCCATCTATACTCTGGTAGATTACTACATCGCCACATCACCGGTCAAGGTAATGGTATCTCCTCTCATCTCATGTCACATATTTATCATCACCTAACTATCATCACCTTTCTGCATCACCCGTCGCTACGCAATATATATTTATAAGTATAAAAATACGTATACAGTTTAAATCCCGTAAACATGTATAAATCGTCCATCTAGCATAGATACCAGGAACACGGATAATATGCACACATAACCCGTAATTTATATTAAATACTTTATATCTATGTGTAAGATGAAATTAACTATACACTCACCTGTTAAAGTGATGATTCCAAACTTAGGCAGCGCTTCGCTTCTAACAATTCAATTCTCCTTTAACGAAACCTAGTATCATTATGGCTAGATTTTACTCTAATATTTATAGCGACTATTTACAAGAGATATTTTTTTATAAGTGTTAAACAATACTTTTCAACCACTATGTACAGACAGGGGCCAAACATGAAACACTGGAGGGCAGGACCATTTTGGCATTATTGTTGTTATGAAATGCAACAACCCTATGCGGCCCTTCAAACCAGATTCTTCGTACCGCGAGTAGTTAAAAGATATTATAATAATAATTTGTATATTATATTTTATAATATATGTATATATATATATATATGAATATATATATATATATATATATATATATATAATTTTTATAAGTTCATATTAATGATATTGAACTAGCAATAGCAGTCCGCCACATGTATATAACTAGACCAAAATGACTCTGCTACGTCCCCAACACAGAAGCCTACTGGTCTAAGGGACTTTTTAACGTTACCGTAAGCAACCACGTTAAATCTTACGGAAAGCACTGACGACACGTTATCTCACCAGGGCCTTGGTCGGGTCTTTGTCTTAGCTCGGACATGCCAACGCCAGGATGACAACTCACTTTTCCCCATGAGGAAGAACATTCCTCGTGATCCTCTCATTCTCTCATGACCAATCACGTCATGACAAAGAGCCTGATGACGCCCAGAACTAACGTCACCTGGTTGTTAGACAGCGTGAGCGTACTGCTCCCAGTAGGAAAGTGCCACCTCTCACTCCCACATGGGGAGAGTCAACTCATTCCGTTAGCAGCAGGTATAAAAGGATCCCTTCTTGCCCAAGGAAGGGGATCATCTTCTTCTCTATACAATTTTACCTAAATCTCTCTCAGAAATAAAGCTAACTTGATCGTCAGAGTGACGTCCCGGGAGAACCCCCGGTCGTCCTTTAATGATTATTCTATGTTGTGTTCTCAGGTAAACCTCCAAGACCAACTCGTTAACAAACGACCAATTCCATGAAGAGCATGTCACAACAAACATATACTACAAATTTTGTTTAGATCGCTAAGGCTGGAAGGTAATTTATCGCAAACTCACTTTTTACATCACACAACGTCGTGCCGGTTTTTTTGCGAAACTTCGACAGCTCATAACTTCTTCGTTATAACTCGGATTTCAGCGTTCTTTATATGTACGGAACCCTTGTGACATATACTATAACTTTGTTAAGATTATTAATTTTAAATAATCTTCCATCAAAAAGTCATTTTTGATGCTTATTGTCTCTAAATTGACTAGCCCGAACATGCGGGGGATTACAACCTAACATGAAAATATTCTTCTTATATAGGCAAAATATTTTGATTAACTAATGAATTAATTAGCATAAGTTGAAATGTTATGGAAGTTATACAGTATAAATATTTTAAGTATCAAACCATTAAATACCATAAGTTGAAAAGTTCTAGGGGTTTAAATAAATATGGTTCAAGATATATGATTTATCTTGACTCATAGTGATTTGAATGACCTCCTTTATAAGATTTATTAAGATAAAGATAAGATATAAGATATAAGATATAGTAGATTGTCTTCAAGATGTTATACCTATAAACTTTTGGGAGGTTTACTTGGATCAGAGGTTGTATTATTGTTTAGGGAATACTAATCTATTGCCTCCAGAGTTTTTTTTGTTTTTTTCTTTTGAAAAGGAACTTCTCTAATTAAAGTTTTCGGATCAGCTTTCGCGTACCGACTAATCCCCCATTGCGAACATGAGGTTTTATCTCATGCCTTAGAGTCACTAAATGTAAACATACATGTCTGAAAGGTTTGGTAGTGCCAAAATTTGAAGATGAGTCAATAAATTACTCATCACATCGTTCATATGTCTTACCAAGTCACCACAATCCAAAATTATTTACTTTGATGTTGGTTATTGATGTATTTTACAATTTTTTGGACAAAATTGCAAAAATTGTCTTTGTGGTTGTTAAAATTATGTGGTTTTGGTCCAAAAATGTTTTGTGGTGTAAAGATGGTCCAATTTCAAATACCTTGTGTGTTTTTTATACGAAAATTGTAACTTTAATAGTTTGGTTGTTAAGTTTTTTAAAAAGGACAAGTTTATCCTCAAGGGCCATTTTTGCAACCAAATTACAAGGACCATTTATGCATCTATTTTTTTATTTAATTATTATACATTAATTCTTTTGCTAATTTCTTTTTATTAAATATGTATTTTTATTTTTTTATTATTTATTTTTTAATAGATTGTTATATATTAATAAATATTGTTTTAAATAAATAATATTTATATATTAAAAAGTATTACTTTATTGGATTATTAATCTCTTTTTAATTTTATGTTTATTAGATTAATTCTTTTTATTAGATTATAACTTATTAATAATTATTGTTTATATATATATATATATATATATATATATATATATATATATATATATATATATATTATTTTATCGGATTACTATTTTTTAATTGTTTTACTTTCTTTTAACCGTTTTCTTTATTACTTTAAATCAAAAAACCAAAAATTAAATCTCACCCACGCCGCATCTAATAATTTATTTTTAATAGTTTGAAGGTAACATAATTTAGACAACACCATCACCATCACTCAGTCTGGTAATGGTGGGATAGATGAGATTTGTTTATAATAAATTAGGACCGTGATGTTGTCCAAAAAGAAAGAATTAACTCAATAAAAATGAAATTAAAAAATTAACTAAACAAAATTAATATTCTAAATAAAACAACTGATTTTCATCATATCTGTCTTCAAAATCATCATAATCTTCCTCTTCCTCCCCAGATCCCCATTCTCGTCGTCAGATATTTAGTTATATGTATTTGTAGTGGAGGTTAGACATAATTGTTCTGCGCGAGTTACAGTAAATGGTGACTCAAACCGCTCTTCAACCTGAAAGGTTTCGTATGCTTTCGTTTCAGCTTTAGTCACTTAAAGTACATCTCTTGGTTTTGACTTGATAACCATCCACTTATCTTTCGTCTCATTTTGTCACTGAAGGGTATGGTGTATAAACACTTGTTCTACTTGTGATGACAAACAAAAAGGGTCGTCAGTTTGAAGTTGACAGTTGGGTTTGAGATCAATCAACTTGTTTTTATTGATTATTACATCGTCTTTGTTATTAAACCAACTATAATTAAATAGTACAACAATCGAGGGTTCGCTGCCATAATACTCAATCTCTAAGAACTCTTAAAATATGACGTAGTAGTTCACCTCTTGTTCGACATTATACGTCCCCCTCATCACACACTCGAGGATGGGTGGGATTTGTTTTTTTTTTTTGGGTTTTCTGATTTAATATAATAAAGAACAATTAAAAAAATTAAAAAATAGTAATCCAATAAAATAGTACTTATTAATATTTAAATATTATATATTAAAAATATATATTAATAATAAATTATAATCCAATAAAAAATAAATTAAAATAAATTAATAATCAATTGAAGTAAAATTTTTAATATATAAATATTATACATTTAAAATAATATTAATATATAATAATTCAATAAAAAATAATGTATTAAAAAAATTAAGAAAATAATTTTCTAAATATCATTAGTAGTTCAATAAAGTAATATATATTAATATATAAATATTATATATTTAAAATAATATTTATTAATATATAATAATACACTAAAAACGAATCCAATAAAAAGAAATTAGAAAATATTAATTAAAAGAATTAATGTATAATAATTAAATAAAACAAAAAAGAATAGATGCAGAAGTGGTCATTGTAGTTTGGTTGCATAAATGGTCTCTGAGAGTAATATTATCATTTTAAGAAGTTAACAATTAAACTGTTAAAATTAATATTTTTGGACAAAAAACGAACAAGATATCCAAAAATTGAACCATTGTCACACCACAAACCTTTTTTTGGATCAAAACAACCTAATGTTGACAACCACAAGTACCATTTTTGGATCAATATCTTTGTTGTATTGCAATCTTTTTGCTTATTAGGGTTTAGCTTCTACGCATTATTGACAATTCTCTTCTCTATTATAACTTATAAGAACTGAAATCGGGTATATCCTATAAGATATTGAGAATGTTATAATTTTGTAGGTTTCATTTTGTTCATATCAAGCTAAATGTAAATTAACAGTTATACAGTTTCAATTTTTGACATTTTGTAATACAAATGGCATGTGTAAAATGAATAAATCAGATGAACTAAAAGGACAAGAGTAAACCTAACCCTAAGAAGATTATGGTTAACTAGCCAATACTGTTGTTACAATTAGGTTGGATTTGGAACCCCTAAGGTAAGCTAAAAAGGTGCATAGTCAAAGATCTAGTGATGGGCAGTTGTACATTAATGTCACATATCATTACCTAAATTTTTTAATTTTTATTGACTTCATAAACAATGGGATCTCACCAAAATCTGACTTCATTTCAATACATCTTATGTTTGAATTTGATAGTCATTGGTCGCTTAATTTGAATCACTTTTTATAACCATATTTTCTTTAACAATAAATTTAATTTACTCCTAAATTATTTCGTAAATTCATTTATGTTTATAATGAGACTTTAATCTTCGACCTCAAAAAGTGAAAGTAACAGCATATACCGTTGGGCTAGAAGCTTTTTGATAGTAAAGTAATTTATTTCAATTTTTTAGACAAAATTACAAAAATGGTTCCTATGGTTTTCTGGAACTTCTATTTTGGTCTTGCACCACCGGTCCAAAACTGTGATTTTGTTGTGGTTATGCTCCGTTTCAAAATTGAAAAGGTTAAAATGATTTTTTGCCATTGTTATTGTTTTTTTTTCTTTTTATTTACGCTATTATTTTTTAATTAAAGAAAATACAACCCACCCCCCTCTCTCTCTCTACATTTCTCTTTTACAGGAATATAGTTGCCATAAAATCATATCAGACAATATCGTCTCGTCGGAGCCACCACCGACTCGTCGACACCACCCTTTTTGTTCCACGTAGATAACCACCGTCGGCGCTGCCCTTATCCTCTTTCAGACTTAAGAGATGGGTAGAAGACAGTAAGAATGGAGTAGTAGTTGTACCACTACTTCTCCGGCGAACCCTACCCATAACGCCTCCACCATCGTTTGTACCACCACTTCTCCGACGAACCCTACCCCTAACACCTCGACCGTCGTTTTGTATATTGTAGCTAGTAGTCGTCATCGAAGAATGATAGAGAAGAAGAGAGAATTAGGCGAAGGCGAAGCTAGGGTTTTTGTATAGCGACGCTATGTTTTTTTGTGAGGACCACTCCGGCGGAGGGTTTCTACATCGTTAGAGGACTTGTAAGCTCAAACAAGAATAATTAATTAGGATTTTCTGAAAATCCTAACGTGTCGCCGATCTTCGCCTTTTCTGGAACGTCGTCGCCAGAAAAATCGGTCATTTAGGGTTACCCTATTTTGCCAAATCGATGGCCTGGTTCGAGTTAGATGGTGTTAGAGTTCAAGTTTGACGAAGAAAGATGTAGCAAGACAAGGGCGACGTTGGGATTTCTACAAATGTAGGAGACTCGCCGGAGAAGGAGAGAGATTGAGGCTAGATTTGTAGCTCGTTGGAGTCGTCATGTTAGATTCACAGCATCTACAAACTCATTTTCCAGGTCTAGCATTCAAGTGGTGGTGGTTACATTCTGATTTTCAGGCAGGTAGCGTTGAATTATGGTGGTGGTTTCCGACAAGAATGGTGGTTGTGGCGGTGGCTTTTGTAACGCCCGCGTTTCTGGCTAAGCATTAATATTATGATGTAATAGATAGGGCCGACAATTGTAACCTATTTTGAAGTAATGAAGAAGAATTATTTGAGTATTATGTGATTTATGTGCAACATATGTGCTTATAACGATACAATATAATAAAAATAAAAATATGTGTCAAAAATAGAATGCACATTTGACCCAATATCCTTGAATAAAGTTGTAGTTGTGACAAGGATTCTTGAGATATAAAGAATGCTGAAATCCGACTTATAACGAAGAAGTTATGACCCCTCGAAGTTTCGCGACTAAACCAGCACGACACTGCGTATCGTAAAAAATGAAATTTTGATAAACTAATTTTTATCTTTATCGATCTAAATGAAAGTCGTAGTATATGTTCAACCGAGAACGTGCATATAGAGAACGTCCAAATCTGACTTCATTAGAGGAAGTTATGGTTTTTCTAAGATTTAGAATAAAAGTATGCAGCCTGAATATCAAATTTTATATCGATCATTTAGCCGAAACAACCTAAATGAGAATTAAAGATCTCATTAATAGGAGATCAACGATATAGAGACAGTTGAAAACAGACGTCGGATGGCAAAGTTATGAATTTTTAACGGACTTTAACTATCTAAGCCTATTAAAATATAACTTTAAAAATAAAGTCAAAATTAGCCAACGAAGTCTAAACGAAAGTTATAGATCACGTCGCTACCTATGCGTGGATATAAAGAAAGTAAAAAATAGCGCTCGTAGGCGAAAGTTATGGATTTTAGAAGATAATTAATTTTTTTTATTAAACCTCGAAGTGACACGTAGCACAATCTCAGCCACACCTTCTTCCCCACGACTTTGCATGAGATGGCTACACGTGGCTTGAGTACGCCCAACGTAGCTCTATGTACGTCCTGCATATTGACTACGCCCAATGTATACGAGTGCTACCAACTTATAAATAGAGCTCGTTTTTCCTCATTTCTCCATACCATTGTCATCCACTTCTCTCCCAAACACCCCTAAACCCTCTAAGTTTTTCCTTAGCACCTCCTAGGTGTTAGAAGCGAGCACCAGAGTGTCAGAAGGACCCGAGAAGAAGAGCTTTCACCTCAGAAGTTCTGCCCGCCCAGAGCCTGGTTCTTCACTAAACCCCCTTGTAAGTGAGTTATGCTTACCATAGTTTAAGTGTAACTTATGTTTAAGTTCATTATTGTTATTATGAACCTATAAACAAGATTTATCAGCAATTCAAAGTCGTTATACTGATTGATCTACTTACTGGGATGATGTTTAGGCTATAATTTAGTGAGGTGTTTAAACTGATCTTTCCAAACAGTATACTTCGTATACCAAACGGACCCTACCTCCGATATGATCCTACCTGGTTGTTCCTTACTTGATAGATCATGAAGGTAGACTTTGAGTTAATGATAAATCTAGACTAATAATTAGTCGCAATAAATATTAGAATAAAATTTAGTAATAACGATACTAGGTTTCGTCGAAGGAAAAGAAAATTGTTAGAAGCGCAGTGTTGGCTAAATTTCGAGTCATCACTTTAACAAGTAAGTGCATAGTTACTTTCATCTTATACATAGATATGAAGTATTTAATATAAATTACGTGATATATGTGCATATTATATGTATTCTTGATATCTATGTTGGATGAATAATTTATACATGTTTTACTTGATTTAAACTGTATATGTATTTTATACCTATAATTATGATGAGTAAAGATGGGTAGATGATATAGATGGTGAATTAAATGATGAGAGGCCTCGATGTTTAAGCTGATCTAGTCATCTAGCGGGTTATAGATGACGACTACAGACTTATCTAGACACTCCAGTGGAATGCTAGCAAGCTCGCAACCGATAGATGTTTTTTTAACTATGTGTTCAATAGGTGTACTCCATCCCTTCATGGTTGTCTTACTGACATATACTGCTGAGGAATCCCTTAAGTAGTATTGTCTATCCCGGTGATAATCATTAGGCTAGGTCCCTTAAATTAGATGCTTTAGGGACAGAAAGTGAGGATAAAGGAAACAGGTAATTAGGATGAATGATTTGATGAAATTAATGAACTTAATTATTTTGGGTTGAAAGCCTTATGTGCTCACCAGGATCCTAAGTCTGACCCACTCAGTTTCTTGTATTACAAATAGTAGCAAAATAGTATAGGAGTGATGATCTGATGAGAGATCAATGGCTTATAGGTTATTAGAATAATAGATGTTTATAAGGCTGTACTATTTGTATATATGCTTATATATTGTATTGAAAATGACATCCCAACGTTTTTAATATAATTAAAATACATTTCTTCGGAAATGATTAGATAATATCATTATCATATTTTTTGGGAACAAATTCCGCAACATTATTCTTCAAAAGGATAGTCTGATTTTTAAATAAAGCATAAACAAATCGGTCTTTTCTGGTCGTTAAATTAGGGATGTCACAGTTGGTATCAAAGCATTAGTTTAAGCGAACTAGGAATTTGTTGGATTAATAGACTTAAACTTAGAATGTTAAGCGATGATTGTGAGATGAGTGTCTATTATATTTAGAAAATATATAGACACAAACACTAGCTTATTTTAGGGAAGATGCCTAAAATGCTTTTATGTGCTAAATGATTTATGTTATAGCTATAAAAATGCCTTATATGATATTATTTGATCGGATCTAGGGTCTGTTACTGACCGGATCTGGAAACTTTATGTGTTCAAATTTCTAAACGATTAGCATGTAACGTTTCGGAGTGACAAGGAGGATTTAAGCGTCTACGTAAATAAAGATCTAAATTTGCCTGCTTTGGTGTATAGATCGACATGGTGAGAACCCGAAGCGGATTCTGAAACGCTAATGAGAATGCTAATGGTAATCAGCAACCTATGATTGAGTCTGCACCAGAAGTAGTAGCTGCACCTGAGCAAATCACGATGGAAGGAGTACGAGCCATGATACAAATGATGTTTGATCGCCAGATAGAAGAAACAAGGCATCTACTTCAACAGAATAAGGATGAACCTACTGTGCCTGTTAAGCATCTTGAACTGAACATTGAACAGTCAGAGGAAGGAAACTATAGCCAGGATGTAAGTCAAGTCGAGCCACGAATGGGTAGAAGAAACCAACCCAATGGAGGAAATGATGGACGTAGGTGAAAGTACATGGATTTTATGGCATCCAAACCACCAAGTCTTTCTGGAAGACCAACACCGATGGAAGTCATGGATTGGATCTTCGAGATGGAGATGATGTTTGAAAGTTGCAACTACAGCAACAAATAGAAGACCACTCTCGCAGTTACACTGTTGAAGTCAGGGGTATTAAGCTGGTGGAAGCGACTAGCTGATACCATGCCCAAGGGAGAAGCTAGCAAGATTTCTTAGGAAAAGTTTTTGGTGCAACAAAAAATGTAGTACTGCTCTGAGCAGGATCTTCTGGAGATCAACAACGAGTTTTAGAATCTGAAGAAGGGAAGGATGAGTGTCACTGAATATGCTGCACGTTTTACAAAGAAAATAAAGCTTGTTCCTTATTTAGTTCCAGCTGAACTCTCCAAGGTCAACAAGTTTGCCATTTGATTACCAACATAATTTGGTCCGATGGTCTAGCAAGCGACCACTTTGAAAGCCGCCATCTGGGCAACTAAGAATGTTGAGACCCAGTTAAGGTAAAAGGGACTGGAGAGAGATGAAGTAGGAGAGAAAAGGAAGTTTGATGGATCTTCAAGGTCCAACAAGAAAAACAAGTTCTCGAAGTATGGTTCTAAGAAATTTGGAGGAGGTAAAGGTGAAGCAAAATGTTGTGAGAAGTGCAAGAAGAAACGCTTTGGAAAATGTGGTGAAGAGGTGACTTGTTTCAAGTGTGGAAAGACTGGGTATTATGCTAATGAGTGTACATCTAGCAAAAGGCTGTGCTACAAATATAATGAGGAAGGGCATATTTCTAAGGACTGCCCAATGAAGAAATAGGCAGCAAGGCCTAATGTTCCGCTAAGGCCAAAGGCAAGAGCATTCCAGATGACCCTGGAAGAAGCAAAGGATGCAGCAGATATCGCTTCAGGTACCTTTCTTGTAAATAGATTGCCTGCCAATATACTGTTTGTTACGGAGCTAATTAATGTTTTATATCACACAAATTTGGTGGAAGACTAGTATTTCATGCAGATAAACTATTGATAATACTCTAGTTGTAGAACTTGCTAGTGGAAAATGCATACATATTAGTGATTTCATTAAAAACATTGTCATCGACTTGAACGGGAATAAATTCCACGAGGTGTTGCTACCCATTGAGTTTAATGGTTTCGACATCGTACTAGGAATGGATTGGCTTAGTGCGAACGATGCCGAGATACTATGCATGAAGAAGATGGTGAGAGTAAACCCACCTTGAAAAGAGTCATTTATGGTGGATGGGAACAAACATAGTAAATTCTGGAATCATTTCTCTGATGAAAGCTAGAAACTGTTTTTCCAAAGGATGCACATCATACTTGGCATTTGTGATCGATGCAATGAAGTAGAAGAAAGAAATACAAAGAATACCAGTGGTGTGTGACTATTCAGAATTCTTTCCCGAAGATCTTCCTGGACTTCCCTCTGATAGACAAGTAGAGTTTCAAATAGACTTGTTGCCAGGATCGACACCAATAGCCAAAGCACCATACCGGTTAGCACCGATAGAGATGAAGGAGCTTATGATGCAAATTCAGGAGTTATTAGACAACGATTTCATTAGCCCTAGTTCATCACCCTAGGGATCTCAGGTATTATTTGTGAATAAGAAGGATATGAGCATGAGAATGTTCATAGACTATAGAGAGTTGAACAAGGAAACGATAAAGAACAAGTATCCATTTATAAGGATTGATGACATGTTTGATCAGCTACAAGGTTCGAGCTATTTCTCAAAGATTGATCTTGGGTCAAGATATCACCAGCTGAAGGTGAGAGAGCAAGATATTGAGAAGACCACATTCAGAACAAGATACAGACACTATGAGCTCTTGGTTATGTCATTTGAACTAACCAATCCTCCAACAACATTTATGGATTTGATGAACAGGGTTTGTAAACCATTCCTCGATAAATCCATAATAGTGTTCATAGATGACATTCTGATTTACTCAAAGAGCCAACAAGATCATGGCAAGCACCTGCGAGAAGTATTAGAAGTTTTGAAGAAGGAGAAGTTGTATGCAAAGTTCTTCAAATGTGATTTTTGGATTCGAGAAGTCCAATTCTTGGGTCATGTGGTTAACCAGGAAGGAATAATGGTTGATCCAGCAATGATTGAAGATGTGATGAAATGAGAATCCAAAAAGTCCCACTGAGATTCGAAGCTTTCTAGTATTAGCTAGATATTACCGAATGTTTATCCAAGGGTTTTCTTCGATAGCTGCTCTATTAACACCTTTGACCCATAAAAGAGCTACATATACCTGGAGTGAAAAACATGAAGAAGCATTCGAGAAATTAAAGAATAAGTTGTGTGAGGCACCGATTCTTTCTTTACCTGACGGAGTTAAAGACTTCGCAGTCGATAGCGACGCATTTAAAGTTGGGTTAGGTTGTGTTCTGATCCAGAGAGATAAAGTTATAGCATATGCATCTCGGCAATTGATAGAGCATGAAAAGAACTACCCCATTCATGATCTGGAGTTTGCAGCGGTAGTATTCACATTAAAGATATAGAGGCATTATCTTTATGGAACAAAGTGCAAACTCTTCACTGATCATAAAAGTCTCCAGTATATCTTTGATCAAAAGGAATTGAATATGAGACAACGACGATGGTTAGAATTACTCAAGGATTACGATTATGAGATACTTTACCACCCTGGTAAAGCAAATGTCGTAGTTATCTAAGTCGAAAAGTAAACATGGAAAGAAAAGGCCAAGAATAAAAGTTGTATCGATGATTTTGGAAAGCATTCAGAAAGCTCATGAAGTAGCTTTGGAGAAAAATGACCGAAAGGAAGAACGTTTAGGCAAAACGTTGGTATCCGGTATAAATAGCCAAGAATAGAAGGTATTCCAAGATAGGATTTGGGTGCCTAAGATGTGAGGAGTAAGGGATCTTTTGATGGAAGAAGCTCACAAGACCATGTACTCGATTCATCCCAACAACACTAAAATGTATAGGTATCTAAAACCTTAATGTCGGTGGTGGATGATGAAGCTCGATGTTGCAAAGTATATGGCAAAGTGTGTAACATGTGTGAGAGTTAAAGCACAACATCAAAAACCATATGGGAGTTTAGAACTTTTACCTGTACCCATGGGTAAATGGGAAGACATCACCATGGATTTTGTGAGTAAACTACCCAGGATGAAGAATGGTCATGACATGATTTGGGTAGTCGTGGATCAGTTCACAAAGAGTGTACACTTCATAGCAGCCAATGAAAGATGGTCAATGGACAAGCTTGCAAATGTACGTGAATGAGATAGTAATACTTCATGGTGTACCCTTAATGATTATATCGGATCTTGATAGTCGTTTCACATCAAGATTTTGGAAGAGTCTACAAGAAGAAATGGGTACGAAGTTGTGTTTAAGTACAACCTACCATCCGTAGACTGATGGTCAAAGTTAAAGGACAATTCAAACACTGAAAGATATGTTAAAAGCATGTACCCCAGAATTCCAAGGTAACTGGGATGAGTATTTACCCATGGTAGAGTATTCCTACAGTAATAGTTACCATTCAAGCATTAAGATGACACCTTATCAAGCCATGTGGGGAAAACAGCGTCGTACGTCGTCTTGTTGGATTGAGGCCCGAGAAAAGCATTTTATGGGTCCCGAGATAGTCCATCAGACTGCTGAAAAGCTAAAAGTGATTGGAGAAAGAATTTTAGCAGCTCAAGATCGCCAAAACTCACTTGGGAGACAGAGAGTGACATGATGAGTCACTAGCCACATTTGTTTACTGATGCATGATTCGAGAAAGAATCATCATAAGGAGGAGAGAATTGTAACGCTCATGTTTCTGGCTAAGCATTAATATTAAGATGTAATAGTTAGGGTCGACAATTGTAACCTATTTTGAAGTAGTCGTGACAAAGATTGCGAAGATATAAAGAACGCTAAAATCAGACTTATAACGAAGAAGTTATGACTCGTCGAAGTTGCACGACTAAACCAGCACGACACCATGTATCATAAAAAATGAAATTTTGGTAAAATACTTTTTATCCTTAGAGATCTAAATGAAAGTTGTAATATATGTTAAACCGAGTGTGTGCATATAGAGAACGTGTAAATCTGACTTCGTTAGAGGAAGTTATGATTTTTCTAAGATTTAGCATATAAGTATGCAACCCGAAAATCGGATTTTTAGATCGATTGATTTTTAGACACAACCTAAATGAGAAATGAAGATCTCATTAATAGGAGCTCAACCATATAAAGACAGTCAAAAACGGACGTCGGAAGACAAAGTTATGAATTGTTAATGTACTTTAACTGTCTAAGCCTGTTAAAATATAAATTTAAAAATAAAGTCAAAATTGGCCAACGGAGTCTAAAGGAAAGTTGTAGATTACATCGTTACCTATGTGTGGATATAAAGAATGTATAAAACGGAGCTCGTATGCGAAAGTTATGGATTTTAGAAGATAATTGATTTTTTTATTAAACCCCAAAGTGACATGTTGAACAATCTCAGTCACACCTTCTTCCCCACGGATTTGCACGAGATGGCGATACGTGGCTTGAGTACGCCCAGTGTAGCTCTATTTACACCCCGTGTATCGTGTACGCCCAACATATGCGAGTGTTACCAGCTAATAAATATATCTCATTTTTCCTCATTTCTCCACACCAATCTCATCCACTTCTCTCCCAAACACCCCCAAACCCTCTAAGTTTTTCCCTAGCACTTCTTAGGTGTTAGAAGCAAGTCCTGGAGCACCATAAGGCCCCGAGAAGAAGAGCTTTTGGCTCAGAAGTTCTACGCGTGCAAAGCCCGGTTCCTCGCCAAACCCTCTTGTAAGTGAGTTATGCTTACCATACTTTAAGTGTAACTTATGTTTAAGTTCATTATTGTTATTATGAACCTATAAACAAGATCTATCAGTAATTCGTTGTTATAATGATTGATCTACTTACAGGGATAATGTTTAGGCTATAATTTAGTAGGGTATTTAAACTGAGCTTTCCAAACAGTATACTTCGTATATCAAACGGACCCTACCTCCGATATGATTCTACTTGGTTGTTCCTTATTTGATAGATCATGAAAGTAGACTTTGAGTTAATGATAAATCTAGACTAATAATTAGTCGCAATAAATATTTGACTAAAATTTAGTAATAATGATACTAGGTTTCGTCGAAGAAATTTTTTTTGTTAGAAGCGAAGCGCTGCCCAAATTTTGAGTCATCATTTTAACAAGTGAGTGCATAGTTACTTTTATCTTACACATATATATGAAGTATTTAATATAAATTACATGCTATATGTGCATATTATCTGTGTTCTTGGTATCTATGTTGTATTTTATCCTATAATTATGATAGATAAAGATGGGTAAATGACATAGATGGTGAATTAAATGATGAGAGGTCTCGATATTTAAGCTGATCAAGTCATCTAGCGGAGTATAAATGACGACCACAGACTATTCTAGACAATCCAGTGGAACGCTGGCAGACTCACAACCTGTAGGTGTTTTTTTTGAACTACATGTTCACCAGGTGTACTCCATCCCCCTTATGGTTGCCTTACAGACATATATTGCTGAGGAATACCCTAAGCAGTATTGTCTATCCCGAAGATAATCCTTAGGTTAGGGACAGAAAGTGAGGATAACGGGAAGTTCCCTCGTTAGGGAGTTCCCTTTCCAAAAAAAATTGAGGATAACGGGAACGAGTAATCGGGATGAATGATTTGATGAAATTAATGAACTTAATTATTGTGAGTTGAAAATCCTATGTGCTCACCAGGCACCTAATCCTGACCACTCAATTTCTTTTATTATAGGTAGTGGCGAAAGAGCACAGGAGTGATGATCTGATGAGAGATCAATGGATTATAGGCCATTAGAATAGTAGATGTTTATAAGGCATGTACTATTTCTGTTTTATGCTTATGTATTGTATTAACAATGAATTCCCAACGTTTTTAATATAATTAAAATAAATTTCATTGTAAATGATTTGATAATATCATTACCATATTTTTTTGGGAACAAATTCAGCCACATTATTCTTCAAAATGATACTATGATTTTTAAATAAAACATAAACAAATCGGTATTTTCTCGTCATGAAATTGGGGATGTCACAGTTTCCAACAGGTGGTGTTGAACTATAGTGGTTGTATAGATTGATGGTAGTGGTATCATTCATAATTTCCGAGAATGGTGGTGTCATTAATAACATTCGACGGGTGGTGGTATATGTAATGTGTGTGTGTGTCTATATATATATATATATATATATATATATATATATATATATATATAGGAGGGAGGGATAAGGGTTATAACACATAATATTTTTCTTTTTTCATATTTTTTAGTTATTGTAATATAAAAAATAAAAATACAGTGGGCAAACTCGTTATATATATATATATATATATATATATATATATATATATATATATACACACACACACGTATTGGAGGGAGGGGTAGGGGTTATAACACATAATATTTTTCTTTTTTCATATTTTTTAATTATTGTAATATAAAAAATAGAAAATAAAAATACAGGGGGAAAACTCGTCATTTTAAAGAAATTCAAAACGAATTGGACCAAACTCACAACAAAATCAAAGTTTCGGAATGGTAGTGCTTGTCCTAAAACTTTTTGGACTAAAGTGACAATTTTCGACAAACCACAGGGACCATTTTTGTAGCTTTGTCAAATTTACGACAAAGGTTTTGGATATTTACAAATTTAGTCCCTAAGCACTTTTGCATTTCAGATTTTTGCCTCAAAGGTTTTGACTATTGGCAGATTTAGTCCCCAAACACTTTTGTATTTTCATATTTTCGCTCAAAGGTCTTGAATATTGGCATATGTAGTCCCCATAATTTCAAAATTTAAAAAAACGTATTTATGATTTATTTAACACAAATAGTCCATATGTTTAATATTCTTATGTTGGCAGTTTTGACCTTTGTGTAGAAAATAATTTACAAAAAATACCGCCGTAATTTACAGAAAAATTCCTTATGCATATTATGCATAAGCGATCCATGTGTTTAAAATTTACAAAATAGTTCGTACCTAATAAGAAATTTGTAGAAATTAAACTAATTTTAACTAAACATTTGAAGTATCTTATCTCAAATCTTTCACCCAAAAATAGAAACTGAATACTAGTTCCTTAATCGGTTTACATCGGACGGTGTCCAGTCCATTATGTTAGATGTAAATCTCATATTCAACGGTCTGTTATAATTGTGAACATCGAAGAATCAACCAAGATTAAAAAAATGATTGGTAAGTTGCTTGAAAGAGGTTTACTACAACTAAGTAAAAAAATCTCAAATTCCAAACCCAAAACCAAATTCCAACTACCTATCCATTTCAACCAACTAAGTTTTATACTATGGTCACTAAATGATGTATGTAAGAAACCTTTTGAAAACATAGTTAAAGAAAGAACAATCATCTGACTAAAACAATTAAAAGACTACTTTCCTATTTGTTTTTACTCCTGTTTTGTGGAATGAATATTTTTGTATACTTTAAAAACATCTACTCCTTTCTTTCCTTATATTTGATTATGGGGAATGACACATTGGCCCCATAATGTATTTTGAATTTGTCGAATTAGCCCCTTAACCTATTTTTGTGCTTTATGAGGGAATACACTCTGAAATAATCTATCTTTTTAATCCCTCTAACTTATATTAGCCAGTTTCATATGCCACTTAAGCAGTTCCCTCTCACAACGAGTCTTTCTTTGTATCGACATACATTCCTAAGCCTCTAAAAAAAGGTTATATAACTTCTAAATCCTTAAAATATTACCTCTGTTCCTTAATCCTATCTATGTGGCTACAAATTTCTCTTCATATTTCCTTTTCTCTCTCTCTCTCTCTCTCTCTCTCTCTCTCTCTCTTTCTCTCTTTTTCTCTCTCCAAAACATCAAGAACTTATCTGTTTTCTTGTCAATTCGTTCCAACCCAGTTGGGGATTTTGTAGCTTTCATCTCTCGAAACCTTTTATTTTTCAAAAGGAATAAAGAATACACATTTCCCTCTTGATTGGGTATATGACTTGATTACTTAAGAATGAGAAAAATTAGTGTTATAGAATATATATTGATTGATTAATATTGAGGGTTAAACGTCAAATAAATAAGGATACATAAGGGGTCATTGGCCCAACCTAAACCCTAAAGGTGTTAGTCCTAAACCCTAAATGATAACATGCTAACATCCCCATTTAAGTTTAATCAGGAAGAGTCGATTAAACTCGAAAAATAAACAAAAGAACAAAATATAAAAAAACACATAAATGAAGACAACATTAGCAGAGCTCTAACGACAGCGGCTAACAAAGACTACTCATCGGAGAAGGAGAGATAAGAAGCGGTGGCCAACGATGGTTCCTTTTTATAAGAAGAGATGAGTGGCGATGACGGTGATAATGGAGCAATCAATAGAGGAGTCTAGAGAATAGCAGCGAGAAAGAAAGAGGGCTCGAGCTGCAGAGCCTATTCCGAATGATTTAGAAAATAGAACTGAAGAAGAAGTGAGCTGAGGAGAAGGCAGGGGTTATCTGAGGAAGAGGCATCATCAAGCGAGGCTGTAGAAGTAGTCGAGGGAAGAGCTCTGGTTTGGTACCGACTAGTATTTTATTATTTAGGAGGAAAAAAAGAACTAAAAAAAATGTGGAGCATAATGAAGGCACCTCCAACGACTATGAGAAAATGTCATTGGAGGTGGAGGGCGGTGGTTGTAAGTTGTTGTCTATAGTAGGGTTTTAACCTAGAGCCTTGACACTATGTTATAGAATATATTAATTGATTAATAGTGATGGTTAAACCTTAAATAAATAGGGATACATAAGGGGACATTGGCCTAACCGAAACCCTAAAGGCCTTAGGCCTAAACCTTAAATGGTAACATACTAACAATTAGGAGGTAGTAGCTATGAAATCATCTTCATCTTCGTTCTCATCGTTATCTGTAACTTTAGAAACCAATAATGTCCTTAATTTTTTATCCAAATTGACTAACTTCGCATTTTCTCCCAACTCTAAGTGCTTGATTTTAGATGGTTATTCTTCGATTCTCTCTAATTTTGCTCGGTCCGACAACAAACTTGGAGATTTTTGGGATGGTAGGAGAAGGAAATCATTAAAAGTTGTGGGTTCATTGAGTTTAGGAACCAGAGGTGCTTCTAGTATCAATAAGTTCTTCAATGAGTTTAATAAGTTCGTTGGATTTCATTACGACATGATTCCAATTAGGTTTGCTTCTGTTAAACTTCGTTTAGGGAATATTAATGGATTAGAAGATAATGGTGGTGTTTTGGAGGATGAGTATTGCCTTTGAGTGGTTTTGAGACTAATGGAAAGAAAAAGATGTTGATTTTGATGATTGACACAGTTGATGGACATCGAGCTTTCGCTGAAGTAATTAAGTGGGAGTTTAATGAGAACTTTAGTGATGAATATGAGGTTGTTTTCTTGAAGTATTCCCTTTTAATTTCCATTAATCAAGAATGTATTCTTTATGGTTCAAAAATTTATGTTTTTTTCAAGTGTTTGTGACTGATATGGACAGATCACACTCTATGGTCATTTAATCAATTTCCAAAAAGTTATAATATTTTGGTTAAACATGGATCGCTCGGGTTTGTTTGGTTCTTTTGGTGGTCACGTCTCTACGATTTTGACTTTTAAATGGATTTTGAGAAACGAACAAATGGTCAAAATGTGATTTTGACTTTTTAATGGAAAATGCTTAAATGACACTTGAAACTGGCTAATATAGGTTAGATGGACTAAAAAAACATGTCACTTTAGAGTTTATTCCCTCATAAAGCACAAAAATAAGTTAAACGATTGATTCGACAAATTCGAAATACATGGTTAGGCCAATGTGTCATTTCCCCTCTTTTAAAACCATTCATTGCACACTTCTCTCTCTATTGAAATATTAATATTATATATATATATATATATATATATATATATATATATATATATATATATTATTTGTAACTAATAAGTATTCATTAAAAATTTCAAATAATATATAATTTAAGTATTTTTCAAAATATTATCTTTTAGGGTTAATTAAAAAAAAACCCTTATATTTTGTGTTTTTTCTGGATTAAAAATCATATTTATTTTTTGCTTAAAAAAGACCATGTATTTTTTTTCCATTTTTTCCAATCTTACCTTTTAGTCATTTTTCTCCAAAAAATATTGTAAAATGTGAGGGTGTTTTTCGTGAAAAGCTAAAAAAATTGAGGTTTAATTTGGAAGCATTTAGATGGTAGAGAGTTTTTTTCCGAAAAAAAATAGAAAGTTGAGGGCTTTTCCGAAGAAAATGAAAAAAAAAATACAAAGTCGTTCTTAAGCAAAAAAAAAAAAAAAAACAAAAACAAACAAAACAAAACAAAAAACTTAATTTTAATCTGGAAAAAATAAACATAAAATATAAAGTCTTATATGAGATTAACCATATATTTTATATAGACAAAATTGCAAGAATGGTCCCTATGGTATGTCAAAACTAGCAACTTTGGTCCAAAATGGGTTTGGCTCGCAAGGATGGTCCAATAGTTTCATTTTGTTGCGATTTTAGTCCAAACTTTTCATTTTTGTTGCAGATTTGGTCCAAGTCAATTTAAACTTTTTTATAATAATGTTTTTGCCTTTACTTTTGTTTTTTTTTTTAATTTATATAAATACTTTTTACAATTTACATAATTAAACCAAAATAATACTACCACTATCCCTACCCCACCCCTCCACCCTCTCTAGCATACAACTATTGATATGTTATCACCACCACCGTCTGTCACAAGCACTACCGCTACCACCACTGTTGGTCATCAACAATAGCCATTGCCACTGTAACTGCCGGTCACCACCAACAACATCTGATGAATTCAAACATATTTTTACCACCACCATCATATAAATCTACATCTATAATTTCAAAATGAAACTCAAGAACTACCACCACCATATGATGAATTCAAACATATTTTTTTTCCTGATCTGCAACTTTAAAATCAAGAACAACTAGATTTTTAAACTTACATGAACAATCAGATTTGTAACAAGAACAATTAATTAGAGTGTGGAATACATGAGATGATTACAAGCAGAGCTGCACCTGATCTTGTTTCAGTAGAATTGCACCTTCAAAAAAACCCTTCTCGTTTCCGTTTTGGCTTCAACGTCGCCTGAAACGTCACTGGAGCCAAAGACACCACATGGAATCATCACCTGTATGGAGGTGACGATGGCAGTTACACCTCAGGCTTCGCAAAAATTTGGGTATAAGAACCTTATTACAACCGCTACCCTAAAACCTAATCTAGCCACCATTGTATCAATCGGAGGAAAATAAGCACGAACCAACGAAAACCTAATCTTGCCGCCACGATAAAACAACATTGAACCAGATCTGAAAACCCCCACAACCATCAGCGTTTGGGAAGAAGGATAGCAGCGATGACGATAATCCGCCAGAAGCCTCGGTTGACGAAACCCTCTTCGTCGGAAGCATCTTCACCGAAAACATCTTCACGAGAAGCCTCATTCGCCCTCTTTACCGAAACCCTCTTCTCAGAATGAATAAGATGTGTTTTGTGTGTATATATATATATATATATATATATATATATATATATATATATATATATATATATATATATATATAGAGAGAGAGAGAGAGAGAGAGAGAGAGAGAGAGGGAGAAAGAGATTTTTTTCTTTTTTTTTTTTTATTTCTGTAATAAAAAATTAAAAAAAGGGAAAATACCAAGGGCAAATCCGTCATTATAAAAAGTTTTATAATTTTTGGACTAAACTCGCAACAAAACGAAACTATTGGACCATCCTTGCAATCCAAACCCATTTCGGACCAAAGTTGCTAGTTTTGACATACCGAGATCATTCTTGCAATTTTGTCTTTTATATAAAATGATAATATAATATAATAATATAATCTAACAAATAGAGACGAATAAATTAATAAACACTGTGATTATAATATAGATAATATAATATTATAATATTGTTATATAATTTAATAAAATAGTAGGACAAATACAAACACATCTCTTTATGTGGCATTACAATTCAAATTGTAAATGTCGAAGGGCAAGTTGCAAGTGGTGATGACGTATCTTGCCAATGTCACTTTACAATGACATTTGAAAGATCATTTGAAAGACAATGAGGCTTTAAGTTTAACATGTTTGATATTAAAAGGAAACAACCTCAAAGTCTTCTTTTTTACAAGCGGAAGATTAATGATTTTTGACTTTAGAATTTCAGGATTTTTTATATGTATCCTTCTAAAATGTTTAATGTATCATTTCATGTGAAATGTAATAGTATTTATGTATCTTCATAATGTGACGATTTATATGTGTGAGATATATATAATAACATCCTAATATAATAACATTCTAGAATTATTTGTCTAAATTAAGCAAACTTTAAAACCATTTTGTCATGAAATTAAACCGTATATATTGTATTTTGATATCAAAAGTCTAAAACTTTTATATTTTAAATAAATGCAACGTATTCATGAAATCACATATTTATTTTAAAATTTAAATAAATTAGTTCATAATAAAGTACAAGAAGTCAGTAGTCAAGAACTATAAACATAAATTTTCTCTTCTAAATCTGAATTTTCCTGTAGAAAACAAAGGTGGAGTCGTTATCGAATAAGAATTGCATTTATAAAGGACTTCTTAATTGTCTTTAAACTTGTGGCATTTATTCCCGTATAAAAATCATTGAATAAGATATATGCATCTAACACTGTACTTTGTGGAATATTATAAACAGTGTTCGTGGAAATCTTATTCTCGTAATAAATGGTATGTCAATATAAGAAATAGACTAATTCACCGATATGTGTCGAATAAAATTCTTATTGGAACAGTATGTTGAGAATCTTATGACATTCGTGTATATATGTTTGCGTGCTGCGTGTCTTTAGTTGCGGAAATGAAGATATGCTTGTTAAAGAACATTACATAATCATTAAACGTCAGGTTACACTAAATAATCAACAAAAAATAGAATAGTTCGGAAATAAGATCAAAAGATATATATGCATGATTTCTATAGTACTTAGGGTTCATGATAAGCCACTAAACCTGATTTTAGTTTATGAGATAAAACGACAGAAATGTCGACTTTTTGGAATTGTGTTTTATCAGTTTAATCCAAATAGTTTTCTTACTAGATTAGTTAGACTTTGTTTTAAACATTGTAGAAAACGAATGGTGTTGAATTAGGCTATAATTGTCATTATGGGTGGATCCTTTGGAATTTCGCAGTGATATTCTTTTCGATGGTCACAATTATAAAAGTAATTTGTTGATCGATAGATTGATGGATTATTCCTATGGTTGGATCGTGAATAAGAATAAGAAAATCATTATTCTCATAATGTGGGCGTTGAGCAAATCATATTTTTTCTATTCAGTTGTAAATTTTTGTTAGGTTTGTTCTAATTTCTCAATAAAATCTTTAATTGTTCGAAATTTTTTTTTGTAGAAAACGATATAAATAGATCTCAACAATTTTGATTACACATTCGCATATGAAAGCACCATAATCATTATCACCCTAACAAGTGTGAACTCTCATGCAGACATAGATCGTAGCATCAAGTTCTCTTCACATTTGTCGCGTACCAGGTTAGCAAAAGACGAACGTAATATATCTATCGTAAACTTGGAGCATTATATATCCATTAAGTGGTTCAAACTACTATGCACTCATTTACGCATATATTCTACACCATTGTTTCTATTGTTTGTGGATGCTCTCTAACAATCATGACTAACACATCTCCATGTTAGCGTTAATCAAAACACACACGCTATTGAACATATGAAATCTTCCTTTTTTTAGAATACATAAATTAAGGGGTGTTTAGGATTGCTTATTTAAAACAATTTATATATATATTTTTTTTATAAAAGTGTTTATTAGTTTATCCGGTGTCAAAACGAAGTTTTAAAAAAGTATTTTGTTTAGTTTATTTGGTAGCAAATATAATAAGTTGATAAGTTATTTTTTAGTGTTGGAGGAATGTTGTTATATATGTAATATTGAATAACTTGTCAAAATTTCTTAAATATGTCAATTAGTAAATGGGTGTTTGGGATGGCTTGTTTGAAGTGTCCAGTGACTTATTACGATTTGATCACAATAATAAGGAGTTTTAAATGTTCGGATATGAAGATTTCATAAACACTTATAGACTTAAATAAAGAGTATTTGATAAATTATTTTCTTCTTACATATTGACTTATTTAAATAGTTTTTAATAAGTTATTTTCTAATTATACATATAAGCACCATTTGCCAAATCCTTAAATATTAACTTGTCTGCTTATTATATTCTGGTACCGAATAAGCAAAACCAAACATTTTTATTAAAACTTCATATTGACACCAGATAAAGTAATTTTACTAAAAAACATATGTTTTAAATAAGCAATCCCAAACACCTTTTAGGAGAAAATAACTTATCAAAAACTTATTATTTAATTCAATAAATTCTTATGAAATCTTCTTATCAAAATACTTAAAATTCTTTATTATCGGTGCCAAATAGTACTAAACTAGTAAAACTAAATCAGTAAACACTTCAAATAAGTAATACCAAACACCCCTAACATGGCTCATACTATTAGGGTTACCATGTTTGTGTCTAGAAGTGAACTAGAGGTTTTTATCAATTTCAAAACATTAAGTTTACAAGATACAATAGATCTATTTGTATGGAGAGATAATGTGAGTGCAAACATAGTTACATAAACAACCCACAAAGCCCAAGTCGACATCTGGAAACTCAGAGAGAGAGAGAGAGAGTCCTAAAAAAAATCTTCGGGGGGGGGGGGGGGGGGGGCGGGGGCGGGGGGAGAATAAAGTTATTTGGGAACTCTTTGAAGTTTTTCATATAAGAATTTATAGAAGAAAAGAATATACAATATGTTTACTATTTGTAATTGTCAAAGTTCATTCATAATGAGAAAGGATAGTGTTATTTAGTACATTATTGTAAAAATTTTATATGAATATTAAGTTGTTTTTATTTATATATACCTCGTTAACATGCCTAAAATATCACTTGAAGACATAAATTTTAATCAATATTTCCATTACTTCTGTTTCTCAACATATTTTTAGGAATTATGATCGAAGGTTTTTCGTAACATTTTCACTTCATATTTGTATAATACTATTTATTAGTACATTTTCTTGAATCAAGCATGGCTACAAAGCAAGGTTATTAAAATCTCAATTTTACTCTTACAATTATACGATTTTAAGATCCTATAAGTGAAAAACGATTTCGATCACACTACAATCCCGATTCCTCATTTTTAGTTTTGTTATATAGTCAAGTATCAAAACTTTGTCTATTCATACTTGAAATCGAGCGTTATAAGTTGCAAAAAGTCTTCTAGAGCATCATTATTGTATCAATTCATCTTGAGGTAGGCAGAGCACAACCATAATAATCTCTTTGTAATCTTATGTCTTACTTGTACATGATCAAAATGATCTTATTTCTAATTAATATGTTTTATTCTTGATGTTTACAATTTGTAGCAACAAAAATTATGGATGATGCTTAAGAAGTTAAAGTTAATTACACTATCTTGCAATCAAATTTGAATATGAGTTCATTTTGGTAGGATCTTATGATCACGATTTTGCAAAACGTAAAACGATTCTAAGTAAAATCTTCGATTTTGACAACCTTAGTTACAAAGATTTAATAAATTAGTCATGTTTGACTTGTCGTTGTTCTTGTTTCGTTTATGTCAAATGTTAATTGAAAAAAATTGTTTCATTATGTCCACTGCTTATCTATAAAAGTAGATGATGAAACTAAAAGTGAATATGAGAACGTTATATACCTAATTTTAGGTGTGGAAACCTTCAAAATTACGTTGTTTTAAACCAAAACCGATCAAATCTCATTTTTAACTATTAGTTTAATCTACATATATATCTATTTTTTTGTTGTTTAAGATTTTCATGATTACGATGAAGTTGGGGATGGAAATCGTAATTTGTGAAAGACATTAGAACCTCGTTCCTTTATAATTAAATCCCATAATGGTATTCGAGACCCAATTCGATATTCAGAAATCACGGGTCAGTATTGGTTCGATACCAATTTCGTCTCATGCTCATCACTAATCCCATTTAAAATTTTACTCGACTTCATCCATTTTTTCAATTTATAGATTTCCTATCTTTCTTCCCATTTTCGTTTGGCGTGAGACCTGTATAATACACAAATTGATTAAAAAAAGTTAAATATAAAAGTTGGTAAAAGACGAATAATTTATTTCTAATTGTGAGACTCATGTACTACACGAGTTGATTAAAAAACATTAATCAATTTATGTTACTATGGATTTATGTTATTAAATACGAAATTGATAATCAATTTTGGAAAGGATTATTAGTAATACTGTGATTTCGAATACAATGGGACAAAATGATTCCTTTGATTTTCATTAGTTAAGCAATAAAGATGATAAATTGGAAAGTCTATATGGTATAAATATTGTAATTCACAAATGGAATGTTACTATATCTCTAAATATTATTAAAAGAGAATTTTTAATTCATCAATGAATCAATCAGGACCCTTGATTGTATTTTAATTATATGTTTTTCACCATTAGATCAAATTGTTGACATCATCTTCCCCAAATATAATTCAAACATAATTACATTTAATTATAGAATCTTTAAATTCAGTAATTATGTTATCAATTGAAACATATCATTCTATTTATATATAAGATATCAATTTCTCTAATTAATATTGTTCCTGATTTAATTCCCTTATTTATAGTTTTTTGCTTTAAAATTCAAACTAGTTTTTTTTTTTTTTTTTTTTAAAAAAAAAAACTCATTAAATGAGCATATCAATAATTCGGTTATAAACATATAAAATCTAATCTAAGCCTATTAAATCAACAAAATATTTGAGAGTTAAAATTAAAGTTAATATTATTTATAATTTATCTCTCAATATATCCTGCATAAAATGAATCAATTTGAGATAATAGTTTGAATTTTAAAACTCATTAAATAAGCAAGTCAATTAATTTGAATTTTTTAATCAATATAACTGATATCTTTCTTTTTTCCAGATGAGTAGTTGAAAATCTCCAAGAAGATATCTTCGGATCCTAATTTTTTTTGGAAGATAATGATTTCTTTATTCATAAACACCCTATATATACGATTACATTGAAGTTGTTATTCTTACGATTTTGGATTGAGTCATACGATTTACAGTGTTCTTCTTCAGCAGTCTTCTTCTCTAATTCTTTTTTTCGGGTTCTTTCTTTACTTTGTTCTCTTTCTTCTTCTCCAATTTCTTACGTTTACTCTGTTTTTATTATCTGTTATTACTGTATTTCTGTTGAGAGGTCAGGAAAACAATTAGTCAATCTACTTTAAGCATATTAGTTTCATTGAAGCAATCCGAGCCCTTGATTATATTTTAATCATATGTTTTCCGCCCTTAGATAAAATTGTTAATATTATCTTTCTTAATTAGAATTCAAACACAAATACATTTAATTATAAAATCTTTAATTTCAGCAATTATGTTATAAATTGAAGCATATCATTCTATTTAAGTACGGGATATCAGTTTTTCTAATTAACATTGTTCCCAATTTAACTCTCTTATAGTTAATATTGTTCTTAATTATGTTATAAATTGAAGCATATCATTCTATTTAAGTACGAGATATTAGTTTTTCTAATTAATATTGTTCCTAATTTATCTCCCTTATTTATAGTTTTTGACTTCTAAATTCTAACCCGTTTAGTTTTTTTTTTCCTTTTTGAAAAAACTCATTTAATAATCATATCAATAATTTGGTTATTAACTTATAAAATCTAATCTAATCCCATTAAATCAGCAAAATATTTTAGAGTCAAAATCAAAGTTAATATTATTCTTAATTTATCTCCCAGTATATCTCACGTAAGTGAATCAGTTTGAGATAATGGTTTTAATTTTAAAACTCATTAAATAAGCAAGTCAATTAATTTGAAATTTTAAAACAATATAACTTATATCTTTCTTTTTTTTACAGATGAATAGACAAAAATCTCCAACTTGATATCTTAGGGTTCCAAAAAAATCTCCAACTTGATATCTTAGGGTCCCAATTTTTTTGGAAGATAATGATTTCCTTATTGAAAAACACCTTATATATATGATTACATTAAAAGTACATTGTTGTTTTAAATTGTTTTTGTAAACATATAAAAAAAGTTAAAACTTCATAGTAAATCTTTTTAGGTATATAAGTCAAAACTACGAATCTTTGAATTTTTTAATAACTTATATGTAAATACCAACTTCTTATTAGATACATTTAAAAAATAATTTATATTACTATATATTGTTGTCCATTTAATATATATATATATATATATATATATATATATTAATAAAAATAGTCAGATTTGAAAGGTGTCATACTAAACGATTAATTGTATATACTTATTGATATGTTTTCTGATGAGCATCAACAAAAACTATTTATACTTACTTTATTGTCAAGTTTGCATTATTAAGTTTTTTAAACGTATATAACATCATTCATATTTGGATGATAAGAGTTTGATTTTATTTTTATAATTACATACAAAACACTTTCTACATTATATGTTTTAGACTAAATTACATTCGGCGTCCTTGCGTTATGTCAAAGTTACAAATTTCGTCCCTAAAACTATATTTTCACTCTGATCATATGATTTTGAATTGTTCCTGTGTTGTCTATTTTACTCAGTTCATATTACTTGGTTGAATAACATTTGTTTAACAATCATTAGTTTTTTCTCAAACAGAAATATGGCTCAAAGTAACAATACCTTCATAGACCAACTTGATGTTTCACAAAGTTAACTTACCATGAGAGTAAGAATAATTCGTCTCAATTTACCATTACAATGACGCCGGAGAGAGGCGAAGACTAAGACGTTTACATTTACAAAATAGAAGATTAAATCTATGTTTAAAATAAAAACTTTATTTCATCATCTAAAGCAATAAAGACGTTTGATTGTTTTTCACTTACACATTTTCCATCCTTAGATCAATTTGCTTATATCATCGTGACCAATGTTTGGTCAAACACGTTGTCAATCAATGTTTCTGCTCAGACCTTCACCAATTTCCTTTATCCCTAAAATAAAATTCAAATCCTCCCCAAATTTAAAGTCGTAATTTATGCAGTGACCATCCTATATGTTTGCAAATCAACATGATATATCTTCTTAATTATTATATTTTTTTTTCTCAATGTACATCGATGATATCAAAATTCATCAAGGGAAAAACAGTCACCTTGCATTTCAATCTTATTAATATAGTAAATACTTCTATTTTTGAAAGTAATAACCGGTCTTATTCATGTTAAATTACAATTGTTCGATTACCAATTATCTAACTTAATAATTGTACGTATTTATTCTTAACCCTACCCTTTTTATAATGATATTGATTAGATTTACTATAATTAAGTTTAAATTGCAGAGAATTTTACTTGAAAGTGATGAGCATTAGTTGATGTCTATATTGAAGCTTGATAATTCAAAACTCTAAATCTCTTAATGGTAATATCCTACATACTTAATAATTGATTATTTTGACAAAAAATATTTTCCATTAACCTTGATAACAAATTTGTTGAATTAAGCATATTTTTATGATTATAAATTTTTTTTCTCTACACACTTGTACTTATCATTTTGGAGATGAAAAAAGATTAACCATGACTATATTAAAAAGTGTCAAAAAGATCTTATTGCTCACACCTTTCTGACATGATCTTCAAATGTTTTTTGGTCCATTCTTTGTTTATATATATATATATATATATATATATATATATATATATATATCGTTTTTGTGTATTTGATTTGTTTCTTCAAGAAACTCAGTTTTCCATTAATTTTGATAACAAATTTGTTGAATTAAGCATACTTTTATCATTATAAATTTGTCCATTTTATATTGTTAAATCAAGTGTAAATGAATTTAGATAATTGTTAAATTTCATATTCTATAATATCATTTATACACTAATTAATTAAATAATAGTACATGCCCAAGTGGTTGGGTACTTCCACGACAATAAACAAATATGTAAATTATAAGCAATTTCACAATATTGTATTTTTTTTACTGATTTTAAATGAACAATTACTTCTTTCACTTGTTTTATATTCTTGATTACTCATATAGGGTTGTAATAAAATAAAATTTTGATAAAATAAAAAAATTGTTTAGCGAAACCTTAAAATTTTGAAATTTGTGGGAAATTTGGTTAAATGTCAATTTAGGCTTCTTTTTGTGTTGTCATGTTTGTTGATTTGGCTATATAGGTTCATTTGAAGTTCCACTTCTCTACAAGAATGTTAATGTTTACATCCAAGTGGAAACATTACAACCGGCAAGCATTCTAAATGATTTTTCACTTACATTAATCAAAACTGTTACTTTAAATGGTGTGTTCTCATAGATGTCGCACAGTTGTCACTATAAAGACCTTCTAGCGGTCTATAAGAGAATCCTAGCGGCTCTATGAAAAATTTTGTTGCGTTTTCAATGGAGGATCACTCTGCCAACATTCGTTCTCTATAGTTCTTTCGCTTATCTTTGATATAGATGTGTGTCACAAATATTAGGTAGAAAGAGGTGTTAGTGATCATTAAAGATGACAATGTAAGATATAATTTAAGAATATCATGTAAAGTGTAAATTATAGATTTGTAATATTTATTTCTATAAAAAATATGTTGTTAGATTGCTTGGTTACATATTTATTTTTTTTGTTTTTGTTTTGTTTTGTTTTTTTTTTGTTTTTTTGTTTTTTTTTGTTTTTTTGTTTTTTTGTTTTTTTTTTTGTTTTTTTTTTTTGTAATTTGATTTTGACAAGTTTGATCTAAATTTGAAAATTGAAGCAGGGATGAAAGATATGTGCTAACGATTTTGAATTTGTATTACCCTCTAGAAACCAACCGTAGCCTCATATCTCAATAGGTTTTAACATTTCCCCAAATTCAACTATAAAAGGTTATGAATGCACTTCTTGAATCAATCTTCTAAACTGAATTTCATTTGTTAGTTGGATGCAGTGACCAAAATACAAGATTTGTGACAGTTCATTATTATATATTAGTGTTAACCTTTGGCAAATTATGAAACTGATATTATATTTATGTTCATAATATTTTCTTTTAGTAATAATTTCTTTGATAGGAAGATATGTATATTTGATTGAGTGTAGCCTGAAAAATCATATTTTAATTCTTATCATGAAAAAATACTTTAGAAATTGACCAAATTACAATGTCTGAATTTGATGTTTATAGTTATGGCAATGCACATTAATTGTAATGTTTATCGAATTTCTTTGTGGAATTTAACGTTGTTGCTACATATAACAAGTTATTGTTGCTTTTGGTTTTACAGGGCCAATACGAAAAGATCCATATTTGCCTCCACGGGGGTTGGTACATCGAAAAAAGTCAATTCATAAAACTACTACACAACATGTTTTAACTAAAGAGTTGCATCGTATTTTGATGAAACATAGATCACGTGAATCATTTATGTTAAAAAATATTGTATTAAGAAAACCAAATTGCTCTAATATATATATATATATATATATATATATATATATATATATATATATATATATATATATATATAATAAGTTTGGTTTAAAAACTCTAAAAATAAATCTAACTAACATTTTTTATTAAAATTTCACCTAAGACAATGTCAGCTATTAATGTGATATGTAGTTAATTTATGTTCCCCGCGTTTAACGTGGGTCATAATCTAGTAAACTAATTAAAACATTAATAATATTAATTATTATGAGACATTTGAATAAAAAAACACAAAAATAACAAATTGATATTAAATAATTTAAAATAATAAGTGTGTAATTGAATGAGAAGATGACATATGACAAAATAAATCTCAAATTTGTTAGAGTAGATAAATTTTCATATCTTCATTTCATTTGTTCGGATTAATTAATAAGGAAATCGAAACTTACTTAAGCCGGAAAATGAAAATGACACATATTTAAGAGGAAATAAACATCATGTTTATTCATCTTCTCCGATTAGTGTTGTCGTCTCTTTGAAGATCATTTCCGTAATAGGTATAAAATTTAAACTTACATAGAATTTTAATTTTTTATATGTTGGAGACTTGGAGTTGTGATCATCATTGTAATCTCCATAGTGTATTTCTGGTTTGTTGTTAACGGAGTACATACGATTATCATGGAAATTTGACATTCTATGCATTCTATTTCTAGTATTTTAACGTACAACTCTTTCTAGATTATGCCCAAAACAAACTTATGTTTCACATAAAATCGTAAATAAACAAAAAAAAAAGTGATGAAGTCTATTATACTTCAAAATGAGATTTTATTTATTTAGGATGAAAAATGTTTTGGATTAAGTTGTCTAAGGCCTTAACTAAATTGATATATTCCTATGAATAAAAACAATCATTTTTCAGCTGTTAGAATCCATAAATAGTGGAATGATATTAGAAGAGAGATGAAATAATCTTTTAGTTTATTATGTATTTATATTAATTAACTATAAACTGATTAGAATTAATTAAGAATTAATCAAAAATAATTTTGGGTTAGTTGGATCTAAAATTTGCTTAAAAGTTGAGCAAATGATGGATTCTAGAACCCTCCTTGTTTGGACGGTTTTAGAGACTCCTCCAAGGCATTATTGAAGTCTACAGATGCAGATACGAAAATTGATTTGAATAAGGATTAAAATATATGATTTTAATATTAGGGTTTATCATTTTACATCTGGCAACTATAAAATGACCCATAGGGCTATTGTTTTCGGCTACATGTCCCTCATATTACCCATGCTGAAATTTTGTATCTTTCACTCTCTCTCTCTAAATTGATTCCTTAGTTTCTAGGGTTTTTGTGTGAGTCATTAAAGGCAATCATAATTTGTGTGCTAGCTTTCTCAAGACCAACTGAGGATCAAAGAGTGGTACATACAATTGTAACACTAAAGGTACATAATTCTACTTGAGAATTTTGATTTTACATAGGGTTTATAGTAATTTCCATAGTATGTTGCTATAATGTGTAACGACATAGATCAATTGGTGGCATATGCCTATAATTAAATTATGTGTTAATTCCGTTGTGCAATTATGTTTAATGTAACCTATAAAACTCATCAAAATAGACATAGTTTTGAAAGGTTTCACACCTTAAAGTAATATCTTCGTAATGATGCAAAACCTTTAGATAAGGAAGAAACGTGACTGAAGGACCTAATAACATGCATCAAGTCGTCATAATATGATTGAATCAGTTGTTTGAAACATCGTACGACTTTTAATGAATGATCGTCAACACAATCTATTCATTTGAAACAATATACACTAACAAGTCAAAAACACCCTTTTCAAAAAAATCATATGAACATGGTGCAGTCGTTTATTTCAGACATTATTAGATGCATTAAGGCATTGTAATATTGTGTTGCCTTAGCATTACCATGTATGACACTTTAATGGATCTAAAATACGTAGGTGAAGTCTCTAGAAACTACAACTTATTTTTTTAATGTCGGTTTCATATTTTAGTTTTCTTTTAAATTTAGTAATGCAAATCTAAGTCACACTCCTCAAACAAAAAATAAAGTGAATAAACATGGAAAGAAGATTGTACCAAAAAGGGGGGAAATAGGCAAGTGAAAGGTAACTTCATGCCAAATGGCAAGAAGTTCACACATCAAGCTAGAAGCCCCCACAACCCTACCGAAAAAATAGCCAACTTTTGCACCTTTTATCTTAAATTCTACTACTTCTAATTTTATCAAATGTGTTGTCATTCTTTTTTATCATGTTCATCTAGTATCGAGAGAAAATTAAAATTGTATCTGATGTATTAATAATTTATATTTCTTATCACGTTTATCTAGTATTTAGAGAAAATTAAAATTGTATCTGACTTATTAATAATTTAAATTATGACTCTTAAATCAATTTATAATTTATTGACACATTTATAATTTATTGGATAATAGTTAAAATTATACAACAAAAGAACTCGAAAATTAATGGTGCAAATTTATGACACGACACAAAACGAAATTGGGACGAAATCGAAATTTGAATTTGAATTTGTGTTGTGTTTGTGTTAATTGTAAAAAACACGACTTTGTGTCGTGTCGTGTTCGTGTTTAAAAATTGACATGATTTTGCATGTGTTTGTCATATTCTACGTGATTGATTATGAATTATATAATCTAATAATTTGTTATTATGTTTGTCGTTTCGTGTTTTAATCGACTTGCTTTGGTGTTAATGAAAATAAAAACGACATCGTGTCTTGGTGTGTCGTGTCAGACAAAAACACGACACGATTGCCCGATTTGACACCCCTACCGAAAATCCTATTTGAAAAAAATGGAAGTAAGATGTCAATAATCATGTCTTGATTGGGGGATAATGTTTGTGTCACATAAATGGCATCCGACATGTTCAACCAATACATACATGTAAAAGAGGTAAACTAATAAATTAAAGTTGGCATTAAGACATAGCATGGGTGAATCTAATTGTAACATCTGGTTTTCAGGTATGTCACTTTCCAAGTTTATTTAATTGACATGTGGTTCATTTAACTATGCAGCGTGTAGCCGCATGAACCCCAAAAACTCTAATCCTACCCCTATTTAATGCCTCTAACTTCTAAGGTTCTGTGTATTTATCAACCTTTATCTCCAAAAGCAAACACTAGCCCCCTGAGTGTTCTTGGTGCATTTGTGTGTTTTGGAGCCTTTTGTTGGGATTTCTTGGAAAAGAAAGCTTATGTGAGTAGCAAGGGAGAAGATCTAGAAGTTGTTCATCATTCTCCATAATTTTGGACCATTATAAGTGCCAAAGATCTTTGCTTTATTGTTTTTCATGCATAGCTATACGCTTATGATGGATTTTGGTCACCTTTTTAGTCCCTTTTATGGTTGAATTTGGAGTTTGGAAGAACTCCAAACCTCTATGCTTGGTTTGTTTGCTTTATGGACATTTAGAAGGTTTTTTTTTTTTTTTTTTTTTTTTTTTTTTTGTAACATCCAAATTTTCATTAATTAACTAAAAAATTATTCATAAAAACTCATCTCAAGAAAACTCACAATTATCAAATACAAATAATCATCATAATATCAGAGTGTCCTAAAATATCCAGAATCATAAACTGCAGGAGAATGTGTACAATCAAGCATTAGCCTTCCAGCAATCATCAGAAGTACCTGAAACACATTTAATCAATAATTGTAAACATAAAGCTTAGTGAGTTCCCCAAAACATTACACACAATACAACACTAAATAAACAACTATAAGTTATCAGCAACCTTGGAGACCACCCAAAGTCTAAGTGGGCAAACACCATGACCTGTAGATTATCAGCAAATCCTGGAGACTACCTGAAGTCTCATCACACAGTAACACACATCATAGTAACAGCAAATACACCCAGCTGGTCAACACATATATTCTACCATATATGTAAGTATAGTGAGAAGACTCCGCTAACACAGAAGAATGCTAAATCTCACACCCGAACTGCCGGTACTAGACTCCTCCTATTAATCACATCAAGCGAAACCCTCGTCATCTACGACGACAAACCCAGTACGAACCTTCACATCATCTCTCACATCAAAGCCCAAAAATACCTGCGCAAAGACTGTCACACATTCTTAGCTCTTATAGTCAACGAAAAACAAGAAGTAAAAATACCTGACATCTTCCCCGAAGATCTTCCAGGAGTTCCTCCTGAACGTCAAGTCGAGTTCCGAATCGACTTGATTCCTGGAGCTACCCCCGTAGCCAAATCCCCGTATCGCCTAGCACCAGCAGAGATGCAGGAATTATCCAGCCAATTAAACAAACTGCTCAATAAGGCATTCATCAGACCAAGCTCTTCACCCTGGGGAGCACCGGTCATGTTCATGAAAAATAAGGATGGATAGTTTTGCATGTGCATAGATTACTGCGAAGTAAACAATCTTACCATTAAAAAACAATACCCTTTTACACGAATAGACGACCTCTTCAATCAACTCCAAGGATCCAGCTACTTTTCAAAGATCGACCTAAGATCGGGGTATCACCAGTTACGAGTCCAAGAGAATGATGTTCCCAAAACAACATTCCGAACTTGTTATGGTCACTACGAGTTTGTAGTAATGCCCTTTGGCCTAGCAAATGCACCCGCGGTATTCATGGATCTAATGAATCGAGTATGTCGTCCCTTCCTAGACAAATTCGTGATAGTATTCATAGATGATATACTTATCTACTCACGGAGTAAGGAAGAACATAGCCAGCACCTAAGAAAATTCTTAGAAACATTAAGGGCGGAAAAGCTTTATGCAAAATTCTCAAAGTGCGAGTTTTGGATTAGGAAGATAAATTTCCTTGGTCACGTAGTCAGTGAAGAAGGAATACAGGTGGACCCTTCCAAAATAAAGGCAATCAAAAATTGGTCAGCACCTAGAACGCCAACAAAGATCCGCCAATTTTTAGGACTTGCTGGCTACTAGCACAGGTTCATAAAGAATTTCTCCAGAATTGCTAAACCGCTTACTGCCCTGACTCAGAAGGGTGTAACTTTTAGCTGGGGAGAGAAACAATACATTGTGTTCCAAACGCTGAAGCAAGCCTTGTGTAGCGCACCTATCTTGTCCCTTCCTGAAGGAGTAGAAGACTTCGTAGTATATTACGATGTATCCAGTCAGGGGCTAGGTTGTATGCTTATGCAATGATGAAAGGTTATTGCCTATGCCTCGAGACAGCTAAAGGCACACGAGGTCAACTACACCACTCATGATCTTGAGTTGGATGCAGTAGTGTTTTCTTTAAAGATCTGGAGGCACTACCTTTACGGTACCAAGTGCACTATCTTCACCGACCACAAAAGCCTTCAACACATCTTCGGTCAAAAAGAACTTAAAATGAGACAAAGGCGATGGGTAAAACTACTTAATTACTACGAATTCAAAATTCTTTATCATCCCGAAAAAGCCAATATAGTAGCATATGCCCTTAGTCGAAAGGAGTACTCAGGTCGCAGAGTGAAAGCACTAACCATGACAATCCATTCTCATATGTCCACACAAATCAAGGAGGTCCAGATAGAAGCCTTGAAGTCAGATAATGTGGTAGATGAAGCCTTAAGAGGAATGGAGAAGAACTTAGAAATCAAGGGTGACAGAGTTCCTTATTTCATGAATCAGATTTGTACACCAATGTTTGGTGGCTATAGAGATGTTGTCATGAATGAAGCCCACAAAAATCGATACTCAGTTCATCCAGATTCAGATAAGATGTATCTGGATCTCAAGAAACTCTATTGGTGGCAGAACATGAAAGTCGAGATTTCTACCTATGTAGGTAAGTGCCTAACTTGCACCAAAGTCAAGGTAGAATTCCAGAAGCACTCATGTCTACTGTAGCAGACAGAGATACCTGAGTGAAAGTGGGAGCATATTACAATGGATTTCATAACTAAGTTGCCCAAGACCCCGTCATGACACCATTTGGGTAATCATCGATAAATTAACCAAATCTATTCACTTCCTACCAATAAAGAAAACAGACAAGATGGAGAAATTGACCAAAACTTACATCAGAGAGATAGCACGACTGCATGGTGTGCCAATATCTATTATCTCAGTTAGAGAGAGTAGATTCACCTCGCGGTTTTGGCAGTCACTACAGAAATTTCTGGGAACTAGGCTAGACATGAGTACGGCCTACCATCCACAAACCGACGGGCAGAGTGAGAGGACTATTCAAACCCTAGAAGACATGCTGAGAGCCTATGTAACTGACTTAGGTAAAGCATGGGATACCTATTTTCCACTGGTTGAGTTCTCATATAACAATAGCTATCACACTAGCATCAAGGTTGCCCCGTTCGAAGTCCTCTATGGCTATAAGTGCAGATCCCCTCTGTGTTGGGCTGAAGTGGGTGACATGCAACTAGCTAAAGGCCAAGTTCCTGGCAGCACTCTCACTGGCCCAGAAATCATTCGAGAAACCACATAAAAGATCGTTCAAATTCGAGAAAGACTGAAAGCCTCTAGAGACAGACAAAAGAGCTACTTAGACAAGGGACGAAAACCCTTGGAATTCTAGGTTAGTGATTGCAATTTGTTGAAGGCCTCACCCTGGAAGGGCATGATACGCTTCGGAAAACATGGAAAACTAAACCCACGGTACATTGGGTCATTTGAGATTCTTGCTAGAATCGGCCCACTAGCTTATAAACTCCGTCTGCCACAAGAACTTAATAACGTACACCCTATCTTCCACGTGTCAAATATAAAGAAATGTCTATCCGACAAAACTCTTGTGATTGCACTCGATGAAATCGAGATAAACGAGTGTCTAAACTTTATGGAAGAACCAGTAGAAATCATGGATAGAGAAGTCAAACGAATGAAACAAAGTCGCATACCAATAGTGAAGGTTTGTTGATGCCAAGCGGGGACCTGAATTCACTTGGGAGCAAGAAGATCAGATGCAACAAAAGCACCCGCATCTTTTCCCTAGTCCATGAGTACTCTCTATAAAAGAATTTGGGACGAAATTCCCTCTAACGGGCGGATAATGTAACAACCCGTTGTTTCGAGTCAATAAACGTCTAAACTACAACCATGTACAAGTAAACCCACAACATAACATGATGCAATAAGAATTTGAATGCCAAGAATACTTGTATATAAGTTTATATGATAACGCAAGGGTTAAATCGAAACCCATGTTGATTTAAGTTGTTATAAGTCAACAAATCTTGCACTAGTTCAAAACAAAGATTAATACTTAAATTAAAATCATAATATAATTTGTGTATATATAGATTTCGGTCGAGGATTAGGCATGGCCGAAAACACTTACCTTTGAAACACCCCAAGCCCAAAATCACCTCCTTAAAGTAAAGTCTAGACTGAAAACACTTTGCTATTGGACTTGATGGCCAAAAACCATTTACTCTTTGACTTTAGGACCGAAAACACTTCCTTTATAGAAGTGTATGACCGAAAATATAAAGGGTTAAGGCTCATTAAGGCTGAAAACATCTCATATATATATATATATATATATATATATATATATATATATATATATATATATATATATATATGTTTTCAACCGTGAACCCAATTCATTTCTCAAATTCCCAACCATAAACGCTCCCATTACACCTAGATCATCACAATTTCACCTAGAACACCAAGAACAATCTTCAAATATTCAAGTTTTCCTCAAGAACACCAAGAACACCACCAAACCTTCATATGCCACCGAATACCCCCCCCCCCCCCCCCCCAAGCTCACCAAAAACTCCCCATACACACCGAAAACGCCTAGCCATATTCCAAATAATTCCTAAGGCTAACTGTAAGTATTTCTTACATAATTAAAGTGTTGTCTAACACTTTAATTATTATTTAAATCACTATTCAATTTATTATTTAAATTAATATCTTATTATTTTAATAACGACGTCGGATATAATTATTTTTAGGACACGACTATCTTCATGAAAGTTAGCCCGAGGAACGCCACTACAATTTTGCCATCCGAACACGAATAGGTATTCGAGGTGAATTCATACCCCCTACGTTTTTATTATTATTCCATGTTTTTCGGGAGGGAATGTAACACACACGTTCTGTTATCGTGTTATGTAATTACTAAAAGTGAATAATATTGAGTGTTGAGTTCTAACAGATAGTTTTTACTAGAAATAAAGTAAAACTATGTTTAGAATCACTCATAAAATATTGGAAGTCTTATGAAAATCCAGTTAAAAGCCAAATAGTGAAATTTAGTGAAAATATAAAATTCAAAATAGGTGAAATTTTATTATTTAAAGTTGTATAGAATCTCGTTAGAAACATTTAGGCGAAAACCTCATCGAAATCCGAGTTAAAACGAAAAAGTTATGACCAATCGAAGATCCGCGACAAAACCGGCATGGCGTCGAATGACGTAAAAAGTGAGTTTTTGATAAACTACTTTTTAGCCTTAGTAATCTAAATGAAAGTCGTAGTATTTGTTAAACCGAGAAGTTCGATAAAAAAGACGCCAAAATCTGACTTCGTATGAGGAAGTTATGATTTTTCTAACTTTCAAATTAGCAGTAGACAGCTAAAAACTCGAATTTTAGATTGAGTGATTTTTAGCTAACACAACCTAAATGAGAATTGAAGGTCTCGTCATTTGTAGTACAACGGTAAAAAGTCTGACGAAAACGGATGCCAGATGAAGAAGTTATGAATTTTTAACGGATTTCCTGTCCCGGTTTGTTAAAAATAGTAATATTAAAATTAAAGTCAAAATTAGCCGACGAAGTCTAAATGAAAATTGTAGAGCATAATTTTAGCTACGTGTGCATATAAAGAACGTCAAAAACGGAGCTCATATGCGAAAGTTATGGATTTTAGAAGATTTGGGTTCAATTTCCGAGAAATTTGCTTGGATAAGCCTTATCCGGAACCAACCACGTCACCTCGCATGAACAGTAGCCGCGTGTCGCCTTTCGGTTGGACAAAACTTCGGTCTGGTAAGCTTTCGACGCACCTTTCGGCATCCTAGGCGACGTCTAAGACGCCTCGCATCTGGCTGCCACCTCCTCGCATCCGAGCCAGCTGCCGCACCATGTGGTTCGCTCCTGCTGCTGTCGCGTGTCCTCGGTGCTAACTCCCTTTTCTCGGCCGACTTCGGACCTCGCCTATAAATAGGAGGCATACGAACTCTCCCGGCTAATGTTGGATTTTTAGCACTTTTTCACCTCTTATTCCAGATTTTGGTTATTTCCACTTCTCCCGAAGCCCCGATATTATTTTTAAAACCCGAAACACGTCCCGAAGTGCCCGTGAAGCCCGAGAAATTTATCTTTTCGGTTTGAAGCTCTACCTTTGCAAGGCCCGGTTTTCAATAAATCTCCCGGTTTTCAACGAAGAAAGTCTTATTTAGAGTTGCAGTGCTGCTCAAATTATTATTTTAAACCCCGATTAATTCACGGTGAGTTCAATATATCGGAACAATTGTATGTTAGTGTTATATATGCTATGTTCTTTTCAGTAATATTATTTCGGGTTATTTTCCCGTGTAATTTTTATTCGCTATTTTAATAGCATGTTATTATTCAGAGATGCTTTCCTATGTTATATTTTCTGCTATTTTGATAGCAAAGCTATACCTCTGACCATGTGATCAGTTTAAGAACTCAGATTCACAGTGGTATTGGTATGTAGCCTCTGGCCACGTAGAGCATGTCCCCTGTAAGTGAATGATTCTATTCTATGGCATTGGCAGAAGGGTAGACAGGGCGTGAATACCTGATATCTACATTAATATTAAAGTTCATGGCTTGTATAACTTCTGGTATCGGCTTCGTGCCTTTAACCATTTAAAGTCGGATACGTATCTTCCGGTATTGACAAAGGGCTATGTAGGCCTGAAAGCCTGTATATTCTAGCAAAGTATTAATCAGAAAATTGATTGTCTTTAGTGCCATTTGATCTGAAGCGTTATTGATGCATATAAAGTATTGATATTGTTAAGTCTCTTTGACTGTATATCTTTGAATAGAGTCTTTGATTGATATGAAAGCCTGACATATGATACACATATGCTATTATTGTTCTTGTTCCTCTATGCTTCTGTCATATTGGTATATAAAAGGCATAAGATTATATTGTATCTATTTAATGAATTCACTAAGCGTTATCGCTTATCCCTCTCAATGTTTAACAATTGCAGGTGATTTGTATCGAGTATAGTTTTATACTGCTGAAAGATTTAGAATAGTTAATACTATTTCTATGTATTTAATGTTCATATATGTATATGAATAGCAGATTCCTGGGTAGATATGTAATGTAATAAAACTTAGTCGGTTTTATCCAATCTTTTGTAATCACTTTATCAATATAAAATATTGTTTTATAAATATGCATGTAGCATGTTTTAAGGAAGTAACTTAAGAGTAATGTTGGAATAGTATGAAAGTTTGGGTCTTTCAGAAATACGAAAGTGAGGGTCTTTCAATCATGGTATCAGAGCATAGTAGTTTAAGCGAACTAAATACCATGGATTGGTATTTAGACTTAAATTGTTGGAAGTTCAATATATGAACGGATTTATAGTAAATATATAGATACAAACCATAGGAAATATTTAAGTGGGGTATTGGGTAGTGATAAACCCTAGTATTCTAAGATATTAAGTTACTTCAGAATTTTCAAAAAATTAGTTTAAGTGAACTAGAAATGTTGAGAATTTCTAAGCTTAAACAAGAATTGTTAAGTGAAGATGATACGATATGTCTCTGGTATATTTTAGGTGGAATACCTAATGGAGTCAAACACTAGAATATTAAGAGGAGATATGCCTTATATTCTAATATGTGCTAAATGATAAATGAATATAGCATGCCTTAGGGTGCTTATCTATAATTGCTATTATTTGAGAAAGTTTAAGGTCTGTTGCCGACCCTGGTTTAGAAGAGAATATTTTTAAGAATTTCTATATTAGAATTTACGTGAAACTTTTTGAAGTAATAAATAGATTTATGATAGTCGACATCGATAAGTTTGTTGATAAACGATCGAAAGATATTGTAGAATCATATTTATGAAGTGTTATCGTAAATAGTGTATTAATACCTATAGAGCAGTATTGTACCTTCAAAGTGTGTTTAATGATATAATAACATCCTTGGAAGAATGATGTGCATTTGAAACACATTTGGGCAAGATAAATGTGTTGGTGCAACCCATGAAGTTGTTCCACCGGTGTACAGATTAAAGAAGTGATTATTTAATAGAGTTGAAAGAACCGAAGATGGCGATCTGTACTTCGGCAGTATCACAATTAAGGTTGTGCAAGATTTAGAAGAATTAAATGAAGATCAAAAGAAAGGCTAATGAAGTTTTCAGACTCAATAGGCCAAGACTTTGTGATATAGTAAGAAGTTCAAGTAGTAACCCTATACATGATGTTTAGACTTAGTATTTATTAATACTGAGAGATGACTGACTTCTATCACATCCTTATGAAAGTTCCATAGTGTGTTAAGTTGAATTTAACATACACTATTAGGATGGTGAATTGAGTCATTTAATGGTAAAAGGATAAGCAACTTACTTGTCTAAGTAAGGTAGAATGCTTAATTGAAGAAACAATACACCCATATTATCGTATGAGAAGAGATGTTGTAGTCAGGAATGACAGAGAACCAAATTGAAGCTAGTAGAACTTGCTGAGATGCAACTATAATGCGGACTTCTTAGGATCGACTCCTATGAAGTAGACTTAAAATAATACACCTAAGAGAAGAAGACTTACTCATATACAGGAATGACGATGCCAAGGAAGGATAATGAAATAAACAACTGTGCATGGTGAATTATATGAGTTAGGAGATGATGCAGGTAGTTGGAAACTATTTGTCTTCACACTGCAAGAGTAAATTTTGGTATTGCATGTCTAGTAGTGTAGACACTACCCGAGAAAGAATTTATATGATGATTTGGTAGTAAAATCCATATTGATCTAAGAAAAGTATTAGAATATGCTAGATTGAGCATATGCATGAGAAGAATCCTAGAAGGCGAATACAGGAAATCCAAGATATGTTTGATAGAAACGTGAAATCCTTAATTGAGTCTAAAAGAAATTGTTGTACGTACTTGTTTGAACACACTCATGTGTGATGAATTGCTTTGTGATTTTAAATGGTAACTTGGAAAATTGCGAGACAATACTTGGGACGAGTATGAGTAGGTGTGAATGGTAGTAGAGACCTATACTACCGGAAGCACATGACTCATACTTGGATAAAAGAAAGTCAGAAGGTTACCAAGGAGCTAGTAATTGATTCCGTTTTATTCATGTATATCGTTACCATCGTTTCGGTAATGACTTTGAAGATGATTGTGTTTCCGACCCTAGTGGTTATATCAAACCAAGTCCAAAATAGACATGTATGTTACATGGTTCAGAGAACCAAGATCGATGTAACATCTGGCCTAATCCAGGAAATTGAAATGAAAGATAATCAAGGCGATCAATAGAAGTATCGTAATCACCGTTATACTAAAGAATTTTGTAGCAAGATGTGCTACATACTAGAATATGATTATATTACATTAGAACATGAAGGAAGGTTACTTACATAATAGTATTATACAATTAGAGACGAGAGTTTGGTTCGTTGTATGTTTCTTGCATTATGCAGTTGAAAGTCATTGGACTATGACCATTCGAATTGTGGTTATAATAAAGATTTTACCTTGGGTTTAGTATATAAACCAAGAAGGAGCAGAAGTCTGCAATGAGAATTGAGTTTTAACTCAAAGATTAGAATTGAAGGTTCAATAGAGAATAAAGAGCGAGTACAGGTTTGAGCATCGCTATTAATTAAGAAGTTTGAAAAGTTTAATAATAAATTGGTAAACCAAAAGTTAAAAATAGTAAATTTTAGATTACCACAAAGGAAGCACGTTAGTACCCGAATGTTATGACCGGTACATTTCTCATCAACCCTCAGCCTATTCAAATCAGATTTGATTCTGTTGTCTCAAATTCTTTTGTGTCTTGAGAATTCGCGTATTCATTTCAAATTTCTTGTTACACATTTGTCCAATTATTTCATGAAGATACTGTAGGAAGGGTATCATTATTTGCTGATAAAGTTTATAGAGATAGTGACAAAGAAATTGAAGGTTATAATCTTCTTGCTAACCTGATTTCTATCTTCTTGCCTAACTTTGATATTATTCTCGACATGGATTGGTTGTCAAAGAACCACGCAGAACTCTTATGCTATGAAGAGATGGTGTGCATCTCTACCAAAAGGGTGGATTATATTTATGTCTACGATGAAAATAATAAATTTCTTTCTTAAATACTCGTAAATTTATATCGAAGGGATATTCTACTTATCCGGCTTATACAGTTACTACCTTGAAAGAGGAGAAGAAAACTATGAATGATAGCATTTGAATAATTATCAACCGGCTAATTAAGAATGCATATTTTCTCGCCATATGTGAAATGACTCCAATGGAGAAATACGCACAAGTATACCTGGACGAAATTGTGGAAAGACATGGTGTGCCACTAAAGCTTATCTCCGATCGTGATACTCGCTTCACTTTTGGGCGAGTATGCAACAATAATAGGAATCTCGAGTTGTTCGCAGCACAACTTATCAACCCCAGATAAATGGTCAGACAGAAAGAACAATCCAAACTATAGAAGATATGCTTTGTGCATGTGTTTTGGAGTTCGGTGGTAACTGGGACAAGTATTTTCTCTTGTCAAATTTTCTTATAATAACAAGTTACTACACTATAATCAAAATGCCGCCATACGAAGCATTATATGGGCGCAGATGCTACACTCCATTATGTTGGTGTAAGAAGGACAGAAAATCCTTGGTGGTCCTGAAATGATTCTAGACACCACTGATAAGATTCAAATGGTACGAGAAAGAATGAAAGCAGCCCAGGACCGACAAAAGTCCTGTTCAGAAATGGAGGAGACGATCCATAATATTCCAAAAGGGTGATACTGAAGGTAGCCCCGTGGAAAGATATTATGAAATATTGGAAGAAAAGGATGTTGAGTCCTAGATTTGTTGGACTTTTCAAAATTATCAAGAGAATTGGTCAACAACCATATCACTTGGATTTGCCTGAGGATTTGGCCGATATACATGATATATTTCATGTAAGATATCTACGTAAATGTTTAAGTGTATATGATGAAACGATTCTATTATCTGAAGTGAAACTGGATAATAAGTTAAGATATGTAGAAGAGATCGTAAATGAAAGAACGACTAATTTACGTAATAAAGAAGTGAAGTTGGTGCTTGTCAAGTGGAAACACCAACGAGGCCCAAATTATACTTGGGGAAAATATGAATGAAATAAGAATGAGGTATCCCTAATTGTTTTAATCGTTATGATTTCAGGGACAAAATCCTCAAAATGAGGAGGTATTTGTAACATACACGTTCTGTTATCATGTTATGTAATTACTAAAAGTGAATAATATTGAGTGTTGAGTTCTAGCAGATAGCTTTTACTAGAAATAAAATAAAACTATGTTTAGAATCACTTATAAAATATTGGAAGTCTTATGAAATTCCAGTTAAAGCCAAATAGTGAAATTTAGTGAAAATATAAAATTCAAAATAGGTGAAATTTTATTATTTAAAGTTGTATAGAATCTCATTAGAAACATTTAGGCGAAAACCTCATCGAAATTTGAGTTATAACGAAAAAGTTATGACCAATCGAAGATCCGCGACAAAACCGACATGGCGTCGAATGACGTAAAAAGTGAGTTTTTGATAAACTAGTTTTTAGCCTTAGTAATCTAAATGAAAGTCGTAGTATTTGTTAAACCGAGAAGTTCGATAAAAAGGACGCCAAAATCTGACTTCGTATGAGGAAGTTATGATTTTTCTAACTTTCAGATTAGCAGTAGACAGCTAAAAACTCGAATTTTAGATCGAGTGATTTTTAGCTAACACAAACTAAATGAGAATTGAAGGTCTTGTCATTTGTAGTACAACGGTAAAAAGTCTGACGAAAACGGATGTCGGATGAAGAAGTTATGAATTTTTAACGGATTTCCTGTCCCGGTCTGTTAAAAATAATAATATTAAAATTAAAGTCAAACTTAGCCAACGAAGTCTAAATGAAAATTGTAGAGCATAATTTTAGCTACGCGTGCATATAAAGAACGTAAAAAACGGAGCTCGTATGCGAAAGTTATGGATTTTAGAAGATTTGGGCTCAATTTCCGAGAAATTCGCTTGGATAAGCCTTATCCGGAACCAACTACGTCACCTCGCATGAACAGTAGCCGTGTGTCGCCTTTCGGTTGGACAGAACTTCGGTCTGGTAAGCTTTCGACGCACCTTTCGGCATCCTAGGCGACGTCTAAGACGCCTCCTAAGACGCCTCGCATCTGGCTGCCACCTCCTCGCATCCGAGCCAGCTGCCGCGCCACGTGGTTCGCTCCTGCTGCTGCCGCGTGTCCTCGGTGCTGACTCCCTTCTCTCGGCCGACTTCGGACCTCGCCTATAAATAGAAGGCATGCGAACCCTCCCGGCTAATGTTGGATTTTTAGCACTTTTTCACCTCATATTCCAGATTTTGGTTATTTTCACTTCCCTCGAAGCCCCGATATTATTTTGAACACCCGAAACACGTCCCGAAGTGCCCGTGAAGCCCGAGAAATTTATCTTTTCGGTTTGAAGCTCTACCTTTGCAAGGTCCGGTTTTCAATAAATCTCCCGGTTTTCTATGAAGAAAGTCTTATTTAGAGCTGCAGTGCTGCTCAAATTATTATTTTAACCCCCGATTAATTCACAGTGAGGTCAATATATAGGAACAATTGTATGTTAGTGTTATATATGCTATGTTCTTTTCAGTAATATTATTCCGAGTTATTTTACCGTGTAGTTTTTATTCGCTATTTTAATAGCATGTTATTATTCAGAGATGCTTTCCTATGTTATATTTTCCGCTATTTTGATAGCAAAGCTATACCTCTGACCATGTGATCAGTTTAAGAACTCAGATTCACAGTGGTATTGGTATGTAGCCTCTGGCCACGTAGAGCATGTCCCCCATAAGTGAATGGCTCTATTCTATGGCATTGGCAGAAGGGTAGATAGGGCGTGAATACCATATATCTACATTAATATTAAAGTTCATGGCTTGTATAACTTCTGGTATCGGCTTCGTGCCTGTAACCATTTAAAGCTGGACACGTATCTTCCGGTATTGACAAAGGGCTATGTAGGCCTGAAAGCCTGTATATTCTAGCAAAGTATTAATCAGAAAATTGATTGTCTTTAGTGCCATTTGATCCGAAGCGTTATTGATGCATATAAAGTATTGATATTGTTAAGTCTCTTTGACTGTATATCTTTGAATAGAGTCTTTGATTGATATGAAAGCCTGACATATGATACACATATGCTATTGTTGTTCTTGTTCCTCTATGCTTCTGTCATATTGGTATATAAAAGGCATAAGATTATATTGTATTTATTTATTGAATTCACTAAGCGTTATCGCTTATCCCTCTCAATGTTTAACAATTGCAAGTGATGAGTATCCAGTATAGTTTTATACTGCTGAAAGATTTAGAATAGTTAATACTATTTCTCTGTATTTAATGTTCACGTATGTTTATGAATAGCAGATTCCTGGGTAGATATGTAATGTAATAAAACTTAGTCGGTTTGTATCCAATCTTTTGAAATCACTTTATCAATATAAAATATTGTTTTATAAATATGCTTGTAGCATGTTTTGAGGAAGTAACTTAAGAGTAATGTTAGAATAGTATGAAAGTTTCGGTCTTTCAGAAATACGAAAGTGAGGGTCTTTCAGGGAATACAAGTACAACACAATTAATTTTGTGTAAACATTCAAACGATTTCAAATGTTTTCAAATTATGTTAGACTGTTTTAGATTATTCTTAATTTTTTCGACACTTTCAACTATTGTTTTTACCAAAACACACACACACACACACACACACATATATATATATATATATATATATATATATATATATATATGAGATTCAGTCGGCTTAGGACTGGTGTTTTCGTCTTAACTCATGTTCGTTGTTTGGTCGTGGGCTTAGGGAAAATCCACTTGTCTGGTTGTCTTTTAATTTCAATTATATATGCTCTTTCTTTCTTTCTCTCTCTCTCTCTCTCTCTCTCTCTATATATATATATATATATATATATATATATATATATATATAGACACACACACACACACACGAGTACAAACCTTTAACCTTTGTAACATACTGAGTAAAGGATAATTTTCAAAATATTTACGTTACAAATGGAACACACTTATAAACTATAATAGGTATAGTTTATGGAGTATCCTTATTCTACTAATTCATGAAACGATACAAGAACATACTTATAAACTATAATAGGTATAGTTTATGGAACACTTATATCATTATTACAAAATACAGAGATACAATACATACGAACATATAAACTATAATTACATAAGTACTATCTTACTAAGTACAAGTATTAGTACAGTAACAAACATATGAATTATATTAGGTATAGTTTATGTAACATATAAACAATTAGTCGTTACCAAGGATTTCAATTATTCTAAATGTAACCGTCAGTATAGCTTTGTGAGACACAGTTCAAGTACTTACCTAAGTACCAACCAAACCCTGAAATTATAACCAGGGTCTCATGGAGGGAGCGCATGAATTTGTGTATAGATCTATACAAGACTGACAATCCCACACCTTAATTGTTAGCTACAGTTAGGCCGACAGGCCTAGGGTGACAAATGTCATATCGATTCTGATGCCTAAAGAACGTCGTTTCACGTCACCCTATGTCATCAAGTATGGCTATAATAGCTCACAATTTGGAAATTGAACAATAAGATTAGTATATGAATAAGTTAACAACTTCAAATAGTTGTATTATTAATGAAACTACAATATAGTGTTTTACGATACAGCTGGTGAAGCTAGGTACTTAAAATTATAGAGTTTTTATACAAGTACAAATACAGTATACTATTCCAGTACAAAGAAAACATACTTATCATGGTTTTATGTGAATTAAAACTACATTATACTATCTCATGGTACAATAACATTACAATAGGAAATATAGGATTTTCTAGGAAAACCTACTTACATTTTCAAGGAAAAAATCACATATTTCAAATCCAAACATGCTTATGAACTCACCAAATTAAATGTTGATATACTTTCAAAACCACTTGTATTTTCAGGGAACCAGTAGACAGGTACACCCACCAGTTTTAAGAGGACGGAGCTTTATAGAGTCACGTCTTTTATACTTTTGCTATACACTTTTGATGTCATACAAACTATGTATTGAACAGATATAAAACCTATACTTTATTAATGTAATAGTTGTCTTTGATTTTATTACTATTATACAATTGTTGTGATAATGTATATGACGTCCTCCGCCCTCGAATGTTTCCGTCGTTTCGGTTTGGGAGTGTGACGGATTGGTATCAGAGAGTTGTTTATAGTGAACTAAGTATATCAAACCTTACAAAATATACAACTATAAACACAATGAGACCGAGGTGCTCTGACTAAAAGTATACTTTTAAAATCTAAGTATTTTATAAGAAGTATACAAACATACATACATACCAAAAACAATATCACAGTAAGAACTACACAAAAGTATTTAGATGTTGGACACTACAGTTAAACCTAAACAGTTATATATATACTAATAGTCGATAAGGGCTTTCTTACTAGAATCGAACATGAGAAACAAAGAACCTTTGTTGGTAGGTCTATAATTACAAAGTGTATATGTAAGAGTTATATATAATTAAGACTTTATAAATTTAGAATTTGTGATTTAGCTTTACTTCATGTTCCTTGTTTGGTTGTGGACTTAGAGTAGAGTCACTCATTCGAAGGCCTATTTAGTCTTGGTTATATATAATTTGTATACACTAAGTGATTATAGAGGGACCCAATGTGAGCCACATTATACAAATTCTTTACAAGTGTTGCTATAAACGAAGTTAGCGATTGTTTACTTATATTAGTAGACTTCCACTGTAAATTGCTTAACAGAACACTATAACAGTCAAGATAAGATATATCTTGTTCAAATGTCGCCTGACTGATGACCACTATAGAGGACTTATCATTAATTTCTCTTTAATTATAGAGAAAGAGGCCTCCAAAGAAGTCCAACAGGCCCGCCAACGAATCCACCACCTCCATAGTATGACTCTGTTGTTTTCCAAGCAGCAGTAATCGTCGTCGTGACAGCCTCCATGACGTAGATGAATGCAAGTGGCACTAGCGGGACGGGTAGTGGTGACAACCCTTCTAACCACAGAGATAGCCATGGACACCCAAAGGATTGTTCATATGAAGACTTCACGAACGCTAAACCCAAATCCATCGATGGCACCAAAGGTATCATTGCCTTAACTGCTGGTTCGTGAAGAATGAATCAATATTCAAAATATGCGCATGTACTGAAACTAGCAAAGTGAAATTTGCAACATGCACATTCATAGACAGAGCCCTCTCTTAGTGGGATAGCCAAGTAAATTCATTGAAACTCCCGATAACCAATGCCATGAGCTGGGATGACTTAAAGGAACTAATGTTAGCTGAATATTGCCTAAGGGGCGAGGTGCAAAAGCTAAAGCAGGAGCTCTGGGGTCTGACAATGAAGGACTCTGGTATTGCTGCATACACTGCCAGATTTAGTGACCTGGCTATTCTGTGTCTTGGGATGATCACCCCAGAAAGTAAGAAAGTGGAAAGGTATATATGGGGACTCTCCCCTCAGATCCAAGGGAATGTAATAGCTAAAAATCCACTTACTTTTGACAGCGCCAAGTGTCTGGCACAGACCCTCGTAGATCATGGAGTTCGTCAAGGGTTCATAACAGCCATCCCTGAATAACCCAAAGAGGGCGGAAGTAAAAAGAAATTATGGAACAAAAGAAAGGAGAAATCGTCACAAGAACCCTCAAAGAAACATCAGATTGTGGCAGTCCACACTGCTACTGTTCCTACTGTTACTCCTGCTGCTCCAGCTCCTCCCAGCCGATACATTGGAAACTTTCCACTGTTTAACAAATGCAATCTCCATCACATGGGAATTTGTAGAGAAATGCAATGCAAGAACTAAAATAGAAAGGGGCACACCACCCATCTCTGTAAAGCACCAGTACAACCAACCACTTAGATCTTCTTTAGGGCTTGCATATTATCATTTTTGGGCCATTTCAAAGTCACTTTCGGGATTGAGTGCATATTAGAGTGTTGAATTTAGATTTTGGATCATTGGAGCTCATGAAGCTTAAAGTTGTCACCTTTATTGAGTTATGGCCCTATCCCATGCATTAGAACTCCTTTATGGCTTAGTTTTGGTGATCTAGCTTCATAACACCATGCATGCACGTAAAGTTGGCAACTTTATGTGTTATGTTAGCCTAAGGATACGAGATCTGCGGAATGGATGCCTCGAACTCAGCAAAAAAATGACTGTATGGAATTGGAATATGGGGGACTCGACGAGTTGTTCATGCAACTCGGCGATTCGGGTCGTGGTTCCCCAACCTTTCCTGGTTTTGAGAGAACTCATTGAGTCTGGGAGATGACTCAGCAAGTTGGGCATAGTTCTTGGACTGGAAGATTGAATAACTCGACGAGTCCTTGGAGATACTTGGCGAGTTATGAGCAAATGTCCTGATTCTGTAAAGGGAGGACTTGACGAGTCCAAGGAAGGACTCGACGAGTTCAAATGGAAAGTCTCGATTCTGTCATAAGGAGAAACTCAGTGAGTTAAAGGGTATCTCGACGAGTCAGATCGCGAACTCAAGATTCTCTGAATTGTGGAACTCGATGAGTTGATGGACCAACTCGGCGAGTCGAGTCAACCAGAATGATGACTTGGACCTGAAGGTTGACTTTGACCGACATGTTGACCTTTGACTTGATCATTGACCCGAGTTGACCTTTAAAGGGGGTTATAAGTCTGAAAGAGTAATTAAAAGAAATGTTATGTGTAGGAGTTTGAGGAGAATTGATCCTAACACCGACGACAATTCAGTTATTGCATGACATTGAGGTGAGTTACCTTCCAGTAGAAGTGAGTCTAAGGCCACAATGTCGGCCCACTAAGTAGGAGTTGTTGTTAGATGATTGTCTTCGTGAT